>NW_027439213.1:640000-960000 GCF_964188355.1 Buteo buteo
TAGCATTTTTCTGAAATGGCAAACGTCCGGCTCCTTGTCCCACAAGGAAGGTGCCAGCCCTGAAAGCTCTTGCTGCTCTTCACTGTCCCCGTGCAGCCTATGCACAGGCACAACAGCATTGGGGATCTGTGCTTGCCCAGGATCGGTACACCTCACGGTGTTCGTTCTCGGCATAGCATTTTTCTGAAAAGGCAAACGTCCGGCTCCTTGTCCCACAAGGAAGGTGCCAGCCCTGAAAGCTCTTGCTGCTCTTCACTGTCCCCGTGCAGCCTATGCACAGGCACAACAGCATTGGGGATCTGTGCTTGCCCAGGAACGGTACACCTCACGGTGTTCGTTCTCGGCAGCGGCTCTTCCGAAAAGGCAAACGTCCGGCTCCTTGTCCCACAAGGAAGGTGCCAGCCCTGAAAGCTCTTGCTGCTCTTCACTGTCCCCGTGTAGCCTATGCACAGGCACAACAGCATTGGGGATATGTGCTTGCCCAGGAACGGTACACCTCACGGTGTTCGTTCTCGGCATAGCATTTTTCTGAAAAGGCAAACGTCCAGCTCCTTGTCCCACAAGGAAGGTGCCAGCCCTGAAAGCTCTTGCTGCTCTTCACTGTCCCCGTGCAGCCTATGCGCAGGCACAACAGCATTCGGGATCTGTGCTTGCCCAGGATCGGTACAGCTCACGGTGTTCGTTCTCGGCATAGCATTTTTCTGAAAAGGCAAACGTCCGACTCCTTGTCCCACAAGGAAGGTGCCAGCCCTGAAAGTTCTTGCTGCTCTTCACTGTCCCCGTGCAGCCTATGCACAGGCACAACAGCATTGGGGATATGTGCTTGCCCAGGAACGGTACACCTCACGGTGTTCGTTCTCGGCAGAGGCTCTTCCGAAAAGGCAAAGGTCCAGCTCATTGTCCCACAAGGAAGGTGCCAGCCCTGAAAGCTCTTGCTGCTCTTCACTGTCCCCGTGCAGCCTATGCACAGGCACAACAGCATTGGGGATATGTGCTTGCCCAGGATCGGTACATCTCACGGTGTTCGTTCTCGGCATAGCATTTTTCTGAAAAGGCAAACGTCCGGCTCCTTGTCCCACAAGGAAGGTGCCAGCCCTGAAAGCTCTTGCTGCTCTTCACTGTCCCCGTGCAGCCTATGCACAGGCACAACAGCATTGGGGATCTGTGCTTGCCCAGGATCGGTACACCTCACGGTGTTCGTTCTCGGAAGAGGCTCTTCCGAAAAGGCAAACGTCCGGCTCCTTGTCCCACAAGGAAGGTGCCAGCCCTGAAAGCTCTTGCTGCTCTTCACTGTCCCTGTGCAGCCTATGCACAGGCACAACAGCATTGGGGATCTGTGCTTGCCCAGGAACGGTACACCTCTCGGTGTCCGTTCTCGGCATAGCATTTTTCTGAAAAGGCAAACGTCCGACTCCTTGTCCCACAAGGAAGGTGCCAGCCCTGAAAGCTCTTGCTGCTCTTCACTGTCCCCGTGCAGCCTATGCACAGGCACAACAGCATTGGGGATATGTGCTTGCCCAGGAACGATACACCTCACGGTGTTCGTTCTCGGCAGAGGCTCTTCCGAAAAGGCAAACGTCCAGCTCCTTGTCCCACAAGGAAGGTGCCAGCCCTGAAAGCTCTTGCTGCTCTTCACTGTCCCCGTGCAGCCTATGCACAGGCACAACAGCATTCGGGATCTGTGCTTGCCCAGGAACGGTACACCTCACGGTGTTCGTTCTCGGCAGAGGCTCTTCCGAAAAGGCAAACGTCCGGCTCCTTGTCCCACAAGGAAGGTGCCAGCCCTGAAAGCTCTTGCTGCTCTTCACTGTCCCCGTGCAGCCTATGCACTGGCACAACAGCATTCGGGATCTGTGCTTGCCCAGGATCGGTACAGCTCACGGTGTTCGTTCTCGGCATAGCATTTTTCTGAAAAGGCAAACGTCCGGCTCCTTGTCCCACAAGGAAGGTGCCAGCCCTGAAAGCTCTTGCTGCTCTTCACTGTCCCCGTGCAGCCTATGCGCAGGCACAACAGCATTCGGGATCTGTGCTTGCCCAGGATCGGTACACCTCACGGTGTTCGTTCTCGGCATAGCATTTTTCTGAAAAGGCAAACGTCCGACTCCTTGTCCCACAAGGAAGGTGCCAGCCCTGAAAGTTCTTGCTGCTCTTCACTGTCCCCGTGCAGCCTATGCACAGGCACAACAGCATTGGGGATCTGTGCTTGCCCAGGATCGGTACACCTCACGGTGTTCGTTCTCGGCATAGCATTTTTCTGAAAAGGCAAACGTCCGGCTCCTTGTCCCACAAGGAAGGTGCCAGCCCTGAAAGCTCTTGCTGCTCTTCACTGTCCCCGTGCAGCCTATGCACAGGCACAACAGCATTGGGGATCTGTGCTTGCCCAGGATCGGTACACCTCTCGGTGTCAGTTCTCAGCATAACATTTTTCTGAAAAGGCAAACGTCCGGCTCCTTGTCCCACAAGGAAGGTGCCAGCCCTGAAAGCTCTTGCTGCTCTTCACTGTCCCCGTGCAGCCTATGCACAGGCACAACAGCATTCGGGATCTGTGCTTGCCCAGGAACGGTACACCTCACGGTGTTCGTTCTCGGCAGAGGCTCTTCCGAAAAGGCAAACGTCCGGCTCCTTGTCCCACAAGGAAGGTGCCAGCCCTGAAAGCTCTTGCTGCTCTTCACTGTCCCCGTGCAGCCTATGCACAGGCACAACAGCATTGGGGATATGTGCTTGCCCAGGAACGGTACACCTCATGGTGTTCGTTCTCGGCAGAGGCTCTTCCGAAAAGGCAAAGGTCCAGCTCATTGTCCCACAAGGAAGGTGCCAGCCCTGAAAGCTCTTGCTGCTCTTCACTGTCCCCGTGCAGCCTATGCACAGGCACAACAGCATTGGGGATATGTGCTTGCCCAGGATCGGTACATCTCACGGTGTTCGTTCTCGGCATAGCATTTTTCTGAAAAGGCAAACGTCCGGCTCCTTGTCCCACAAGGAAGGTGCCAGCCCTGAAAGCTCTTGCTGCTCTTCACTGTCCCCGTGCAGCCTATGCACAGGCACAACAGCATTGGGGATCTGTGCTTGCCCAGGATCGGTACACCTCACGGTGTTCGTTCTCGGAAGAGGCTCTTCCGAAAAGGCAAACGTCCGGCTCCTTGTCCCACAAGGAAGGTGCCAGCCCTGAAAGCTCTTGCTGCTCTTCACTGTCCCTGTGCAGCCTATGCACAGGCACAACAGCATTGGGGATCTGTGCTTGCCCAGGAACGGTACACCTCTCGGTGTCCGTTCTCGGCATAGCATTTTTCTGAAAAGGCAAACGTCCGACTCCTTGTCCCACAAGGAAGGTGCCAGCCCTGAAAGCTCTTGCTGCTCTTCACTGTCCCCGTGCAGCCTATGCACAGGCACAACAGCATGGGGATATGTGCTTGCCCAGGAACGATACACCTCACGGTGTTCGTTCTCGGCAGAGGCTCTTCCGAAAAGGCAAACGTCCGGCTCCTTGTCCCACAAGGAAGGTGCCAGCCCTGAAAGCTCTTGCTGCTCTTCACTGTCCCCGTGCAGCCTATGCACAGGCACAACAGCATTCGGGATCTGTGCTTGCCCAGGAACGGTACACCTCACGGTGTTCGTTCTCGGCAGAGGCTCTTCCGAAAAGGCAAACGTCCGGCTCCTTGTCCCACAAGGAAGGTGCCAGCCCTGAAAGCTCTTGCTGCTCTTCACTGTCCCCGTGCAGCCTATGCACTGGCACAACAGCATTCGGGATCTGTGCTTGCCCAGGATCGGTACACCTCACGGTGTTCGTTCTCGGCATAGCATTTTTCTGAAAAGGCAAACGTCCGGCTCCTTGTCCCACAAGGAAGGTGCCAGCCCTGAAAGCTCTTGCTGCTCTTCACTGTCCCCGTGCAGCCTATGCGCAGGCACAACAGCATTCGGGATCTGTGCTTGCCCAGGATCGGTACACCTCACGGTGTTCGTTCTCGGCATAGCATTTTTCTGAAAAGGCAAACGTCCGACTCCTTGTCCCACAAGGAAGGTGCCAGCCCTGAAAGTTCTTGCTGCTCTTCACTGTCCCCGTGCAGCCTATGCACAGGCACAACAGCATTGGGGATCTGTGCTTGCCCAGGATCGGTACACCTCACGGTGTTCGTTCTCGGCATAGCATTTTTCTGAAAAGGCAAACGTCCGGCTCCTTGTCCCACAAGGAAGGTGCCAGCCCTGAAAGCTCTTGCTGCTCTTCACTGTCCCCGTGCAGCCTATGCACAGGCACAACAGCATTGGGGATCTGTGCTTGCCCAGGATCGGTACACCTCTCGGTGTCAGTTCTCAGCATAACATTTTTCTGAAAAGGCAAACGTCCGGCTCCTTGTCCCACAAGGAAGGTGCCAGCCCTGAAAGCTCTTGCTGCTCTTCACTGTCCCCGTGCAGCCTATGCACAGGCACAACAGCATTCGGGATCTGTGCTTGCCCAGGAACGGTACACCTCACGGTGTTCGTTCTCGGCAGAGGCTCTTCCGAAAAGGCAAACGTCCGGCTCCTTGTCCCACAAGGAAGGTGCCAGCCCTGAAAGCTCTTGCTGCTCTTCACTGTCCCCGTGCAGCCTATGCACAGGCACAACAGCATTGGGGATCTGTGCTTGCCCAGGATCGGTACACCTCACGGTGTTCGTTCTCGGCATAGCATTTTTCTGAAAAGGCAAACGTCCGGCTCCTTGTCCCACAAGGAAGGTGCCAGCCCTGAAAGCTCTTGCTGCTCTTCACTGTCCCCGTGCAGCCTATGCACAGGCACAACAGCATTGGGGATCTGTGCTTGCCCAGGATCGGTACACCTCACGGTGTTCGTTCTCGGCATAGCATTTTTCTGAAAAGGCAAACGTCCGACTCCTTGTCCCACAAGGAAGGTGCCAGCCCTGAAAGTTCTTGCTGCTCTTCACTGTCCCCGTGCAGCCTATGCACAGGCACAACAGCATTGGGGATATGTGCTTGCCCAAGAACGGTACACCTCACGGTGTTCGTTCTCGGCAGAGGCTCTTCCGAAAAGGCAAACGTCCGGCTCCTTGTCCCACAAGGAAGGTGCCAGCCCTGAAAGCTCTTGCTGCTCTTCACTGTCCCCGTGCAGCCTATGCGCAGGCACAACAGCATTCGGGATCTGTGCTTGCCCAGGATCGGTACACCTCACGGTGTTCGTTCTCGGCATAGCATTTTTCTGAAAAGGCAAACGTCCGGCTCCTTGTCCCACAAGGAAGGTGCCAGCCCTGAAAGCTCTTGCTGCTCTTCACTGTCCCCGTGCAGCCTATGCGCAGGCACAACAGCATTCGGGATCTGTGCTTGCCCAGGATCGGTACACCTCACGGTGTTCGTTCTCGGCATAGCATTTTTCTGAAAAGGCAAACGTCCGACTCCTTGTCCCACAAGGAAGGTGCCAGCCCTGAAAGTTCTTGCTGCTCTTCACTGTCCCCGTGCAGCCTATGCGCAGGCACAACAGCATTGGGGATCTGTGCTTGCCCAGGATCGGTACACCTCACGGTGTTCGTTCTCGGCATAGCATTTTTCTGAAAAGGCAAACGTCCGGCTCCTTGTCCCACAAGGAAGGTGCCAGCCCTGAAAGCTCTTGCTGCTCTTCACTGTCCCCGTGCAGCCTATGCACAGGCACAACAGCATTGGGGATCTGTGCTTGCCCAGGATCGGTACACCTCTCGGTGTCAGTTCTCAGCATAACATTTTTCTGAAAAGGCAAACGTCCGGCTCCTTGTCCCACAAGGAAGGTGCCAGCCCTGAAAGCTCTTGCTGCTCTTCACTGTCCCCGTGCAGCCTATGCACAGGCACAACAGCATTCGGGATCTGTGCTTGCCCAGGAACGGTACACCTCACGGTGTTCGTTCTCGGCAGAGGCTCTTCCGAAAAGGCAAACGTCCGGCTCCTTGTCCCACAAGGAAGGTGCCAGCCCTGAAAGCTCTTGCTGCTCTTCACTGTCCCCGTGCAGCCTATGCACAGGCACAACAGCATTGGGGATCTGTGCTTGCCCAGGATCGGTACACCTCACGGTGTTCGTTCTCGGCATAGCATTTTTCTGAAAAGGCAAACGTCCGGCTCCTTGTCCCACAAGGAAGGTGCCAGCCCTGAAAGCTCTTGCTGCTCTTCACTGTCCCCGTGCAGCCTATGCACAGGCACAACAGCATTCGGGATCTGTGCTTGCCCAGGATCGGTACACCTCACGGTGTTCGTTCTCGGCATAGCATTTTTCTGAAATGGCAAACGTCCGGCTCCTTGTCCCACAAGGAAGGTGCCAGCCCTGAAAGCTCTTGCTGCTCTTCACTGTCCCCGTGCAGCCTATGCACAGGCACAACAGCATTGGGGATCTGTGCTTGCCCAGGATCGGTACACCTCACGGTGTTCGTTCTCGGCATAGCATTTTTCTGAAAAGGCAAACGTCCGGCTCCTTGTCCCACAAGGAAGGTGCCAGCCCTGAAAGCTCTTGCTGCTCTTCACTGTCCCCGTGCAGCCTATGCACAGGCACAACAGCATTCGGGATCTGTGCTTGCCCAGGAACGGTACACCTCACGGTGTTCGTTCTCGGCAGCGGCTCTTCCGAAAAGGCAAACGTCCGGCTCCTTGTCCCACAAGGAAGGTGCCAGCCCTGAAAGCTCTTGCTGCTCTTCACTGTCCCCGTGTAGCCTATGCACAGGCACAACAGCATTGGGGATATGTGCTTGCCCAGGAACGGTACACCTCACGGTGTTCGTTCTCGGCATAGCATTTTTCTGAAAAGGCAAACGTCCAGCTCCTTGTCCCACAAGGAAGGTGCCAGCCCTGAAAGCTCTTGCTGCTCTTCACTGTCCCCGTGCAGCCTATGCGCAGGCACAACAGCATTCGGGATCTGTGCTTGCCCAGGATCGGTACAGCTCACGGTGTTCGTTCTCGGCATAGCATTTTTCTGAAAAGGCAAACGTCCGACTCCTTGTCCCACAAGGAAGGTGCCAGCCCTGAAAGTTCTTGCTGCTCTTCACTGTCCCCGTGCAGCCTATGCACAGGCACAACAGCATTGGGGATCTGTGCTTGCCCAGGATCGGTACACCTCACGGTGTTCGTTCTCGGCATAGCATTTTTCTGAAAAGGCAAACGTCCGACTCCTTGTCCCACAAGGAAGGTGCCAGCCCTGAAAGCTCTTGCTGCTCTTCACTGTCCCCGTGCAGCCTATGCACAGGCACAACAGCATTGGGGATATGTGCTTGCCCAGGATCGGTACATCTCACGGTGTTCGTTCTCGGCATAGCATTTTTCTGAAAAGGCAAACGTCCGGCTCCTTGTCCCACAAGGAAGGTGCCAGCCCTGAAAGCTCTTGCTGCTCTTCACTGTCCCCGTGCAGCCTATGCACAGGCACAACAGCATTGGGGATCTGTGCTTGCCCAGGATCGGTACACCTCACGGTGTTCGTTCTCGGAAGAGGCTCTTCCGAAAAGGCAAACGTCCGGCTCCTTGTCCCACAAGGAAGGTGCCAGCCCTGAAAGCTCTTGCTGCTCTTCACTGTCCCTGTGCAGCCTATGCACAGGCACAACAGCATTGGGGATCTGTGCTTGCCCAGGAACGGTACACCTCTCGGTGTCCGTTCTCGGCATAGCATTTTTCTGAAAAGGCAAACGTCCGACTCCTTGTCCCACAAGGAAGGTGCCAGCCCTGAAAGCTCTTGCTGCTCTTCACTGTCCCCGTGCAGCCTATGCACAGGCACAACAGCATTGGGGATATGTGCTTGCCCAGGAACGATACACCTCACGGTGTTCGTTCTCGGCAGAGGCTCTTCCGAAAAGGCAAACGTCCGGCTCCTTGTCCCACAAGGAAGGTGCCAGCCCTGAAAGCTCTTGCTGCTCTTCACTGTCCCCGTGCAGCCTATGCACAGGCACAACAGCATTCGGGATCTGTGCTTGCCCAGGAACGGTACACCTCACGGTGTTCGTTCTCGGCAGAGGCTCTTCCGAAAAGGCAAACGTCCGGCTCCTTGTCCCACAAGGAAGGTGCCAGCCCTGAAAGCTCTTGCTGCTCTTCACTGTCCCCGTGCAGCCTATGCGCAGGCACAACAGCATTCGGGATCTGTGCTTGCCCAGGATCGGTACACCTCACGGTGTTCGTTCTCGGCATAGCATTTTTCTGAAAAGGCAAACGTCCGACTCCTTGTCCCACAAGGAAGGTGCCAGCCCTGAAAGTTCTTGCTGCTCTTCACTGTCCCCGTGCAGCCTATGCACAGGCACAACAGCATTGGGGATCTGTGCTTGCCCAGGATCGGTACACCTCACGGTGTTCGTTCTCGGCATAGCATTTTTCTGAAAAGGCAAACGTCCGGCTCCTTGTCCCACAAGGAAGGTGCCAGCCCTGAAAGCTCTTGCTGCTCTTCACTGTCCCCGTGCAGCCTATGCACAGGCACAACAGCATTGGGGATCTGTGCTTGCCCAGGATCGGTACACCTCACGGTGTCAGTTCTCAGCATAACATTTTTCTGAAAAGGCAAACGTCCGGCTCCTTGTCCCACAAGGAAGGTGCCAGCCCTGAAAGCTCTTGCTGCTCTTCACTGTCCCCGTGCAGCCTATGCACAGGCACAACAGCATTCGGGATCTGTGCTTGCCCAGGAACGGTACACCTCACGGTGTTCGTTCTCGGCAGAGGCTCTTCCGAAAAGGCAAACGTCCGGCTCCTTGTCCCACAAGGAAGGTGCCAGCCCTGAAAGCTCTTGCTGCTCTTCACTGTCCCCGTGCAGCCTATGCACAGGCACAACAGCATTGGGGATATGTGCTTGCCCAGGAACGGTACACCTCACGGTGTTCGTTCTCGGCAGAGGCTCTTCCGAAAAGGCAAAGGTCCAGCTCATTGTCCCACAAGGAAGGTGCCAGCCCTGAAAGCTCTTGCTGCTCTTCACTGTCCCCGTGCAGCCTATGCACAGGCACAACAGCATTGGGGATATGTGCTTGCCCAGGATCGGTACATCTCACGGTGTTCGTTCTCGGCATAGCATTTTTCTGAAAAGGCAAACGTCCGGCTCCTTGTCCCACAAGGAAGGTGCCAGCCCTGAAAGCTCTTGCTGCTCTTCACTGTCCCCGTGCAGCCTATGCACAGGCACAACAGCATTGGGGATCTGTGCTTGCCCAGGATCGGTACACCTCACGGTGTTCGTTCTCGGAAGAGGCTCTTCCGAAAAGGCAAACGTCCGGCTCCTTGTCCCACAAGGAAGGTGCCAGCCCTGAAAGCTCTTGCTGCTCTTCACTGTCCCTGTGCAGCCTATGCACAGGCACAACAGCATTGGGGATCTGTGCTTGCCCAGGAACGGTACACCTCTCGGTGTCCGTTCTCGGCATAGCATTTTTCTGAAAAGGCAAACGTCCGACTCCTTGTCCCACAAGGAAGGTGCCAGCCCTGAAAGCTCTTGCTGCTCTTCACTGTCCCCGTGCAGCCTATGCACAGGCACAACAGCATTGGGGATATGTGCTTGCCCAGGAACGATACACCTCACGGTGTTCGTTCTCGGCAGAGGCTCTTCCGAAAAGGCAAACGTCCGGCTCCTTGTCCCACAAGGAAGGTGCCAGCCCTGAAAGCTCTTGCTGCTCTTCACTGTCCCCGTGCAGCCTATGCACAGGCACAACAGCATTCGGGATCTGTGCTTGCCCAGGAACGGTACACCTCACGGTGTTCGTTCTCGGCAGAGGCTCTTCCGAAAAGGCAAACGTCCGGCTCCTTGTCCCACAAGGAAGGTGCCAGCCCTGAAAGCTCTTGCTGCTCTTCACTGTCCCCGTGCAGCCTATGCACTGGCACAACAGCATTCGGGATCTGTGCTTGCCCAGGATCGGTACACCTCACGGTGTTCGTTCTCGGCATAGCATTTTTCTGAAAAGGCAAACGTCCGGCTCCTTGTCCCACAAGGAAGGTGCCAGCCCTGAAAGCTCTTGCTGCTCTTCACTGTCCCCGTGCAGCCTATGCGCAGGCACAACAGCATTCGGGATCTGTGCTTGCCCAGGATCGGTACACCTCACGGTGTTCGTTCTCGGCATAGCATTTTTCTGAAAAGGCAAACGTCCGACTCCTTGTCCCACAAGGAAGGTGCCAGCCCTGAAAGTTCTTGCTGCTCTTCACTGTCCCCGTGCAGCCTATGCACAGGCACAACAGCATTGGGGATCTGTGCTTGCCCAGGATCGGTACACCTCACGGTGTTCGTTCTCGGCATAGCATTTTTCTGAAAAGGCAAACGTCCGGCTCCTTGTCCCACAAGGAAGGTGCCAGCCCTGAAAGCTCTTGCTGCTCTTCACTGTCCCCGTGCAGCCTATGCACAGGCACAACAGCATTGGGGATCTGTGCTTGCCCAGGATCGGTACACCTCTCGGTGTCAGTTCTCAGCATAACATTTTTCTGAAAAGGCAAACGTCCGGCTCCTTGTCCCACAAGGAAGGTGCCAGCCCTGAAAGCTCTTGCTGCTCTTCACTGTCCCCGTGCAGCCTATGCACAGGCACAACAGCATTCGGGATCTGTGCTTGCCCAGGAACGGTACACCTCACGGTGTTCGTTCTCGGCAGAGGCTCTTCCGAAAAGGCAAACGTCCGGCTCCTTGTCCCACAAGGAAGGTGCCAGCCCTGAAAGCTCTTGCTGCTCTTCACTGTCCCCGTGCAGCCTATGCACAGGCACAACAGCATTGGGGATCTGTGCTTGCCCAGGATCGGTACACCTCACGGTGTTCGTTCTCGGCATAGCATTTTTCTGAAAAGGCAAACGTCCGGCTCCTTGTCCCACAAGGAAGGTGCCAGCCCTGAAAGCTCTT
Organism: Buteo buteo; assembly: GCF_964188355.1. NCBI lineage: Eukaryota > Metazoa > Chordata > Aves > Accipitriformes > Accipitridae > Buteo > Buteo buteo. The sequence goes on from NW_027439213.1 coordinate 650,774, forward strand.
GCTGCTCTTCACTGTCCCCGTGCAGCCTATGCACAGGCACAACAGCATTGGGGATCTGTGCTTGCCCAGGATCGGTACACCTCACGGTGTTCGTTCTCGGCATAGCATTTTTCTGAAAAGGCAAACGTCCGACTCCTTGTCCCACAAGGAAGGTGCCAGCCCTGAAAGTTCTTGCTGCTCTTCACTGTCCCCGTGCAGCCTATGCACAGGCACAACAGCATTGGGGATATGTGCTTGCCCAAGAACGGTACACCTCACGGTGTTCGTTCTCGGCAGAGGCTCTTCCGAAAAGGCAAACGTCCGGCTCCTTGTCCCACAAGGAAGGTGCCAGCCCTGAAAGCTCTTGCTGCTCTTCACTGTCCCCGTGCAGCCTATGCGCAGGCACAACAGCATTCGGGATCTGTGCTTGCCCAGGATCGGTACAGCTCACGGTGTTCGTTCTCGGCATAGCATTTTTCTGAAAAGGCAAACGTCCGACTCCTTGTCCCACAAGGAAGGTGCCAGCCCTGAAAGCTCTTGCTGCTCTTCACTGTCCCCGTGCAGCCTATGCACAGGCACAACAGCATTCGGGATCTGTGCTTGCCCAGGATCGGTACACCTCACGGTGTTCGTTCTCGGCAGAGGCTCTTCCGAAAAGGCAAACGTCCGGCTCCTTGTCCCACAAGGAAGGTGCCAGCCCTGAAAGCTCTTGCTGCTCTTCACTGTCCCTGTGCAGCCTATGCACAGGCACAACAGCATTGGGGATCTGTGCTTGCCCAGGAACGGTACACCTCTCGGTGTCCGTTCTCGGCATAGCATTTTTCTGAAAAGGCAAACGTCCGACTCCTTGTCCCACAAGGAAGGTGCCAGCCCTGAAAGCTCTTGCTGCTCTTCACTGTCCCCGTGCAGCCTATGCACAGGCACAACAGCATTGGGGATCTGTGCTTGCCCAGGATCGGTACACCTCACGGTGTTCGTTCTCGGCATAGCATTTTTCTGAAAAGGCAAACGTCCGGCTCCTTGTCCCACAAGGAAGGTGCCAGCCCTGAAAGCTCTTGCTGCTCTTCACTGTCCCCGTGCAGCCTATGCACAGGCACAACAGCATTCGGGATCTGTGCTTGCCCAGGATCGGTACACCTCACGGTGTTCGTTCTCGGCATAGCATTTTTCTGAAAAGGCAAACGTCCGACTCCTTGTCCCACAAGGAAGGTGCCAGCCCTGAAAGTTCTTGCTGCTCTTCACTGTCCCCGTGCAGCCTATGCACAGGCACAACAGCATTGGGGATATGTGCTTGCCCAGGAACGGTACACCTCACGGTGTTCGTTCTCGGCAGAGGCTCTTCCGAAAAGTCAAACGTCCAGCTCCTTGTCCCACAAGGAAGGTGCCAGCCCTGAAAGCTCTTGCTGCTCTTCACTGTCCCCGTGCAGCCTATGCACAGGCACAACAGCATTCGGGATCTGTGCTTGCCCAGGATCGGTACACCTCACGGTGTTCGTTCTCGGCATAGCATTTTTCTGAAAAGGCAAACGTCCGACTCCTTGTCCCACAAGGAAGGTGCCAGCCCTGAAAGTTCTTGCTGCTCTTCACTGTCCCCGTGCAGCCTATGCACAGGCACAACAGCATTGGGGATATGTGCTTGCCCAGGAACGGTACACCTCACGGTGTTCGTTCTCGGCAGAGGCTCTTCCGAAAAGGCAAACGTCCAGCTCCTTGTCCCACAAGGAAGGTGCCAGCCCTGAAAGCTCTTGCTGCTCTTCACTGTCCCCGTGCAGCCTATGCACAGGCACAACAGCATTGGGGATCTGTGCTTGCCCAGGATCGGTACACCTCACGGTGTTCGTTCTCGGCATAGCATTTTTCTGAAAAGGCAAACGTCCGACTCCTTGTCCCACAAGGAAGGTGCCAGCCCTGAAAGCTCTTGCTGCTCTTCACTGTCCCCGTGCAGCCTATGCACAGGCACAACAGCATTCGGGATCTGTGCTTGCCCAGGATCGGTACACCTCACGGTGTTCGTTCTCGGCATAGCATTTTTCTGAAAAGGCAAACGTCCGGCTCCTTGTCCCACAAGGAAGGTGCCAGCCCTGAAAGCTCTTGCTGCTCTTCACTGTCCCCGTGTAGCCTATGCACAGGCACAACAGCATTGGGGATCTGTGCTTGCCCAGGAACAGTACACCTCACGGTGTTCGTTCTCGGCAGAGGCTCTTCCGAAAAGGCAAACGTCCGGCTCCTTGTCCCACAAGGAAGGTGCCAGCCCTGAAAGCTCTTGCTGCTCTTCACTGTCCCCGTGCAGCCTATGCACAGGCACAACAGCATTGGGGATCTGTGCTTGCCCAGGATCGGTACACCTCACGGTGTTCGTTCTCGGCATAGCATTTTTCTGAAAAGGCAAACGTCCGACTCCTTGTCCCGCAAGGAAGGTGCCAGCCCTGAAAGCTCTTGCTGCTCTTCACTGTCCCCGTGCAGCCTATGCACAGGCACAACAGCATTGGGGATATGTGCTTGCCCACGAACGGTACACCTCTCGGTGTCCGTTCTCGGCAGAGGCTCTTCCGAAAAGGCAAACGTCCGGCTCCTTGTCCCACAAGGAAGGTGCCAGCCCTGAAAGCTCTTGCTGTTCTTCACTGTCCCCGTGCAGCCTATGCACAGGCACAACAGCATTGGGGATCTGTGCTTGCCCAGGATCGGTACACCTCACGGTGTTCGTTCTCGGCATAGCATTTTTCTGAAAAGGCAAACGTCCAGCTCCTTGTCCCACAAGGAAGGTGCCAGCCCTGAAAGCTCTTGCTGCTCTTCACTGTCCCCGTGCAGCCTATGCACAGGCACAACAGCATTCGGGATCTGTGCTTGCCCAGGATCGGTACACCTCACGGTGTTCGTTCTCGGCATAGCATTTTTCTGAAAAGGCAAACGTCCGGCTCCTTGTCCCACAAGGAAGGTGCCAGCCCTGAAAGCTCTTGCTGCTCTTCACTGTCCCCGTGCAGCCTATGCACAGGCACAACAGCATTCGGGATCTGTGCTTGCCCAGGATCGGTACACCTCACGGTGTTCGTTCTCGGCATAGCATTTTTCTGAAAAGGCAAACGTCCGGCTCCTTGTCCCACAAGGAAGGTGCCAGCCCTGAAAGCTCTTGCTGCTCTTCACTGTCCCCATGCAGCCTATGCACAGGCACAACAGCATTGGGGATCTGTGCTTGCCCAGGATCGGTACACCTCTATGTGTCAGTTCTCAGCATAACAATTTTCTGAAAAGGTAAACGTCCGGCTCCTTGTCCCACAAGGAAGGTGCCAGCCCTGAAAGCTCTTGCTGCTCTTCACTGTCCCCGTGCAGCCTATGCACAGGCACAACAGCATTGGGGATCTGTGCTTGCCCAGGAACGGTACACCTCACGGTGTTCGTTCTCGGCAGAGGCTCTTCCGAAAAGGCAAACGTCCAGCTCCTTGTCCCACAAGGAAGGTGCCAGCCCTGAAAGCTCTTGCTGCTCTTCACTGTCCCCGTGCAGCCTATGCACAGGCACAACAGCATTGGGGATCTGTGCTTGCCCAGGATCGGTACACCTCACGGTGTTCGTTCTCGGCATAGCATTTTTCTGAAAAGGCAAACGTCCGGCTCCTTGTCCCACAAGGAAGGTGCCAGCCCTGAAAGCTCTTGCTGCTCTTCACTGTCCCCGTGCAGCCTATGCACAGGCACAACAGCATTGGGGATCTGTGCTTGCCCAGGATCGGTACACCTCACGGTGTTCGTTCTCGGCATAGCATTTTTCTGAAAAGGCAAACGTCCGGCTCCTTGTCCCACAAGGAAGGTGCCAGCCCTGAAAGCTCTTGCTGCTCTTCACTGTCCCCGTGCAGCCTATGCACAGGCACAACAGCATTGGGGATCTGTGCTTGCCCAGGATCGGTACACCTCACGGTGTTCGTTCTCGGCATAGCATTTTTCTGAAAAGGCAAACGTCCGACTCCTTGTCCCACAAGGAAGGTGCCAGCCCTGAAAGTTCTTGCTGCTCTTCACTGTCCCCGTGCAGCCTATGCACAGGCACAACAGCATTGGGGATATGTGCTTGCCCAGGAACGGTACACCTCACGGTGTCCGTTCTCGGCAGAGGCTCTTCCGAAAATGCAAACGTCCACCTCCTTGTCCCACAAGGAAGGTGCCAGCCCTGAAAGCTCTTGCTGCTCTTCACTGTCCCCGTGCAGCCTATGCACAGGCACAACAGCATTGGGGATCTGTGCTTGCCCAGGATCGGTACACCTCACGGTGTTCGTTCTCGGCATAGCATTTTTCTGAAAAGGCAAACGTCCGGCTCCTTGTCCCACAAGGAAGGTGCCAGCCCTGAAAGCTCTTGCTGCTCTTCACTGTCCCCGTGCAGCCTATGCACAGGCACAACAGCATTCGGGATCTGTGCTTGCCCAGGAACGGTACACCTCACGGTGTTCGTTCTCGGCAGAGGCTCTTCCGAAAAGGCAAACGTCCAGCTCCTTGTCCCACAAGGAAGGTGCCAGCCCTGAAAGCTCTTGCTGCTCTTCACTGTCCCCGTGCAGCCTATGCACAGGCACAACAGCATTGGGGATCTGTGCTTGCCCAGGATCGGTACACCTCACGGTGTTCGTTCTCGGAATAGCATTTTTCTGAAAAGGCAAACGTCCGGCTCCTTGTCCCACAAGGAAGGTGCCAGCCCTGAAAGCTCTTGCTGCTCTTCACTGTCCCCGTGCAGCTAATGCGCAGGCACAACAGCATTCGGGATCTGTGCTTGCCCAGGATCGGTACACCTCACGGTGTTCGTTCTCGGCATAGCATTTTTCCGAAAAGGCAAACGTCCGACTCCTTGTCCCACAAGGAAGGTGCCAGCCCTGAAAGTTCTTGCTGCTCTTCACTGTCCCCGTGCAGCCTATGCACAGGCACAACAGCATTGGGGATATGAGCTTGCCCAGGAACGGTACACCTCACGGTGTTCGTTCTCGGCAGAGGCTCTTCCGAAAAGGCAAACGTCCGGCTCCTTGTCCCACAAGGAAGGTGCCAGCCCTGAAAGCTCTTGCTGCTCTTCACTGTCCCCGTGCAGCCTATGCACAGGCACAACAGCATTGGGGATCTGTGCTTGCCCAGGATCGGTACACCTCACGGTGTTCGTTCTCGGCATAGCATTTTTCTGAAAAGGCAAACGTCCGGCTCCTTGTCCCACAAGGAAGGTGCCAGCCCTGAAAGCTCTTGCTGCTCTTCACTGTCCCCGTGCAGCCTATGCACAGGCACAACAGCATTGGGGATCTGTGCTTGCCCAGGATCGGTACACCTCACGGTGTTCGTTCTCGGCATAGCATTTTTCTGAAAAGGCAAACGTCCGACTCCTTGTCCCACAAGGAAGGTGCCAGCCCTGAAAGTTCTTGCTGCTCTTCACTGTCCCCGTGCAGCCTATGCACAGGCACAACAGCATTGGGGATATGTGCTTGCCCAAGAACGGTACACCTCACGGTGTTCGTTCTCGGCAGAGGCTCTTCCGAAAAGGCAAACGTCCGGCTCCTTGTCCCACAAGGAAGGTGCCAGCCCTGAAAGCTCTTGCTGCTCTTCACTGTCCCCGTGCAGCCTATGCGCAGGCACAACAGCATTCGGGATCTGTGCTTGCCCAGGATCGGTACAGCTCACGGTGTTCGTTCTCGGCATAGCATTTTTCTGAAAAGGCAAACGTCCGACTCCTTGTCCCACAAGGAAGGTGCCAGCCCTGAAAGCTCTTGCTGCTCTTCACTGTCCCCGTGCAGCCTATGCACAGGCACAACAGCATTCGGGATCTGTGCTTGCCCAGGATCGGTACACCTCACGGTGTTCGTTCTCGGCAGAGGCTCTTCCGAAAAGGCAAACGTCCGGCTCCTTGTCCCACAAGGAAGGTGCCAGCCCTGAAAGCTCTTGCTGCTCTTCACTGTCCCTGTGCAGCCTATGCACAGGCACAACAGCATTGGGGATCTGTGCTTGCCCAGGAACGGTACACCTCTCGGTGTCCGTTCTCGGCATAGCATTTTTCTGAAAAGGCAAACGTCCGACTCCTTGTCCCACAAGGAAGGTGCCAGCCCTGAAAGCTCTTGCTGCTCTTCACTGTCCCCGTGCAGCCTATGCACAGGCACAACAGCATTGGGGATCTGTGCTTGCCCAGGATCGGTACACCTCACGGTGTTCGTTCTCGGCATAGCATTTTTCTGAAAAGGCAAACGTCCGGCTCCTTGTCCCACAAGGAAGGTGCCAGCCCTGAAAGCTCTTGCTGCTCTTCACTGTCCCCGTGCAGCCTATGCACAGGCACAACAGCATTCGGGATCTGTGCTTGCCCAGGATCGGTACACCTCACGGTGTTCGTTCTCGGCATAGCATTTTTCTGAAAAGGCAAACGTCCGACTCCTTGTCCCACAAGGAAGGTGCCAGCCCTGAAAGTTCTTGCTGCTCTTCACTGTCCCCGTGCAGCCTATGCACAGGCACAACAGCATTGGGGATATGTGCTTGCCCAGGAACGGTACACCTCACGGTGTTCGTTCTCGGCAGAGGCTCTTCCGAAAAGTCAAACGTCCAGCTCCTTGTCCCACAAGGAAGGTGCCAGCCCTGAAAGCTCTTGCTGCTCTTCACTGTCCCCGTGCAGCCTATGCACAGGCACAACAGCATTCGGGATCTGTGCTTGCCCAGGATCGGTACACCTCACGGTGTTCGTTCTCGGCATAGCATTTTTCTGAAAAGGCAAACGTCCGACTCCTTGTCCCACAAGGAAGGTGCCAGCCCTGAAAGTTCTTGCTGCTCTTCACTGTCCCCGTGCAGCCTATGCACAGGCACAACAGCATTGGGGATATGTGCTTGCCCAGGAACGGTACACCTCACGGTGTTCGTTCTCGGCAGAGGCTCTTCCGAAAAGGCAAACGTCCAGCTCCTTGTCCCACAAGGAAGGTGCCAGCCCTGAAAGCTCTTGCTGCTCTTCACTGTCCCCGTGCAGCCTATGCACAGGCACAACAGCATTGGGGATCTGTGCTTGCCCAGGATCGGTACACCTCACGGTGTTCGTTCTCGGCATAGCATTTTTCTGAAAAGGCAAACGTCCGACTCCTTGTCCCACAAGGAAGGTGCCAGCCCTGAAAGCTCTTGCTGCTCTTCACTGTCCCCGTGCAGCCTATGCACAGGCACAACAGCATTCGGGATCTGTGCTTGCCCAGGATCGGTACACCTCACGGTGTTCGTTCTCGGCATAGCATTTTTCTGAAAAGGCAAACGTCCGGCTCCTTGTCCCACAAGGAAGGTGCCAGCCCTGAAAGCTCTTGCTGCTCTTCACTGTCCCCGTGTAGCCTATGCACAGGCACAACAGCATTGGGGATCTGTGCTTGCCCAGGAACAGTACACCTCACGGTGTTCGTTCTCGGCAGAGGCTCTTCCGAAAAGGCAAACGTCCGGCTCCTTGTCCCACAAGGAAGGTGCCAGCCCTGAAAGCTCTTGCTGCTCTTCACTGTCCCCGTGCAGCCTATGCACAGGCACAACAGCATTGGGGATCTGTGCTTGCCCAGGATCGGTACACCTCACGGTGTTCGTTCTCGGCATAGCATTTTTCTGAAAAGGCAAACGTCCGACTCCTTGTCCCGCAAGGAAGGTGCCAGCCCTGAAAGCTCTTGCTGCTCTTCACTGTCCCCGTGCAGCCTATGCACAGGCACAACAGCATTGGGGATATGTGCTTGCCCACGAACGGTACACCTCTCGGTGTCCGTTCTCGGCAGAGGCTCTTCCGAAAAGGCAAACGTCCGGCTCCTTGTCCCACAAGGAAGGTGCCAGCCCTGAAAGCTCTTGCTGTTCTTCACTGTCCCCGTGCAGCCTATGCACAGGCACAACAGCATTGGGGATCTGTGCTTGCCCAGGATCGGTACACCTCACGGTGTTCGTTCTCGGCATAGCATTTTTCTGAAAAGGCAAACGTCCAGCTCCTTGTCCCACAAGGAAGGTGCCAGCCCTGAAAGCTCTTGCTGCTCTTCACTGTCCCCGTGCAGCCTATGCACAGGCACAACAGCATTCGGGATCTGTGCTTGCCCAGGATCGGTACACCTCACGGTGTTCGTTCTCGGCATAGCATTTTTCTGAAAAGGCAAACGTCCGGCTCCTTGTCCCACAAGGAAGGTGCCAGCCCTGAAAGCTCTTGCTGCTCTTCACTGTCCCCGTGCAGCCTATGCACAGGCACAACAGCATTCGGGATCTGTGCTTGCCCAGGATCGGTACACCTCACGGTGTTCGTTCTCGGCATAGCATTTTTCTGAAAAGGCAAACGTCCGGCTCCTTGTCCCACAAGGAAGGTGCCAGCCCTGAAAGCTCTTGCTGCTCTTCACTGTCCCCATGCAGCCTATGCACAGGCACAACAGCATTGGGGATCTGTGCTTGCCCAGGATCGGTACACCTCTATGTGTCAGTTCTCAGCATAACAATTTTCTGAAAAGGTAAACGTCCGGCTCCTTGTCCCACAAGGAAGGTGCCAGCCCTGAAAGCTCTTGCTGCTCTTCACTGTCCCCGTGCAGCCTATGCACAGGCACAACAGCATTGGGGATCTGTGCTTGCCCAGGAACGGTACACCTCACGGTGTTCGTTCTCGGCAGAGGCTCTTCCGAAAAGGCAAACGTCCAGCTCCTTGTCCCACAAGGAAGGTGCCAGCCCTGAAAGCTCTTGCTGCTCTTCACTGTCCCCGTGCAGCCTATGCACAGGCACAACAGCATTGGGGATCTGTGCTTGCCCAGGATCGGTACACCTCACGGTGTTCGTTCTCGGCATAGCATTTTTCTGAAAAGGCAAACGTCCGGCTCCTTGTCCCACAAGGAAGGTGCCAGCCCTGAAAGCTCTTGCTGCTCTTCACTGTCCCCGTGCAGCCTATGCACAGGCACAACAGCATTGGGGATCTGTGCTTGCCCAGGATCGGTACACCTCACGGTGTTCGTTCTCGGCATAGCATTTTTCTGAAAAGGCAAACGTCCGGCTCCTTGTCCCACAAGGAAGGTGCCAGCCCTGAAAGCTCTTGCTGCTCTTCACTGTCCCCGTGCAGCCTATGCACAGGCACAACAGCATTCGGGATCTGTGCTTGCCCAGGATCGGTACACCTCACGGTGTTCGTTCTCGGCATAGCATTTTTCCGAAAAGGCAAACGTCCGACTCCTTGTCCCACAAGGAAGGTGCCAGCCCTGAAAGTTCTTGCTGCTCTTCACTGTCCCCGTGCAGCCTATGCACAGGCACAACAGCATTGGGGATATGAGCTTGCCCAGGAACGGTACACCTCACGGTGTTCGTTCTCGGCAGAGGCTCTTCCGAAAAGGCAAACGTCCAGCTCCTTGTCCCACAAGGAAGGTGCCAGCCCTGAAAGCTCTTGCTGCTCTTCACTGTCCCCGTGCAGCCTATGCACAGGCACAACAGCATTGGGGATCTGTGCTTGCCCAGGATCGGTACACCTCACGGTGTTCGTTCTCGGCATAGCATTTTTCTGAAAAGGCAAACGTCCGGCTCCTTGTCCCACAAGGAAGGTGCCAGCCCTGAAAGATCTTGCTGCTCTTCACTGTCCCCGTGCAGCCTATGCACAGGCACAACAGCATTCTGGATCTGTGCTTGCCCAGGATCGGTACACCTCACGGTGTTCGTTCTCGGCATAGCATTTTTCTGAAAAGGCAAACGTCCGACTCCTTGTCCCACAAGGAAGGTGCCAGCCCTGAAAGTTCTTGCTGCTCTTCACTGTCCCCGTGCAGCCTATGCACAGGCACAACAGCATTGGGGATATGTGCTTGCCCAGGAACGGTACACCTCACGGTGTTCGTTCTCGGCAGAGGCTCTTCCGAAAAGGCAAACGTCCAGCTCCTTGTCCCACAAGGAAGGTGCCAGCCCTGAAAGCTCTTGCTGCTCTTCACTGTCCCCGTGCAGCCTATGCGCAGGCACAACAGCATTCGGGATCTGTGCTTGCCCAGGATCGGTACAGCTCACGGTGTTCGTTCTCGGCATAGCATTTTTCTGAAAAGGCAAACGTCCGGCTCCTTGTCCCACAAGGAAGGTGCCAGCCCTGAAAGCTCTTGCTGCTCTTCACTGTCCCCGTGTAGCCTATGCACAGGCACAACAGCATTCGGGATCTGTGCTTGCCCAGGAACAGTACACCTCACGGTGTTCGTTCTCGGCAGAGGCTCTTCCGAAAAGGCAAACGTCCGGCTCCTTGTCCCACAAGGAAGGTGCCAGCCCTGAAAGCTCTTGCTGCTCTTCACTGTCCCCGTGCAGCCTATGCACAGGCACAACAGCATTGGGGATCTGTGCTTGCCCAGGATCGGTACACCTCACGGTGTTCGTTCTCGGCAGAGGCTCTTCCGAAAAGGCAAACGTCCGGCTCCTTGTCCCACAAGGAAGGTGCCAGCCCTGAAAGTTCTTGCTGCTCTTCACTGTCCCCGTGCAGCCTATGCACAGGCACAACAGCATTGGGGATCTGTGCTTGCCCAGGATCGGTACACCTCACGGTGTTCGTTCTCGGCATAGCATTTTTCTGAAAAGGCAAACGTCCGACTCCTTGTCCCACAAGGAAGGTGCCAGCCCTGAAAGCTCTTGCTGCTCTTCACTGTCCCCGTGCAGCCTATGCACAGGCACAACAGCATTGGGGATCTGTGCTTGCCCAGGATCGGTACACCTCACGGTGTTCGTTCTCGGCATAGCATTTTTCTGAAAAGGCAAACGTCCGACTCCTTGTCCCGCAAGGAAGGTGCCAGCCCTGAAAGCTCTTGCTGCTCTTCACTGTCCCCGTGCAGCCTATGCACAGGCACAACAGCATTGGGGATATGTGCTTGCCCACGAACGGTACACCTCTCGGTGTCCGTTCTCGGCAGAGGCTCTTCCGAAAAGGCAAACGTCCGGCTCCTTGTCCCACAAGGAAGGTGCCAGCCCTGAAAGCTCTTGCTGTTCTTCACTGTCCCCGTGCAGCCTATGCACAGGCACAACAGCATTGGGGATCTGTGCTTGCCCAGGATCGGTACACCTCACGGTGTTCGTTCTCGGCATAGCATTTTTCTGAAAAGGCAAACGGCCAGCTCCTTGTCCCACAAGGAAGGTGCCAGCCCTGAAAGCTCTTGCTGCTCTTCACTGTCCCCGTGCAGCCTATGCACAGGCACAACAGCATTCGGGATCTGTGCTTGCCCAGGATCGGTACACCTCACGGTGTTCGTTCTCGGCATAGCATTTTTCTGAAAAGGCAAACGTCCGGCTCCTTGTCCCACAAGGAAGGTGCCAGCCCTGAAAGCTCTTGCTGCTCTTCACTGTCCCCGTGCAGCCTATGCACAGGCACAACAGCATTCGGGATCTGTGCTTGCCCAGGATCGGTACACCTCACGGTGTTCGTTCTCGGCATAGCATTTTTCTGAAAAGGCAAACGTCCGGCTCCTTGTCCCACAAGGAAGGTGCCAGCCCTGAAAGCTCTTGCTGCTCTTCACTGTCCCCATGCAGCCTATGCACAGGCACAACAGCATTGCGGATCTGTGCTTGCCCAGGATCGGTACACCTCTATGTGTCAGTTCTCAGCATAACAATTTTCTGAAAAGGTAAACGTCCGGCTCCTTGTCCCACAAGGAAGGTGCCAGCCCTGAAAGCTCTTGCTGCTCTTCACTGTCCCCGTGCAGCCTATGCACAGGCACAACAGCATTGGGGATCTGTGCTTGCCCAGGAACGGTACACCTCACGGTGTTCGTTCTCGGCAGAGGCTCTTCCGAAAAGGCAAACGTCCAGCTCCTTGTCCCACAAGGAAGGTGCCAGCCCTGAAAGCTCTTGCTGCTCTTCACTGTCCCCGTGCAGCCTATGCACAGGCACAACAGCATTGGGGATCTGTGCTTGCCCAGGATCGGTACACCTCACGGTGTTCGTTCTCGGCATAGCATTTTTCTGAAAAGGCAAACGTCCGGCTCCTTGTCCCACAAGGAAGGTGCCAGCCCTGAAAGCTCTTGCTGCTCTTCACTGTCCCCGTGCAGCCTATGCACAGGCACAACAGCATTGGGGATCTGTGCTTGCCCAGGATCGGTACACCTCACGGTGTTCGTTCTCGGCATAGCATTTTTCTGAAAAGGCAAACGTCCGGCTCCTTGTCCCACAAGGAAGGTGCCAGCCCTGAAAGCTCTTGCTGCTCTTCACTGTCCCCGTGCAGCCTATGCACAGGCACAACAGCATTCGGGATCTGTGCTTGCCCAGGATCGGTACACCTCACGGTGTTCGTTCTCGGCATAGCATTTTTCTGAAAAGGCAAACGTCCGACTCCTTGTCCCACAAGGAAGGTGCCAGCCCTGAAAGTTCTTGCTGCTCTTCACTGTCCCCGTGCAGCCTATGCACAGGCACAACAGCATTGGGGATATGTGCTTGCCCAGGAACGGTACACCTCACGGTGTCCGTTCTCGGCAGAGGCTCTTCCGAAAATGCAAACGTCCACCTCCTTGTCCCACAAGGAAGGTGCCAGCCCTGAAAGCTCTTGCTGCTCTTCACTGTCCCCGTGCAGCCTATGCACAGGCACAACAGCATTGGGGATCTGTGCTTGCCCAGGATCGGTACACCTCACGGTGTTCGTTCTCGGCATAGCATTTTTCTGAAAAGGCAAACGTCCGGCTCCTTGTCCCACAAGGAAGGTGCCAGCCCTGAAAGCTCTTGCTGCTCTTCACTGTCCCCGTGCAGCCTATGCACAGGCACAACAGCATTCGGGATCTGTGCTTGCCCAGGAACGGTACACCTCACGGTGTTCGTTCTCGGCAGAGGCTCTTCCGAAAAGGCAAACGTCCAGCTCCTTGTCCCACAAGGAAGGTGCCAGCCCTGAAAGCTCTTGCTGCTCTTCACTGTCCCCGTGCAGCCTATGCACAGGCACAACAGCATTGGGGATCTGTGCTTGCCCAGGATCGGTACACCTCACGGTGTTCGTTCTCGGCATAGCATTTTTCTGAAAAGGCAAACGTCCGGCTCCTTGTCCCACAAGGAAGGTGCCAGCCCTGAAAGCTCTTGCTGCTCTTCACTGTCCCCGTGCAGCCTATGCGCAGGCACAACAGCATTCGGGATCTGTGCTTGCCCAGGATCGGTACACCTCACGGTGTTCGTTCTCGGCATAGCATTTTTCCGAAAAGGCAAACGTCCGACTCCTTGTCCCACAAGGAAGGTGCCAGCCCTGAAAGTTCTTGCTGCTCTTCACTGTCCCCGTGCAGCCTATGCACAGGCACAACAGCATTGGGGATATGAGCTTGCCCAGGAACGGTACACCTCACGGTGTTCGTTCTCGGCAGAGGCTCTTCCGAAAAGGCAAACGTCCAGCTCCTTGTCCCACAAGGAAGGTGCCAGCCCTGAAAGCTCTTGCTGCTCTTCACTGTCCCCGTGCAGCCTATGCACAGGCACAACAGCATTGGGGATCTGTGCTTGCCCAGGATCGGTACACCTCACGGTGTTCGTTCTCGGCATAGCATTTTTCTGAAAAGGCAAACGTCCGGCTCCTTGTCCCACAAGGAAGGTGCCAGCCCTGAAAGATCTTGCTGCTCTTCACTGTCCCCGTGCAGCCTATGCACAGGCACAACAGCATTCTGGATCTGTGCTTGCCCAGGATCGGTACACCTCACGGTGTTCGTTCTCGGCATAGCATTTTTCTGAAAAGGCAAACGTCCGACTCCTTGTCCCACAAGGAAGGTGCCAGCCCTGAAAGTTCTTGCTGCTCTTCACTGTCCCCGTGCAGCCTATGCACAGGCACAACAGCATTGGGGATATGTGCTTGCCCAGGAACGGTACACCTCACGGTGTTCGTTCTCGGCAGAGGCTCTTCCGAAAAGGCAAACGTCCAGCTCCTTGTCCCACAAGGAAGGTGCCAGCCCTGAAAGCTCTTGCTGCTCTTCACTGTCCCCGTGCAGCCTATGCGCAGGCACAACAGCATTCGGGATCTGTGCTTGCCCAGGATCGGTACAGCTCACGGTGTTCGTTCTCGGCATAGCATTTTTCTGAAAAGGCAAACGTCCGGCTCCTTGTCCCACAAGGAAGGTGCCAGCCCTGAAAGCTCTTGCTGCTCTTCACTGTCCCCGTGTAGCCTATGCACAGGCACAACAGCATTCGGGATCTGTGCTTGCCCAGGAACAGTACACCTCACGGTGTTCGTTCTCGGCAGAGGCTCTTCCGAAAAGGCAAACGTCCGGCTCCTTGTCCCACAAGGAAGGTGCCAGCCCTGAAAGCTCTTGCTGCTCTTCACTGTCCCCGTGCAGCCTATGCACAGGCACAACAGCATTGGGGATCTGTGCTTGCCCAGGATCGGTACACCTCACGGTGTTCGTTCTCGGCAGAGGCTCTTCCGAAAAGGCAAACGTCCGGCTCCTTGTCCCACAAGGAAGGTGCCAGCCCTGAAAGTTCTTGCTGCTCTTCACTGTCCCCGTGCAGCCTATGCACAGGCACAACAGCATTGGGGATCTGTGCTTGCCCAGGATCGGTACACCTCACGGTGTTCGTTCTCGGCATAGCATTTTTCTGAAAAGGCAAACGTCCGACTCCTTGTCCCACAAGGAAGGTGCCAGCCCTGAAAGCTCTTGCTGCTCTTCACTGTCCCCGTGCAGCCTATGCACAGGCACAACAGCATTGGGGATCTGTGCTTGCCCAGGATCGGTACACCTCACGGTGTTCGTTCTCGGCATAGCATTTTTCTGAAAAGGCAAACGTCCGACTCCTTGTCCCGCAAGGAAGGTGCCAGCCCTGAAAGCTCTTGCTGCTCTTCACTGTCCCCGTGCAGCCTATGCACAGGCACAACAGCATTGGGGATATGTGCTTGCCCACGAACGGTACACCTCTCGGTGTCCGTTCTCGGCAGAGGCTCTTCCGAAAAGGCAAACGTCCGGCTCCTTGTCCCACAAGGAAGGTGCCAGCCCTGAAAGCTCTTGCTGTTCTTCACTGTCCCCGTGCAGCCTATGCACAGGCACAACAGCATTGGGGATCTGTGCTTGCCCAGGATCGGTACACCTCACGGTGTTCGTTCTCGGCATAGCATTTTTCTGAAAAGGCAAACGGCCAGCTCCTTGTCCCACAAGGAAGGTGCCAGCCCTGAAAGCTCTTGCTGCTCTTCACTGTCCCCGTGCAGCCTATGCACAGGCACAACAGCATTCGGGATCTGTGCTTGCCCAGGATCGGTACACCTCACGGTGTTCGTTCTCGGCATAGCATTTTTCTGAAAAGGCAAACGTCCGGCTCCTTGTCCCACAAGGAAGGTGCCAGCCCTGAAAGCTCTTGCTGCTCTTCACTGTCCCCGTGCAGCCTATGCACAGGCACAACAGCATTCGGGATCTGTGCTTGCCCAGGATCGGTACACCTCACGGTGTTCGTTCTCGGCATAGCATTTTTCTGAAAAGGCAAACGTCCGGCTCCTTGTCCCACAAGGAAGGTGCCAGCCCTGAAAGCTCTTGCTGCTCTTCACTGTCCCCATGCAGCCTATGCACAGGCACAACAGCATTGCGGATCTGTGCTTGCCCAGGATCGGTACACCTCTATGTGTCAGTTCTCAGCATAACAATTTTCTGAAAAGGTAAACGTCCGGCTCCTTGTCCCACAAGGAAGGTGCCAGCCCTGAAAGCTCTTGCTGCTCTTCACTGTCCCCGTGCAGCCTATGCACAGGCACAACAGCATTGGGGATCTGTGCTTGCCCAGGAACGGTACACCTCACGGTGTTCGTTCTCGGCAGAGGCTCTTCCGAAAAGGCAAACGTCCAGCTCCTTGTCCCACAAGGAAGGTGCCAGCCCTGAAAGCTCTTGCTGCTCTTCACTGTCCCCGTGCAGCCTATGCACAGGCACAACAGCATTGGGGATCTGTGCTTGCCCAGGATCGGTACACCTCACGGTGTTCGTTCTCGGCATAGCATTTTTCTGAAAAGGCAAACGTCCGGCTCCTTGTCCCACAAGGAAGGTGCCAGCCCTGAAAGCTCTTGCTGCTCTTCACTGTCCCCGTGCAGCCTATGCACAGGCACAACAGCATTGGGGATCTGTGCTTGCCCAGGATCGGTACACCTCACGGTGTTCGTTCTCGGCATAGCATTTTTCTGAAAAGGCAAACGTCCGGCTCCTTGTCCCACAAGGAAGGTGCCAGCCCTGAAAGCTCTTGCTGCTCTTCACTGTCCCCGTGCAGCCTATGCACAGGCACAACAGCATTCGGGATCTGTGCTTGCCCAGGATCGGTACACCTCACGGTGTTCGTTCTCGGCATAGCATTTTTCTGAAAAGGCAAACGTCCGACTCCTTGTCCCACAAGGAAGGTGCCAGCCCTGAAAGTTCTTGCTGCTCTTCACTGTCCCCGTGCAGCCTATGCACAGGCACAACAGCATTGGGGATATGTGCTTGCCCAGGAACGGTACACCTCACGGTGTTCGTTCTCGGCAGAGGCTCTTCCGAAAAGGCAAACGTCCAGCTCCTTGTCCCACAAGGAAGGTGCCAGCCCTGAAAGCTCTTGCTGCTCTTCACTGTCCCCGTGCAGCCTATGCGCAGGCACAACAGCATTCGGGATCTGTGCTTGCCCAGGATCGGTACACCTCACGGTGTTCGTTCTCGGCATAGCATTTTTCTGAAAAGGCAAACGTCCGGCTCCTTGTCCCACAAGGAAGGTG
Source organism: Buteo buteo (assembly GCF_964188355.1). Classification (NCBI taxonomy): domain Eukaryota; kingdom Metazoa; phylum Chordata; class Aves; order Accipitriformes; family Accipitridae; genus Buteo; species Buteo buteo. The sequence goes on from NW_027439213.1 coordinate 667,332, forward strand.
CCAGCCCTGAAAGCTCTTGCTGCTCTTCACTGTCCCCGTGTAGCCTATGCACAGGCACAACAGCATTCGGGATCTGTGCTTGCCCAGGAACAGTACACCTCACGGTGTTCGTTCTCGGCAGAGGCTCTTCCGAAAAGGCAAACGTCCGGCTCCTTGTCCCACAAGGAAGGTGCCAGCCCTGAAAGCTCTTGCTGCTCTTCACTGTCCCCGTGCAGCCTATGCACAGGCACAACAGCATTGGGGATCTGTGCTTGCCCAGGATCGGTACACCTCACGGTGTTCGTTCTCGGCAGAGGCTCTTCCGAAAAGGCAAACGTCCGGCTCCTTGTCCCACAAGGAAGGTGCCAGCCCTGAAAGTTCTTGCTGCTCTTCACTGTCCCCGTGCAGCCTATGCACAGGCACAACAGCATTGGGGATCTGTGCTTGCCCAGGATCGGTACACCTCACGGTGTTCGTTCTCGGCATAGCATTTTTCTGAAAAGGCAAACGTCCGACTCCTTGTCCCACAAGGAAGGTGCCAGCCCTGAAAGCTCTTGCTGCTCTTCACTGTCCCCGTGCAGCCTATGCACAGGCACAACAGCATTGGGGATCTGTGCTTGCCCAGGATCGGTACACCTCACGGTGTTCGTTCTCGGCAGAGGCTCTTCCGAAAAGGCAAACGTCCGGCTCCTTGTCCCACAAGGAAGGTGCCAGCCCTGAAAGCTCTTGCTGCTCTTCACTGTCCCTGTGCAGCCTATGCACAGGCACAACAGCATTGGGGATCTGTGCTTGCGCAGGAACGGTACACCTCTCGGTGTCCGTTCTCGGCATAGCATTTTTCTGAAAAGGCAAACGTCCGACTCCTTGTCCCACAAGGAAGGTGCCAGCCCTGAAAGCTCTTGCTGCTCTTCACTGTCCCCGTGCAGCCTATGCACAGGCACAACAGCATTGGGGATATGTGCTTGCCCAGGAACGATACACCTCACGGTGTTCGTTCTCGGCAGAGGCTCTTCCGAAAAGGCAAACGTCCGGCTCCTTGTCCCACAAGGAAGGTGCCAGCCCTGAAAGCTCTTGCTGCTCTTCACTGTCCCCGTGCAGCCTATGCACAGGCACAACAGCATTCGGGATCTGTGCTTGCCCAGGATCGGTACACCTCACGGTGTTCGTTCTCGGCATAGCATTTTTCTGAAAAGGCAAACGTCCGGCTCCTTGTCCCACAAGGAAGGTGCCAGCCCTGAAAGCTCTTGCTGCTCTTCACTGTCCCCGTGCAGCCTATGCACAGGCACAACAGCATTCGGGATCTGTGCTTGCCCAGGATCGGTACACCTCACGGTGTTCGTTCTCGGCATAGCATTTTTCTGAAAAGGCAAACGTCCGACTCCTTGTCCCACAAGGAAGGTGCCAGCCCTGAAAGTTCTTGCTGCTCTTCACTGTCCCCGTGCAGCCTATGCACAGGCACAACAGCATTGGGGATCTGTGCTTGCCCAGGATCGGTACACCTCACGGTGTTCGTTCTCGGCATAGCATTTTTCTGAAAAGGCAAACGTCCGGCTCCTTGTCCCACAAGGAAGGTGCCAGCCCTGAAAGCTCTTGCTGCTCTTCACTGTCCCCGTGCAGCCTATGCACAGGCACAACAGCATTCGGGATCTGTGCTTGCCCAGGATCGGTACACCTCACGGTGTTCGTTCTCGGCATAGCATTTTTCTGAAAAGGCAAACGTCCGGCTCCTTGTCCCACAAGGAAGGTGCCAGCCCTGAAAGCTCTTGCTGCTCTTCACTGTCCCCGTGCAGCCTATGCGCAGGCACAACAGCATTGGGGATCTGTGCTTGCCCAGGATCGGTACACCTCACGGTGTTCGTTCTCGGCATAGCATTTTTCCGAAAAGGCAAACGTCCGACTCCTTGTCCCACAAGGAAGGTGCCAGCCCTGAAAGTTCTTGCTGCTCTTCACTGTCCCCGTGCAGCCTATGCGCAGGCACAACAGCATTGGGGATATGAGCTTGCCCAGGAACGGTACACCTCACGGTGTTCGTTCTCGGCAGAGGCTCTTCCGAAAAGGCAAACGTCCAGCTCCTTGTCCCACAAGGAAGGTGCCAGCCCTGAAAGCTCTTGCTGCTCTTCACTGTCCCCGTGCAGCCTATGCACAGGCACAACAGCATTGGGGATCTGTGCTTGCCCAGGATCGGTACACCTCACGGTGTTCGTTCTTGGCATAGCATTTTTCTGAAAAGGCAAACGTCCGGCTCCTTGTCCCACAAGGAAGGTGCCAGCCCTGAAAGCTCTTGCTGCTCTTCACTGTCCCCGTGCAGCCTATGCACAGGCACAACAGCATTCGGGATCTGTGCTTGCCCAGGATCGGTACACCTCACGGTGTTCGTTCTCGGCATAGCATTTTTCTGAAAAGGCAAACGTCCGACTCCTTGTCCCACAAGGAAGGTGCCAGCCCTGAAAGTTCTTGCTGCTCTTCACTGTCCCCGTGCAGCCTATGCACAGGCACAACAGCATTGGGGATATGTGCTTGCCCAGGAACGGTACACCTCACGGTGTTCGTTCTCGGCAGAGGCTCTTCCGAAAAGGCAAACGTCCAGCTCCTTGTCCCACAAGGAAGGTGCCAGCCCTGAAAGCTCTTGCTGCTCTTCACTGTCCCCGTGCAGCCTATGCGCAGGCACAACAGCATTCGGGATCTGTGCTTGCCCAGGATCGGTACAGCTCACGGTGTTCGTTCTCGGCATAGCATTTTTCTGAAAAGGCAAACGTCCGGCTCCTTGTCCCACAAGGAAGGTGCCAGCCCTGAAAGCTCTTGCTGCTCTTCACTGTCCCCGTGTAGCCTATGCACAGGCACAACAGCATTCGGGATCTGTGCTTGCCCAGGAACAGTACACCTCACGGTGTTCGTTCTCGGCAGAGGCTCTTCCGAAAAGGCAAACGTCCGGCTCCTTGTCCCACAAGGAAGGTGCCAGCCCTGAAAGCTCTTGCTGCTCTTCACTGTCCCCGTGCAGCCTATGCACAGGCACAACAGCATTGGGGATCTGTGCTTGCCCAGGATCGGTACACCTCACGGTGTTCGTTCTCGGCAGAGGCTCTTCCGAAAAGGCAAACGTCCGGCTCCTTGTCCCACAAGGAAGGTGCCAGCCCTGAAAGTTCTTGCTGCTCTTCACTGTCCCCGTGCAGCCTATGCACAGGCACAACAGCATTGGGGATCTGTGCTTGCCCAGGATCGGTACACCTCACGGTGTTCGTTCTCGGCATAGCATTTTTCTGAAAAGGCAAACGTCCGACTCCTTGTCCCACAAGGAAGGTGCCAGCCCTGAAAGCTCTTGCTGCTCTTCACTGTCCCCGTGCAGCCTATGCACAGGCACAACAGCATTGGGGATCTGTGCTTGCCCAGGATCGGTACACCTCACGGTGTTCGTTCTCGGCAGAGGCTCTTCCGAAAAGGCAAACGTCCGGCTCCTTGTCCCACAAGGAAGGTGCCAGCCCTGAAAGCTCTTGCTGCTCTTCACTGTCCCCGTGCAGCCTATGCACAGGCACAACAGCATTCGGGATCTGTGCTTGCCCAGGATCGGTACACCTCACGGTGTTCGTTCTCGGCATAGCATTTTTCTGAAAAGGCAAACGTCCGGCTCCTTGTCCCACAAGGAAGGTGCCAGCCCTGAAAGCTCTTGCTGCTCTTCACTGTCCCCGTGCAGCCTATGCACAGGCACAACAGCATTCGGGATCTGTGCTTGCCCAGGATCGGTACACCTCACGGTGTTCGTTCTCGGCAGAGGCTCTTCCGAAAAGGCAAACGTCCGGCTCCTTGTCCCACAAGGAAGGTGCCAGCCCTGAAAGCTCTTGCTGCTCTTCACTGTCCCCGTGCAGCCTATGCACAGGCACAACAGCATTGGGGATCTGTGCTTGCCCAGGATCGGTACACCTCTCGGTGTCCGTTCTCGGCATAGCATTTTTCTGAAAAGGCAAACGTCCGGCTCCTTGTCCCACAAGGAAGGTGCCAGCCCTGAAAGCTCTTGCTGCTCTTCACTGTCCCCGTGCAGCCTATGCACAGGCACAACAGCATTCGGGATCTGTGCTTGCCCAGGATCGGTACACCTCACGGTGTTCGTTCTCGGCAGAGGCTCTTCCGAAAAGGCAAACGTCCAGCTCCTTGTCCCACAAGGAAGGTGCCAGCCCTGAAAGCTCTTGCTGCTCTTCACTGTCCCCGTGCAGCCTATGCACAGGCACAACAGCATTGGGGATCTGTGCTTGCCCAGGATCGGTACAGCTCACGGTGTTCGTTCTCGGCATAGCATTTTTCTGAAAAGGCAAACGTCCGGCTCCTTGTCCCACAAGGAAGGTGCCAGCCCTGAAAGCTCTTGCTGCTCTTCACTGTCCCCGTGCAGCCTATGCGCAGGCACAACAGCATTCGGGATCTGTGCTTGCCCAGGATCGGTACACCTCACGGTGTTCGTACTCGGCATAGCATTTTTCTGAAAAGGCAAACGTCCGGCTCCTTGTCCCACAAGGAAGGTGCCAGCCCTGAAAGCTCTTGCTGCTCTTCACTGTCCCCGTGCAGCCTATGCACAGGCTCAACAGCATTCGGGATCTGTGCTTGCCCAGGATCGGTACACCTCACGGTGTTCGTTCTCGGCATAGCATTTTTCTGAAAAGGCAAACGTCCGGCTCCTTGTCCCACAAGGAAGGTGCCAGCCCTGAAAGCTCTTGCTGCTCTTCACTGTCCCCGTGCAGCCTATGCACAGGCACAACAGCATTGGGGATCTGTGCTTGCCCAGGATCGGTACAGCTCACGGTGTTCGTTCTCGGCATAGCATTTTTCTGAAAAGGCAAACGTCCGACTCCTTGTCCCACAAGGAAGGTGCCAGCCCTGAAAGCTCTTGCTGCTCTTCACTGTCCCCGTGCAGCCTATGCACAGGCACAACAGCATTCGGGATCTGTGCTTGCCCAGGAACGGTACACCTCACGGTGTTCGTTCTCGGCAGAGGCTCTTCCGAAAAGGCAAACGTCCGGCTCCTTGTCCCACAAGGAAGGTGCCAGCCCTGAAAGCTCTTGCTGCTCTTCACTGTCCCCGTGCAGCCTATGCACAGGCACAACAGCATTGGGGATATGTGCTTGCCCAGGAACAGTACATCTCACGGTGTTCGTTCTCGGCATAGCATTTTTCTGAAAAGGCAAACGTCCGGCTCCTTGTCCCACAAGGAAGGTGCCAGCCCTGAAAGCTCTTGCTGCTCTTCACTGTCCCCGTGCAGCCTATGCACAGGCACAACAGCATTGGGGATCTGTGCTTGCCCAGGAACGGTACACCTCTCGGTGTCCGTTCTCGGCATAGCATTTTTCTGAAAAGGCAAACGTCCGACTCCTTGTCCCACAAGGAAGGTGCCAGCCCTGAAAGCTCTTGCTGCTCTTCACTGTCCCCGTGCAGCCTATGCACAGGCACAACAGCATTGGGGATATGTGCTTGCCCAGGAACGATACACCTCACGGTGTTCGTTCTCGGCAGAGGCTCTTCCGAAAAGGCAAACGTCCGGCTCCTTGTCCCACAAGGAAGGTGCCAGCCCTGAAAGCTCTTGCTGCTCTTCACTGTCCCCGTGCAGCCTATGCACAGGCACAACAGCATTGGGGATCTGTGCTTGCCCAGGAACGGTACACCTCACGGTGTTCGTTCTCGGCAGAGGCTCTTCCGAAAAGGCAAACGTCCGGCTCCTTGTCCCACAAGGAAGGTGCCAGCCCTGAAAGCTCTTGCTGCTCTTCACTGTCCCCGTGCAGCCTATGCACTGGCACAACAGCATTCGGGATCTGTGCTTGCCCAGGATCGGTACACCTCACGGTGTTCGTTCTCGGCATAGCATTTTTCTGAAAAGGCAAACGTCCGGCTCCTTGTCCCACAAGGAAGGTGCCAGCCCTGAAAGCTCTTGCTGCTCTTCACTGTCCCCGTGCAGCCTATGCGCAGGCACAACAGCATTCGGGATCTGTGCTTGCCCAGGATCGGTACACCTCACGGTGTTCGTTCTCGGCATAGCATTTTTCTGAAAAGGCAAACGTCCGACTCCTTGTCCCACAAGGAAGGTGCCAGCCCTGAAAGTTCTTGCTGCTCTTCACTGTCCCCGTGCAGCCTATGCACAGGCACAACAGCATTGGGGATCTGTGCTTGCCCAGGATCGGTACACCTCACGGTGTTCGTTCTCGGCATAGCATTTTTCTGAAAAGGCAAACGTCCGGCTCCTTGTCCCACAAGGAAGGTGCCAGCCCTGAAAGCTCTTGCTGCTCTTCACTGTCCCCGTGCAGCCTATGCACAGGCACAACAGCATTGGGGATCTGTGCTTCCCCAGGATCGGTACACCTCACGGTGTTCGTTCTCGGCATAGCATTTTTCTGAAAAGGCAAACGTCCGACTCCTTGTCCCACAAGGAAGGTGCCAGCCCTGAAAGTTCTTGCTGCTCTTCACTGTCCCCGTGCAGCCTATGCACAGGCACAACAGCATTGGGGATATGTGCTTGCCCAAGAACGGTACACCTCACGGTGTTCGTTCTCGGCAGAGGCTCTTCCGAAAAGGCAAACGTCCAGCTCCTTGTCCCACAAGGAAGGTGCCAGCCCTGAAAGCTCTTGCTGCTCTTCACTGTCCCCGTGCAGCCTATGCGCAGGCACAACAGCATTCGGGATCTGTGCTTGCCCAGGATCGGTACAGCTCACGGTGTTCGTTCTCGGCATAGCATTTTTCTGAAAAGGCAAACGTCCGACTCCTTGTCCCACAAGGAAGGTGCCAGCCCTGAAAGCTCTTGCTGCTCTTCACTGTCCCCGTGCAGCCTATGCACAGGCACAACAGCATTCGGGATCTGTGCTTGCCCAGGATCGGTACACCTCACGGTGTTCGTTCTCGGCAGAGGCTCTTCCGAAAAGGCAAACGTCCGGCTCCTTGTCCCACAAGGAAGGTGCCAGCCCTGAAAGCTCTTGCTGCTCTTCACTGTCCCTGTGCAGCCTATGCACAGGCACAACAGCATTGGGGATCTGTGCTTGCCCAGGAACGGTACACCTCTCGGTGTCCGTTCTCGGCATAGCATTTTTCTGAAAAGGCAAACGTCCGACTCCTTGTCCCACAAGGAAGGTGCCAGCCCTGAAAGCTCTTGCTGCTCTTCACTGTCCCCGTGCAGCCTATGCACAGGCACAACAGCATTCGGGATCTGTGCTTGCCCAGGATCGGTACACCTCACGGTGTTCGTTCTCGGCATAGCATTTTTCCGAAAAGGCAAACGTCCGACTCCTTGTCCCACAAGGAAGGTGCCAGCCCTGAAAGTTCTTGCTGCTCTTCACTGTCCCCGTGCAGCCTATGCACAGGCACAACAGCATTGGGGATATGAGCTTGCCCAGGAACGGTACACCTCACGGTGTTCGTTCTCGGCAGAGGCTCTTCCGAAAAGGCAAACGTCCAGCTCCTTGTCCCACAAGGAAGGTGCCAGCCCTGAAAGCTCTTGCTGCTCTTCACTGTCCCCGTGCAGCCTATGCACAGGCACAACAGCATTGGGGATCTGTGCTTGCCCAGGATCGGTACACCTCACGGTGTTCGTTCTCGGCATAGCATTTTTCTGAAAAGGCAAACGTCCGGCTCCTTGTCCCACAAGGAAGGTGCCAGCCCTGAAAGATCTTGCTGCTCTTCACTGTCCCCGTGCAGCCTATGCACAGGCACAACAGCATTCTGGATCTGTGCTTGCCCAGGATCGGTACACCTCACGGTGTTCGTTCTCGGCATAGCATTTTTCTGAAAAGGCAAACGTCCGACTCCTTGTCCCACAAGGAAGGTGCCAGCCCTGAAAGTTCTTGCTGCTCTTCACTGTCCCCGTGCAGCCTATGCACAGGCACAACAGCATTGGGGATATGTGCTTGCCCAGGAACGGTACACCTCACGGTGTTCGTTCTCGGCAGAGGCTCTTCCGAAAAGGCAAACGTCCAGCTCCTTGTCCCACAAGGAAGGTGCCAGCCCTGAAAGCTCTTGCTGCTCTTCACTGTCCCCGTGCAGCCTATGCGCAGGCACAACAGCATTCGGGATCTGTGCTTGCCCAGGATCGGTACAGCTCACGGTGTTCGTTCTCGGCATAGCATTTTTCTGAAAAGGCAAACGTCCGGCTCCTTGTCCCACAAGGAAGGTGCCAGCCCTGAAAGCTCTTGCTGCTCTTCACTGTCCCCGTGTAGCCTATGCACAGGCACAACAGCATTCGGGATCTGTGCTTGCCCAGGAACAGTACACCTCACGGTGTTCGTTCTCGGCAGAGGCTCTTCCGAAAAGGCAAACGTCCGGCTCCTTGTCCCACAAGGAAGGTGCCAGCCCTGAAAGCTCTTGCTGCTCTTCACTGTCCCCGTGCAGCCTATGCACAGGCACAACAGCATTGGGGATCTGTGCTTGCCCAGGATCGGTACACCTCACGGTGTTCGTTCTCGGCAGAGGCTCTTCCGAAAAGGCAAACGTCCGGCTCCTTGTCCCACAAGGAAGGTGCCAGCCCTGAAAGTTCTTGCTGCTCTTCACTGTCCCCGTGCAGCCTATGCACAGGCACAACAGCATTGGGGATCTGTGCTTGCCCAGGATCGGTACACCTCACGGTGTTCGTTCTCGGCATAGCATTTTTCTGAAAAGGCAAACGTCCGACTCCTTGTCCCACAAGGAAGGTGCCAGCCCTGAAAGCTCTTGCTGCTCTTCACTGTCCCCGTGCAGCCTATGCACAGGCACAACAGCATTGGGGATCTGTGCTTGCCCAGGATCGGTACACCTCACGGTGTTCGTTCTCGGCATAGCATTTTTCTGAAAAGGCAAACGTCCGACTCCTTGTCCCGCAAGGAAGGTGCCAGCCCTGAAAGCTCTTGCTGCTCTTCACTGTCCCCGTGCAGCCTATGCACAGGCACAACAGCATTGGGGATATGTGCTTGCCCACGAACGGTACACCTCTCGGTGTCCGTTCTCGGCAGAGGCTCTTCCGAAAAGGCAAACGTCCGGCTCCTTGTCCCACAAGGAAGGTGCCAGCCCTGAAAGCTCTTGCTGTTCTTCACTGTCCCCGTGCAGCCTATGCACAGGCACAACAGCATTGGGGATCTGTGCTTGCCCAGGATCGGTACACCTCACGGTGTTCGTTCTCGGCATAGCATTTTTCTGAAAAGGCAAACGGCCAGCTCCTTGTCCCACAAGGAAGGTGCCAGCCCTGAAAGCTCTTGCTGCTCTTCACTGTCCCCGTGCAGCCTATGCACAGGCACAACAGCATTCGGGATCTGTGCTTGCCCAGGATCGGTACACCTCACGGTGTTCGTTCTCGGCATAGCATTTTTCTGAAAAGGCAAACGTCCGGCTCCTTGTCCCACAAGGAAGGTGCCAGCCCTGAAAGCTCTTGCTGCTCTTCACTGTCCCCGTGCAGCCTATGCACAGGCACAACAGCATTCGGGATCTGTGCTTGCCCAGGATCGGTACACCTCACGGTGTTCGTTCTCGGCATAGCATTTTTCTGAAAAGGCAAACGTCCGGCTCCTTGTCCCACAAGGAAGGTGCCAGCCCTGAAAGCTCTTGCTGCTCTTCACTGTCCCCATGCAGCCTATGCACAGGCACAACAGCATTGCGGATCTGTGCTTGCCCAGGATCGGTACACCTCTATGTGTCAGTTCTCAGCATAACAATTTTCTGAAAAGGTAAACGTCCGGCTCCTTGTCCCACAAGGAAGGTGCCAGCCCTGAAAGCTCTTGCTGCTCTTCACTGTCCCCGTGCAGCCTATGCACAGGCACAACAGCATTGGGGATCTGTGCTTGCCCAGGAACGGTACACCTCACGGTGTTCGTTCTCGGCAGAGGCTCTTCCGAAAAGGCAAACGTCCAGCTCCTTGTCCCACAAGGAAGGTGCCAGCCCTGAAAGCTCTTGCTGCTCTTCACTGTCCCCGTGCAGCCTATGCACAGGCACAACAGCATTGGGGATCTGTGCTTGCCCAGGATCGGTACACCTCACGGTGTTCGTTCTCGGCATAGCATTTTTCTGAAAAGGCAAACGTCCGGCTCCTTGTCCCACAAGGAAGGTGCCAGCCCTGAAAGCTCTTGCTGCTCTTCACTGTCCCCGTGCAGCCTATGCACAGGCACAACAGCATTGGGGATCTGTGCTTGCCCAGGATCGGTACACCTCACGGTGTTCGTTCTCGGCATAGCATTTTTCTGAAAAGGCAAACGTCCGGCTCCTTGTCCCACAAGGAAGGTGCCAGCCCTGAAAGCTCTTGCTGCTCTTCACTGTCCCCGTGCAGCCTATGCACAGGCACAACAGCATTCGGGATCTGTGCTTGCCCAGGATCGGTACACCTCACGGTGTTCGTTCTCGGCATAGCATTTTTCTGAAAAGGCAAACGTCCGACTCCTTGTCCCACAAGGAAGGTGCCAGCCCTGAAAGTTCTTGCTGCTCTTCACTGTCCCCGTGCAGCCTATGCACAGGCACAACAGCATTGGGGATATGTGCTTGCCCAGGAACGGTACACCTCACGGTGTTCGTTCTCGGCAGAGGCTCTTCCGAAAAGGCAAACGTCCAGCTCCTTGTCCCACAAGGAAGGTGCCAGCCCTGAAAGCTCTTGCTGCTCTTCACTGTCCCCGTGCAGCCTATGCGCAGGCACAACAGCATTCGGGATCTGTGCTTGCCCAGGATCGGTACAGCTCACGGTGTTCGTTCTCGGCATAGCATTTTTCTGAAAAGGCAAACGTCCGGCTCCTTGTCCCACAAGGAAGGTGCCAGCCCTGAAAGCTCTTGCTGCTCTTCACTGTCCCCGTGTAGCCTATGCACAGGCACAACAGCATTCGGGATCTGTGCTTGCCCAGGAACAGTACACCTCACGGTGTTCGTTCTCGGCAGAGGCTCTTCCGAAAAGGCAAACGTCCGGCTCCTTGTCCCACAAGGAAGGTGCCAGCCCTGAAAGCTCTTGCTGCTCTTCACTGTCCCCGTGCAGCCTATGCACAGGCACAACAGCATTGGGGATCTGTGCTTGCCCAGGATCGGTACACCTCACGGTGTTCGTTCTCGGCAGAGGCTCTTCCGAAAAGGCAAACGTCCGGCTCCTTGTCCCACAAGGAAGGTGCCAGCCCTGAAAGTTCTTGCTGCTCTTCACTGTCCCCGTGCAGCCTATGCACAGGCACAACAGCATTGGGGATCTGTGCTTGCCCAGGATCGGTACACCTCACGGTGTTCGTTCTCGGCATAGCATTTTTCTGAAAAGGCAAACGTCCGACTCCTTGTCCCACAAGGAAGGTGCCAGCCCTGAAAGCTCTTGCTGCTCTTCACTGTCCCCGTGCAGCCTATGCACAGGCACAACAGCATTGGGGATCTGTGCTTGCCCAGGATCGGTACACCTCACGGTGTTCGTTCTCGGCAGAGGCTCTTCCGAAAAGGCAAACGTCCGGCTCCTTGTCCCACAAGGAAGGTGCCAGCCCTGAAAGCTCTTGCTGCTCTTCACTGTCCCTGTGCAGCCTATGCACAGGCACAACAGCATTGGGGATCTGTGCTTGCGCAGGAACGGTACACCTCTCGGTGTCCGTTCTCGGCATAGCATTTTTCTGAAAAGGCAAACGTCCGACTCCTTGTCCCACAAGGAAGGTGCCAGCCCTGAAAGCTCTTGCTGCTCTTCACTGTCCCCGTGCAGCCTATGCACAGGCACAACAGCATTGGGGATATGTGCTTGCCCAGGAACGATACACCTCACGGTGTTCGTTCTCGGCAGAGGCTCTTCCGAAAAGGCAAACGTCCGGCTCCTTGTCCCACAAGGAAGGTGCCAGCCCTGAAAGCTCTTGCTGCTCTTCACTGTCCCCGTGCAGCCTATGCACAGGCACAACAGCATTCGGGATCTGTGCTTGCCCAGGATCGGTACACCTCACGGTGTTCGTTCTCGGCATAGCATTTTTCTGAAAAGGCAAACGTCCGGCTCCTTGTCCCACAAGGAAGGTGCCAGCCCTGAAAGCTCTTGCTGCTCTTCACTGTCCCCGTGCAGCCTATGCACAGGCACAACAGCATTCGGGATCTGTGCTTGCCCAGGATCGGTACACCTCACGGTGTTCGTTCTCGGCATAGCATTTTTCTGAAAAGGCAAACGTCCGACTCCTTGTCCCACAAGGAAGGTGCCAGCCCTGAAAGTTCTTGCTGCTCTTCACTGTCCCCGTGCAGCCTATGCACAGGCACAACAGCATTGGGGATCTGTGCTTGCCCAGGATCGGTACACCTCACGGTGTTCGTTCTCGGCATAGCATTTTTCTGAAAAGGCAAACGTCCGGCTCCTTGTCCCACAAGGAAGGTGCCAGCCCTGAAAGCTCTTGCTGCTCTTCACTGTCCCCGTGCAGCCTATGCACAGGCACAACAGCATTCGGGATCTGTGCTTGCCCAGGATCGGTACACCTCACGGTGTTCGTTCTCGGCATAGCATTTTTCTGAAAAGGCAAACGTCCGGCTCCTTGTCCCACAAGGAAGGTGCCAGCCCTGAAAGCTCTTGCTGCTCTTCACTGTCCCCGTGCAGCCTATGCGCAGGCACAACAGCATTGGGGATCTGTGCTTGCCCAGGATCGGTACACCTCACGGTGTTCGTTCTCGGCATAGCATTTTTCCGAAAAGGCAAACGTCCGACTCCTTGTCCCACAAGGAAGGTGCCAGCCCTGAAAGTTCTTGCTGCTCTTCACTGTCCCCGTGCAGCCTATGCGCAGGCACAACAGCATTGGGGATATGAGCTTGCCCAGGAACGGTACACCTCACGGTGTTCGTTCTCGGCAGAGGCTCTTCCGAAAAGGCAAACGTCCAGCTCCTTGTCCCACAAGGAAGGTGCCAGCCCTGAAAGCTCTTGCTGCTCTTCACTGTCCCCGTGCAGCCTATGCACAGGCACAACAGCATTGGGGATCTGTGCTTGCCCAGGATCGGTACACCTCACGGTGTTCGTTCTTGGCATAGCATTTTTCTGAAAAGGCAAACGTCCGGCTCCTTGTCCCACAAGGAAGGTGCCAGCCCTGAAAGCTCTTGCTGCTCTTCACTGTCCCCGTGCAGCCTATGCACAGGCACAACAGCATTCGGGATCTGTGCTTGCCCAGGATCGGTACACCTCACGGTGTTCGTTCTCGGCATAGCATTTTTCTGAAAAGGCAAACGTCCGACTCCTTGTCCCACAAGGAAGGTGCCAGCCCTGAAAGTTCTTGCTGCTCTTCACTGTCCCCGTGCAGCCTATGCACAGGCACAACAGCATTGGGGATATGTGCTTGCCCAGGAACGGTACACCTCACGGTGTTCGTTCTCGGCAGAGGCTCTTCCGAAAAGGCAAACGTCCAGCTCCTTGTCCCACAAGGAAGGTGCCAGCCCTGAAAGCTCTTGCTGCTCTTCACTGTCCCCGTGCAGCCTATGCGCAGGCACAACAGCATTCGGGATCTGTGCTTGCCCAGGATCGGTACAGCTCACGGTGTTCGTTCTCGGCATAGCATTTTTCTGAAAAGGCAAACGTCCGGCTCCTTGTCCCACAAGGAAGGTGCCAGCCCTGAAAGCTCTTGCTGCTCTTCACTGTCCCCGTGTAGCCTATGCACAGGCACAACAGCATTCGGGATCTGTGCTTGCCCAGGAACAGTACACCTCACGGTGTTCGTTCTCGGCAGAGGCTCTTCCGAAAAGGCAAACGTCCGGCTCCTTGTCCCACAAGGAAGGTGCCAGCCCTGAAAGCTCTTGCTGCTCTTCACTGTCCCCGTGCAGCCTATGCACAGGCACAACAGCATTGGGGATCTGTGCTTGCCCAGGATCGGTACACCTCACGGTGTTCGTTCTCGGCAGAGGCTCTTCCGAAAAGGCAAACGTCCGGCTCCTTGTCCCACAAGGAAGGTGCCAGCCCTGAAAGTTCTTGCTGCTCTTCACTGTCCCCGTGCAGCCTATGCACAGGCACAACAGCATTGGGGATCTGTGCTTGCCCAGGATCGGTACACCTCACGGTGTTCGTTCTCGGCATAGCATTTTTCTGAAAAGGCAAACGTCCGACTCCTTGTCCCACAAGGAAGGTGCCAGCCCTGAAAGCTCTTGCTGCTCTTCACTGTCCCCGTGCAGCCTATGCACAGGCACAACAGCATTGGGGATCTGTGCTTGCCCAGGATCGGTACACCTCACGGTGTTCGTTCTCGGCAGAGGCTCTTCCGAAAAGGCAAACGTCCGGCTCCTTGTCCCACAAGGAAGGTGCCAGCCCTGAAAGCTCTTGCTGCTCTTCACTGTCCCCGTGCAGCCTATGCACAGGCACAACAGCATTCGGGATCTGTGCTTGCCCAGGATCGGTACACCTCACGGTGTTCGTTCTCGGCATAGCATTTTTCTGAAAAGGCAAACGTCCGGCTCCTTGTCCCACAAGGAAGGTGCCAGCCCTGAAAGCTCTTGCTGCTCTTCACTGTCCCCGTGCAGCCTATGCACAGGCACAACAGCATTCGGGATCTGTGCTTGCCCAGGATCGGTACACCTCACGGTGTTCGTTCTCGGCAGAGGCTCTTCCGAAAAGGCAAACGTCCGGCTCCTTGTCCCACAAGGAAGGTGCCAGCCCTGAAAGCTCTTGCTGCTCTTCACTGTCCCCGTGCAGCCTATGCACAGGCACAACAGCATTGGGGATCTGTGCTTGCCCAGGATCGGTACACCTCTCGGTGTCCGTTCTCGGCATAGCATTTTTCTGAAAAGGCAAACGTCCGGCTCCTTGTCCCACAAGGAAGGTGCCAGCCCTGAAAGCTCTTGCTGCTCTTCACTGTCCCCGTGCAGCCTATGCACAGGCACAACAGCATTCGGGATCTGTGCTTGCCCAGGATCGGTACAGCTCACGGTGTTCGTTCTCGGCATAGCATTTTTCTGAAAAGGCAAACGTCCGGCTCCTTGTCCCACAAGGAAGGTGCCAGCCCTGAAAGCTCTTGCTGCTCTTCACTGTCCCCGTGCAGCCTATGCGCAGGCACAACAGCATTCGGGATCTGTGCTTGCCCAGGATCGGTACACCTCACGGTGTTCGTACTCGGCATAGCATTTTTCTGAAAAGGCAAACGTCCGGCTCCTTGTCCCACAAGGAAGGTGCCAGCCCTGAAAGCTCTTGCTGCTCTTCACTGTCCCCGTGCAGCCTATGCACAGGCTCAACAGCATTCGGGATCTGTGCTTGCCCAGGATCGGTACACCTCACGGTGTTCGTTCTCGGCATAGCATTTTTCTGAAAAGGCAAACGTCCGGCTCCTTGTCCCACAAGGAAGGTGCCAGCCCTGAAAGCTCTTGCTGCTCTTCACTGTCCCCGTGCAGCCTATGCACAGGCACAACAGCATTGGGGATCTGTGCTTGCCCAGGATCGGTACAGCTCACGGTGTTCGTTCTCGGCATAGCATTTTTCTGAAAAGGCAAACGTCCGACTCCTTGTCCCACAAGGAAGGTGCCAGCCCTGAAAGCTCTTGCTGCTCTTCACTGTCCCCGTGCAGCCTATGCACAGGCACAACAGCATTCGGGATCTGTGCTTGCCCAGGAACGGTACACCTCACGGTGTTCGTTCTCGGCAGAGGCTCTTCCGAAAAGGCAAACGTCCGGCTCCTTGTCCCACAAGGAAGGTGCCAGCCCTGAAAGCTCTTGCTGCTCTTCACTGTCCCCGTGCAGCCTATGCACAGGCACAACAGCATTGGGGATATGTGCTTGCCCAGGAACAGTACATCTCACGGTGTTCGTTCTCGGCATAGCATTTTTCTGAAAAGGCAAACGTCCGGCTCCTTGTCCCACAAGGAAGGTGCCAGCCCTGAAAGCTCTTGCTGCTCTTCACTGTCCCCGTGCAGCCTATGCACAGGCACAACAGCATTGGGGATCTGTGCTTGCCCAGGAACGGTACACCTCTCGGTGTCCGTTCTCGGCATAGCATTTTTCTGAAAAGGCAAACGTCCGACTCCTTGTCCCACAAGGAAGGTGCCAGCCCTGAAAGCTCTTGCTGCTCTTCACTGTCCCCGTGCAGCCTATGCACAGGCACAACAGCATTGGGGATATGTGCTTGCCCAGGAACGATACACCTCACGGTGTTCGTTCTCGGCAGAGGCTCTTCCGAAAAGGCAAACGTCCGGCTCCTTGTCCCACAAGGAAGGTGCCAGCCCTGAAAGCTCTTGCTGCTCTTCACTGTCCCCGTGCAGCCTATGCACAGGCACAACAGCATTGGGGATCTGTGCTTGCCCAGGAACGGTACACCTCACGGTGTTCGTTCTCGGCAGAGGCTCTTCCGAAAAGGCAAACGTCCGGCTCCTTGTCCCACAAGGAAGGTGCCAGCCCTGAAAGCTCTTGCTGCTCTTCACTGTCCCCGTGCAGCCTATGCACTGGCACAACAGCATTCGGGATCTGTGCTTGCCCAGGATCGGTACACCTCACGGTGTTCGTTCTCGGCATAGCATTTTTCTGAAAAGGCAAACGTCCGGCTCCTTGTCCCACAAGGAAGGTGCCAGCCCTGAAAGCTCTTGCTGCTCTTCACTGTCCCCGTGCAGCCTATGCGCAGGCACAACAGCATTCGGGATCTGTGCTTGCCCAGGATCGGTACACCTCACGGTGTTCGTTCTCGGCATAGCATTTTTCTGAAAAGGCAAACGTCCGACTCCTTGTCCCACAAGGAAGGTGCCAGCCCTGAAAGTTCTTGCTGCTCTTCACTGTCCCCGTGCAGCCTATGCACAGGCACAACAGCATTGGGGATCTGTGCTTGCCCAGGATCGGTACACCTCACGGTGTTCGTTCTCGGCATAGCATTTTTCTGAAAAGGCAAACGTCCGGCTCCTTGTCCCACAAGGAAGGTGCCAGCCCTGAAAGCTCTTGCTGCTCTTCACTGTCCCCGTGCAGCCTATGCACAGGCACAACAGCATTGGGGATCTGTGCTTCCCCAGGATCGGTACACCTCACGGTGTTCGTTCTCGGCATAGCATTTTTCTGAAAAGGCAAACGTCCGACTCCTTGTCCCACAAGGAAGGTGCCAGCCCTGAAAGTTCTTGCTGCTCTTCACTGTCCCCGTGCAGCCTATGCACAGGCACAACAGCATTGGGGATATGTGCTTGCCCAAGAACGGTACACCTCACGGTGTTCGTTCTCGGCAGAGGCTCTTCCGAAAAGGCAAACGTCCAGCTCCTTGTCCCACAAGGAAGGTGCCAGCCCTGAAAGCTCTTGCTGCTCTTCACTGTCCCCGTGCAGCCTATGCGCAGGCACAACAGCATTCGGGATCTGTGCTTGCCCAGGATCGGTACAGCTCACGGTGTTCGTTCTCGGCATAGCATTTTTCTGAAAAGGCAAACGTCCGACTCCTTGTCCCACAAGGAAGGTGCCAGCCCTGAAAGCTCTTGCTGCTCTTCACTGTCCCCGTGCAGCCTATGCACAGGCACAACAGCATTCGGGATCTGTGCTTGCCCAGGATCGGTACACCTCACGGTGTTCGTTCTCGGCAGAGGCTCTTCCGAAAAGGCAAACGTCCGGCTCCTTGTCCCACAAGGAAGGTGCCAGCCCTGAAAGCTCTTGCTGCTCTTCACTGTCCCTGTGCAGCCTATGCACAGGCACAACAGCATTGGGGATCTGTGCTTGCCCAGGAACGGTACACCTCTCGGTGTCCGTTCTCGGCATAGCATTTTTCTGAAAAGGCAAACGTCCGACTCCTTGTCCCACAAGGAAGGTGCCAGCCCTGAAAGCTCTTGCTGCTCTTCACTGTCCCCGTGCAGCCTATGCACAGGCACAACAGCATTGGGGATCTGTGCTTGCCCAGGAACGGTACACCTCACGGTGTTCGTTCTCGGCAGAGGCTGTTCCGAAAAGGCAAACGTCCAGCTCCTTGTCCCACAAGGAAGGTGCCAGCCCTGAAAGCTCTTGCTGCTCTTCACTGTCCCCGTGCAGCCTATGCACAGGCACAACAGCATTGGGGATCTGTGCTTGCCCAGGATCGGTACACCTCACGGTGTTCGTTCTCGGCATAGCATTTTTCTGAAAAGGCAAACGTCCGGCTCCTTGTCCCACAAGGAAGGTGCCAGCCCTGAAAGATCTTGCTGCTCTTCACTGTCCCCGTGCAGCCTATGCACAGGCACAACAGCATTGGGGATCTGTGCTTGCCCAGGATCGGTACACCTCACGGTGTTCGTTCTCGGCATAGCATTTTTCTGAAAAGGCAAACGTCCGACTCCTTGTCCCACAAGGAAGGTGCCAGCCCTGAAAGTTCTTGCTGCTCTTCACTGTCCCCGTGCAGCCTATGCACAGGCACAACAGCATTGGGGATATGTGCTTGCCCAGGAACGGTACACCTCACGGTGTTTGTTCTCGGCAGAGGCTCTTCCGAAAAGTCAAAAGTCCAGCTCCTTGTCCTACAAGGAAGGTGCCAGCCCTGAAAGCTCTTGCTGCTCTTCACTGTCCCCGTGCAGCCTATGCACAGGCACAACAGCATTCGGGATCTGTGCTTGCCCAGGATCGGTACACCTCACGGTGTTCGTTCTCGGCATAGCATTTTTCTGAAAAGGCAAACGTCCGACTCCTTGTCCCACAAGGAAGGTGCCAGCCCTGAAAGTTCTTGCTGCTCTTCACTGTCCCCGTGCAGCCTATGCACAGGCACAACAGCATTGGGGATATGTGCTTGCCCAGGAACGGTACACCTCACGGTGTTCGTTCTCGGCAGAGGCTCTTCCGAAAAGGCAAACGTCCAGCTCCTTGTCCCACAAGGAAGGTGCCAGCCCTGAAAGCTCTTGCTGCTCTTCACTGTCCCCGTGCAGCCTATGCACAGGCACAACAGCATTGGGGATATGTGCTTGCCCAGGAACGGTACACCTCACGGTGTTCGTTCTCGGCAGAGGCTCTTCCGAAAAGGCAAACGTCCAGCTCCTTGTCCCACAAGGAAGGTGCCAGCCCTGAAAGCTCTTGCTGCTCTTCACTGTCCCCGTGCAGCCTATGCACAGGCACAACAGCATTGGGGATCTGTGCTTGCCCAGGATCGGTACACCTCACGGTGTTCGTTCTCGGCATAGCATTTTTCTGAAAAGGCAAACGTCCGACTCCTTGTCCCACAAGGAAGGTGCCAGCCCTGAAAGCTCTTGCTGCTCTTCACTGTCCCCGTGCAGCCTATGCACAGGCACAACAGCATTCGGGATCTGTGCTTGCCCAGGATCGGTACACCTCACGGTGTTCGTTCTCGGCATAGCATTTTTCTGAAAAGGCAAACGTCCGGCTCCTTGTCCCACAAGGAATGTGCCAGCCTGAAAGCTCTTGCTGCTCTTCACTGTCCCCGTGTAGCCTATGCACAGGCACAACAGCATTGGGGATCTGTGCTTGCCCAGGAACAGTACACCTCACGGTGTTCGTTCTCGGCAGAGGCTCTTCCGAAAAGGCAAACGTCCGGCTCCTTGTCCCACAAGGAAGGTGCCAGCCCTGAAAGCTCTTGCTGCTCTTCACTGTCCCCGTGCAGCCTATGCACAGGCACAACAGCATTGGGGATATGTGCTTGCCCAGGATCGGTACACCTCTCGGTGTCCGTTCTCGGCAGAGGCTCTTCCGAAAAGGCAAACGTCCGGCTCCTTGTCCCACAAGGAAGGTGCCAGCCCTGAAAGCTCTTGCTGTTCTTCACTGTCCCCGTGCAGCCTATGCACAGGCACAACAGCATTGGGGATCTGTGCTTGCCCAGGATCGGTACACCTCACGGTGTTCGTTCTCGGCAGAGGCTCTTCCGAAAAGGCAAACGTCCAGCTCCTTGTCCCACAAGGAAGGTGCCAGCCCTGAAAGCTCTTGCTGCTCTTCACTGTCCCCGTGCAGCCTATGCACAGGCACAACAGCATTGGGGATCTGTGCTTGCCCAGGATCGGTACACCTCACGGTGTTCGTTCTCGGCATAGCATTTTTCTGAAAAGGCAAACGTCCGGCTCCTTGTCCCACAAGGAAGGTGCCAGCCCTGAAAGCTCTTGCTGCTCTTCACTGTCCCCGTGCAGCCTATGCACAGGCACAACAGCATTGGGGATCTGTGCTTGCCCAGGATCGGTACACCTCACGGTGTTCGTTCTCGGCATAGCATTTTTCTGAAAAGGCAAACGTCCGGCTCCTTGTCCCACAAGGAAGGTGCCAGCCCTGAAAGCTCTTGCTGCTCTTCACTGTCCCCGTGCAGCCTATGCACAGGCACAACAGCATTGGGGATCTGTGCTTGCCCAGGATCGGTACACCTCACGGTGTTCGTTCTCGGCATAGCATTTTTCTGAAAAGGCAAACGTCCGACTCCTTGTCCCACAAGGAAGGTGCCAGCCCTGAAAGTTCTTGCTGCTCTTCACTGTCCCCGTGCAGCCTATGCACAGGCACAACAGCATTGGGGATCTGTGCTTGCCCAGGATCGGTACACCTCACGGTGTTCGTTCTCGGCATAGCATTTTTCTGAAAAGGCAAACGTCCGGCTCCTTGTCCCACAAGGAAGGTGCCAGCCCTGAAAGCTCTTGCTGCTCTTCACTGTCCCCGTGCAGCCTATGCACAGGCACAACAGCATTCGGGATCTGTGCTTGCCCAGGAACGGTACACCTCACGGTGTTCGTTCTCGGCAGAGGCTCTTCCGAAAAGGCAAACGTCCAGCTCCTTGTCCCACAAGGAAGGTGCCAGCCCTGAAAGCTCTTGCTGCTCTTCACTGTCCCCGTGCAGCCTATGCACAGGCACAACAGCATTGGGGATCTGTGCTTGCCCAGGATCGGTACACCTCACGGTGTTCGTTCTCGGCATAGCATTTTTCTGAAAAGGCAAACGTCCGGCTCCTTGTCCCACAAGGAAGGTGCCAGCCCTGAAAGCTCTTGCTGCTCTTCACTGTCCCCGTGCAGCCTATGCGCAGGCACAACAGCATTCGGGATCTGTGCTTGCCCAGGATCGGTACACCTCACGGTGTTCGTTCTCGGCATAGCATTTTTCCGAAAAGGCAAACGTCCGACTCCTTGTCCCACAAGGAAGGTGCCAGCCCTGAAAGTTCTTGCTGCTCTTCACTGTCCCCGTGCAGCCTATGCACAGGCACAACAGCATTGGGGATATGAGCTTGCCCAGGAACGGTACACCTCACGGTGTTCGTTCTCGGCAGAGGCTCTTCCGAAAAGGCAAACGTCCAGCTCCTTGTCCCACAAGGAAGGTGCCAGCCCTGAAAGCTCTTGCTGCTCTTCACTGTCCCCGTGCAGCCTATGCACAGGCACAACAGCATTGGGGATCTGTGCTTGCCCAGGATCGGTACACCTCACGGTGTTCGTTCTCGGCATAGCATTTTTCTGAAAAGGCAAACGTCCGGCTCCTTGTCCCACAAGGAAGGTGCCAGCCCTGAAAGCTCTTGCTGCTCTTCACTGTCCCCGTGTAGCCTATGCACAGGCACAACAGCATTCGGGATCTGTGCTTGCCCAGGAACAGTATACCTCACGGTGTTCGTTCTCGGCAGAGGCTCTTCCGAAAAGGCAAACGTCCGGCTCCTTGTCCCACAAGGAAGGTGCCAGCCCTGAAAGCTCTTGCTGCTCTTCACTGTCCCCGTGCAGCCTATGCACAGGCACAACAGCATTGGGGATCTGTGCTTGCCCAGGATCGGTACACCTCACGGTGTTCGTTCTCGGCAGAGGCTCTTCCGAAAAGGCAAACGTCCGGCTCCTTGTCCCACAAGGAAGGTGCCAGCCCTGAAAGTTCTTGCTGCTCTTCACTGTCCCCGTGCAGCCTATGCACAGGCACAACAGCATTGGGGATCTGTGCTTGCCCAGGATCGGTACACCTCACGGTGTTCGTTCTCGGCATAGCATTTTTCTGAAAAGGCAAACGTCCGACTCCTTGTCCCACAAGGAAGGTGCCAGCCCTGAAAGCTCTTGCTGCTCTTCACTGTCCCCGTGCAGCCTATGCACAGGCACAACAGCATTGGGGATCTGTGCTTGCCCAGGATCGGTACACCTCACGGTGTCCGTTCTCGGCAGAGGCTCTTCCGAAAATGCAAACGTCCAGCTCCTTGTCCCACAAGGAAGGTGCCAGCCCTGAAAGCTCTTGCTGCTCTTCACTGTCCCCGTGCAGCCTATGCACAGGCACAACAGCATTGGGGATCTGTGCTTGCCCAGGATCGGTACACCTCACAGTGTTCGTTCTCGGCATAGCATTTTTCTGAAAAGGCAAACGTCCGGCTCCTTGTCCCACAAGGAAGGTGCCAGCCCTGAAAGCTCTTGCTGCTCTTCACTGTCCCCGTGCAGCCTATGCACAGGCACAACAGCATTCGGGATCTGTGCTTGCCCAGGAACGGTACACCTCACGGTGTTCGTTCTCGGCAGAGGCTCTTCCGAAAAGGCAAACGTCCAGCTCCTTGTCCCACAAGGAAGGTGCCAGCCCTGAAAGCTCTTGCTGCTCTTCACTGTCCCCGTGCAGCCTATGCACAGGCACAACAGCATTGGGGATCTGTGCTTGCCCAGGATCGGTACACCTCACGGTGTTCGTTCTCGGCATAGCATTTTTCTGAAAAGGCAAACGTCCGGCTCCTTGTCCCACAAGGAAGGTGCCAGCCCTGAAAGCTCTTGCTGCTCTTCACTGTCCCCGTGCAGCCTATGCGCAGGCACAACAGCATTCGGGATCTGTGCTTGCCCAGGATCGGTACACCTCACGGTGTTCGTTCTCGGCATAGCATTTTTCCGAAAAGGCAAACGTCCGACTCCTTGTCCCACAAGGAAGGTGCCAGCCCTGAAAGTTCTTGCTGCTCTTCACTGTCCCCGTGCAGCCTATGCACAGGCACAACAGCATTGGGGATATGAGCTTGCCCAGGAACGGTACACCTCACGGTGTTCGTTCTCGGCAGAGGCTCTTCCGAAAAGGCAAACGTCCAGCTCCTTGTCCCACAAGGAAGGTGCCAGCCCTGAAAGCTCTTGCTGCTCTTCACTGTCCCCGTGCAGCCTATGCACAGGCACAACAGCATTGGGGATCTGTGCTTGCCCAGGATCGGTACACCTCACGGTGTTCGTTCTCGGCATAGCATTTTTCTGAAAAGGCAAACGTCCGGCTCCTTGTCCCACAAGGAAGGTGCCAGCCCTGAAAGCTCTTGCTGCTCTTCACTGTCCCCGTGCAGCCTATGCACAGGCACAACAGCATTCGGGATCTGTGCTTGCCCAGGATCGGTACACCTCACGGTGTTCGTTCTCGGCATAGCATTTTTCTGAAAAGGCAAACGTCCGACTCCTTGTCCCACAAGGAAGGTGCCAGCCCTGAAAGTTCTTGCTGCTCTTCACTGTCCCCGTGCAGCCTATGCACAGGCACAACAGCATTGGGGATATGTGCTTGCCCAGGAACGGTACACCTCACGGTGTTCGTTCTCGGCAGAGGCTCTTCCGAAAAGGCAAACGTCCAGCTCCTTGTCCCACAAGGAAGGTGCCAGCCCTGAAAGCTCTTGCTGCTCTTCACTGTCCCCGTGCAGCCTATGCGCAGGCACAACAGCATTCGGGATCTGTGCTTGCCCAGGATCGGTACACCTCACGGTGTTCGTTCTCGGCATAGCATTTTTCTGAAAAGGCAAACGTCCGGCTCCTTGTCCCACAAGGAAGGTGCCAGCCCTGAAAGCTCTTGCTGCTCTTCACTGTCCCCGTGTAGCCTATGCACAGGCACAACAGCATTCGGGATCTGTGCTTGCCCAGGAACAGTACACCTCACGGTGTTCGTTCTCGGCAGAGGCTCTTCCGAAAAGGCAAACGTCCGGCTCCTTGTCCCACAAGGAAGGTGCCAGCCCTGAAAGCTCTTGCTGCTCTTCACTGTCCCCGTGCAGCCTATGCACAGGCACAACAGCATTGGGGATCTGTGCTTGCCCAGGATCGGTACACCTCACGGTGTTCGTTCTCGGCATAGCATTTTTCTGAAAAGGCAAACGTCCGACTCGTCCCACAAGGAAGGTGCCAGCCCTGAAAGCTCTTGCTGCTCTTCACTGTCCCCGTGCAGCCTATGCACAGGCACAACAGCATTGGGGATCTGTGCTTGCCCAGGATCGGTACACCTCACGGTGTTCGTTCTCGGCAGAGGCTCTTCCGAAAAGGCAAACGTCCGACTCCTTGTCCCACAAGGAAGGTGCCAGCCCTGAAAGCTCTTGCTGCTCTTCACTGTCCCCGTGCAGCCTATGCACAGGCACAACAGCATTGGGGATCTGTGCTTGCCCAGGATCGGTACACCTCACGGTGTTCGTTCTCGGCATAGCATTTTTCTGAAAAGGCAAACGTCCGGCTCCTTGTCCCACAAGGAAGGTGCCAGCCCTGAAAGCTCTTGCTGCTCTTCACTGTCCCCGTGCAGCCTATGCACAGGCACAACAGCATTGGGGATCTGTGCTTGCCCAGGATCGGTACACCTCACGGTGTTCGTTCTCGGCAGAGGCTCTTCCGAAAAGGCAAACGTCCGGCTCCTTGTCCCACAAGGAAGGTGCCAGCCCTGAAAGCTCTTGCTGCTCTTCACTGTCCCCGTGCAGCCTATGCACAGGCACAACAGCATTGGGGATCTGTGCTTGCCCAGGATCGGTACACCTCACAGTGTTCGTTCTCGGCATAGCATTTTTCTGAAAAGGCAAACGTCCGGCTCCTTGTCCCACAAGGAAGGTGCCAGCCCTGAAAGCTCTTGCTGCTCTTCACTGTCCCCGTGCAGCCTATGCACAGGCACAACAGCATTCGGGATCTGTGCTTGCCCAGGAACGGTACACCTCACGGTGTTCGTTCTCGGCAGAGGCTCTTCCGAAAAGGCAAACGTCCAGCTCCTTGTCCCACAAGGAAGGTGCCAGCCCTGAAAGCTCTTGCTGCTCTTCACTGTCCCCGTGCAGCCTATGCACAGGCACAACAGCATTGGGGATCTGTGCTTGCCCAGGATCGGTACACCTCACGGTGTTCGTTCTCGGCATAGCATTTTTCTGAAAAGGCAAACGTCCGGCTCCTTGTCCCACAAGGAAGGTGCCAGCCCTGAAAGCTCTTGCTGCTCTTCACTGTCCCCGTGCAGCCTATGCGCAGGCACAACAGCATTCGGGATCTGTGCTTGCCCAGGATCGGTACACCTCACGGTGTTCGTTCTCGGCATAGCATTTTTCCGAAAAGGCAAACGTCCGACTCCTTGTCCCACAAGGAAGGTGCCAGCCCTGAAAGTTCTTGCTGCTCTTCACTGTCCCCGTGCAGCCTATGCACAGGCACAACAGCATTGGGGATATGAGCTTGCCCAGGAACGGTACACCTCACGGTGTTCGTTCTCGGCAGAGGCTCTTCCGAAAAGGCAAACGTCCAGCTCCTTGTCCCACAAGGAAGGTGCCAGCCCTGAAAGCTCTTGCTGCTCTTCACTGTCCCCGTGCAGCCTATGCACAGGCACAACAGCATTGGGGATCTGTGCTTGCCCAGGATCGGTACACCTCACGGTGTTCGTTCTCGGCATAGCATTTTTCTGAAAAGGCAAACGTCCGGCTCCTTGTCCCACAAGGAAGGTGCCAGCCCTGAAAGCTCTTGCTGCTCTTCACTGTCCCCGTGCAGCCTATGCACAGGCACAACAGCATTCGGGATCTGTGCTTGCCCAGGATCGGTACACCTCACGGTGTTCGTTCTCGGCATAGCATTTTTCTGAAAAGGCAAACGTCCGACTCCTTGTCCCACAAGGAAGGTGCCAGCCCTGAAAGTTCTTGCTGCTCTTCACTGTCCCCGTGCAGCCTATGCACAGGCACAACAGCATTGGGGATATGTGCTTGCCCAGGAACGGTACACCTCACGGTGTTCGTTCTCGGCAGAGGCTCTTCCGAAAAGGCAAACGTCCAGCTCCTTGTCCCACAAGGAAGGTGCCAGCCCTGAAAGCTCTTGCTGCTCTTCACTGTCCCCGTGCAGCCTATGCGCAGGCACAACAGCATTCGGGATCTGTGCTTGCCCAGGATCGGTACACCTCACGGTGTTCGTTCTCGGCATAGCATTTTTCTGAAAAGGCAAACGTCCGGCTCCTTGTCCCACAAGGAAGGTGCCAGCCCTGAAAGCTCTTGCTGCTCTTCACTGTCCCCGTGTAGCCTATGCACAGGCACAACAGCATTCGGGATCTGTGCTTGCCCAGGAACAGTACACCTCACGGTGTTCGTTCTCGGCAGAGGCTCTTCCGAAAAGGCAAACGTCCGGCTCCTTGTCCCACAAGGAAGGTGCCAGCCCTGAAAGCTCTTGCTGCTCTTCACTGTCCCCGTGCAGCCTATGCACAGGCACAACAGCATTGGGGATCTGTGCTTGCCCAGGATCGGTACACCTCACGGTGTTCGTTCTCGGCATAGCATTTTTCTGAAAAGGCAAACGTCCGACTCGTCCCACAAGGAAGGTGCCAGCCCTGAAAGCTCTTGCTGCTCTTCACTGTCCCCGTGCAGCCTATGCACAGGCACAACAGCATTGGGGATCTGTGCTTGCCCAGGATCGGTACACCTCACGGTGTTCGTTCTCGGCAGAGGCTCTTCCGAAAAGGCAAACGTCCGGCTCCTTGTCCCACAAGGAAGGTGCCAGCCCTGAAAGCTCTTGCTGCTCTTCACTGTCCCCGTGCAGCCTATGCACAGGCACAACAGCATTGGGGATCTGTGCTTGCCCAGGATCGGTACACCTCACGGTGTTCGTTCTCGGCATAGCATTTTTCTGAAAAGGCAAACGTCCGGCTCCTTGTCCCACAAGGAAGGTGCCAGCCCTGAAAGCTCTTGCTGCTCTTCACTGTCCCCGTGCAGCCTATGCACAGGCACAACAGCATTGGGGATCTGTGCTTGCCCAGGATCGGTACACCTCACGGTGTTCGTTCTCGGCAGAGGCTCTTCCGAAAAGGCAAACGTCCGGCTCCTTGTCCCACAAGGAAGGTGCCAGCCCTGAAAGCTCTTGCTGCTCTTCACTGTCCCCGTGCAGCCTATGCACAGGCACAACAGCATTGGGGATCTGTGCTTGCCCAGCAACGGTACACCTCTCGGTGTCCGTTCTCGGCATAGCATTTTTCTGAAAAGGCAAACGTCCGGCTCCTTGTCCCACAAGGAAGGTGCCAGCCCTGAAAGCTCTTGCTGCTCTTCACTGTCCCCGTGCAGCCTATGCACAGGCACAACAGCATTCGGGATCTGTGCTTGCCCAGGATCGGTACACCTCACGGTGTTCGTTCTCGGCAGAGGCTCTTCCGAAAAGGCAAACGTCCAGCTCCTTGTCCCACAAGGAAGGTGCCAGCCCTGAAAGCTCTTGCTGCTCTTCACTGTCCCCGTGCAGCCTATGCACAGGCACAACAGCATTCGGGATCTGTGCTTGCCCAGGATCGGTACACCTCACGGTGTTCGTTCTCGGCATAGCATTTTTCTGAAAAGGCAAACGTCCGGCTCCTTGTCCCACAAGGAAGGTGCCAGCCCTGAAAGCTCTTGCTGCTCTTCACTGTCCCCGTGCAGCCTATGCACAGGCACAACAGCATTCGGGATCTGTGCTTGCCCAGGATCGGTACACCTCACGGTGTTCGTTCTCGGCATAGCATTTTTCTGAAAAGGCAAACGTCCGGCTCCTTGTCCCACAAGGAAGGTGCCAGCCCTGAAAGCTCTTGCTGCTCTTCACTGTCCCCGTGCAGCCTATGCACAGGCACAACAGCATTGGGGATCTGTGCTTGCCCAGGATCGGTACACCTCACGGTGTTCGTTCTCGGCATAGCATTTTTCTGAAAAGGCAAACGTCCGACTCCTTGTCCCACAAGGAAGGTGCCAGCCCTGAAAGTTCTTGCTGCTCTTCACTGTCCCCGTGCAGCCTATGCACAGGCACAACAGCATTGGGGATATGTGCTTGCCCAGGAACGGTACACCTCACGGTGTTCGTTCTCGGCAGAGGCTCTTCCGAAAAGGCAAACGTCCAGCTCCTTGTCCCACAAGGAAGGTGCCAGCCCTGAAAGCTCTTGCTGCTCTTCACTGTCCCCGTGCAGCCTATGCGCAGGCACAACAGCATTCGGGATCTGTGCTTGCCCAGGATCGGTACACCTCACGGTGTTCGTTCTCGGCATAGCATTTTTCTGAAAAGGCAAACGTCCGGCTCCTTGTCCCACAAGGAAGGTGCCAGCCCTGAAAGCTCTTGCTGCTCTTCACTGTCCCCGTGTAGCCTATGCACAGGCACAACAGCATTCGGGATCTGTGCTTGCCCAGGATCGGTACACCTCACGGTGTTCGTTCTCGGCAGAGGCTCTTCCGAAAAGGCAAACGTCCGGCTCCTTGTCCCACAAGGAAGGTGCCAGCCCTGAAAGCTCTTGCTGCTCTTCACTGTCCCCGTGCAGCCTATGCACAGGCACAACAGCATTGGGGATCTGTGCTTGCCCAGGATCGGTACACCTCACGGTGTTCGTTCTCGGAAGAGGCTCTTCCGAAAAGGCAAACGTCCGGCTCCTTGTCCCACAAGGAAGGTGCCAGCCCTGAAAGTTCTTGCTGCTCTTCACTGTCCCCGTGCAGCCTATGCACAGGCACAACAGCATTGGGGATCTGTGCTTGCCCAGGATCGGTACACCTCACGGTGTTCGTTCTCGGCATAGCATTTTTCTGAAAAGGCAAACGTCCGACTCCTTGTCCCACAAGGAAGGTGCCAGCCCTGAAAGCTCTTGCTGCTCTTCACTGTCCCCGTGCAGCCTATGCACAGGCACAACAGCATTGGGGATCTGTGCTTGCCCAGGATCGGTACACCTCACGGTGTTCGTTCTCGGCAGAGGCTCTTCCGAAAAGGCAAACGTCCGGCTCCTTGTCCCACAAGGAAGGTGCCAGCCCTGAAAGCTCTTGCTGCTCTTCACTGTCCCTGTGCAGCCTATGCACAGGCACAACAGCATTGGGGATCTGTGCTTGCGCAGGAACGGTACACCTCTCGGTGTCCGTTCTCGGCATAGCATTTTTCTGAAAAGGCAAACGTCCGGCTCCTTGTCCCACAAGGAAGGTGCCAGCCCTGAAAGCTCTTGCTGCTCTTCACTGTCCCCGTGCAGCCTATGCACAGGCACAACAGCATTGGGGATATGTGCTTGCCCAGGAACGATACACCTCACGGTGTTCGTTCTCGGCAGAGGCTCTTCCGAAAAGGCAAACGTCCGGCTCCTTGTCCCACAAGGAAGGTGCCAGCCCTGAAAGCTCTTGCTGCTCTTCACTGTCCCCGTGCAGCCTATGCACAGGCACAACAGCATTCGGGATCTGTGCTTGCCCAGGATCGGTACACCTCACGGTGTTCGTTCTCGGCATAGCATTTTTCTGAAAAGGCAAACGTCCGGCTCCTTGTCCCACAAGGAAGGTGCCAGCCCTGAAAGCTCTTGCTGCTCTTCACTGTCCCCGTGCAGCCTATGCACAGGCACAACAGCATTGGGGATCTGTGCTTGCCCAGGAACGATACACCTCACGGTGTTCGTTCTCGGCAGAGGCTCTTCCGAAAAGGCAAACGTCCGGCTCCTTGTCCCACAAGGAAGGTGCCAGCCCTGAAAGCTCTTGCTGCTCTTCACTGTCCCCGTGCAGCCTATGCACAGGCACAACAGCATTGGGGATCTGTGCTTGCCCAGGATCGGTACACCTCACGGTGTTCGTTCTCGGCATAGCATTTTTCTGAAAAGGCAAACGTCCGGCTCCTTGTCCCACAAGGAAGGTGCCAGCCCTGAAAGCTCTTGCTGCTCTTCACTGTCCCCGTGCAGCCTATGCACAGGCACAACAGCATTGGGGATCTGTGCTTGCCCAGGATCGGTACACCTCACGGTTTTCGTTCTCGGCAGAGGCTCTTCCGAAAAGGCAAACGTCCGGCTCCTTGTCCCACAAGGAAGGTGCCAGCCCTGAAAGCTC
Organism: Buteo buteo; assembly: GCF_964188355.1. Classification (NCBI taxonomy): domain Eukaryota; kingdom Metazoa; phylum Chordata; class Aves; order Accipitriformes; family Accipitridae; genus Buteo; species Buteo buteo. The sequence continues at coordinate 697,027 of NW_027439213.1, forward strand.
TTGCTGCTCTTCACTGTCCCCGTGCAGCCTATGCACAGGCACAACAGCATTGGGGATCTGTGCTTGCCCAGGAACGGTACACCTCTCGGTGTCCGTTCTCGGCATAGCATTTTTCTGAAAAGGCAAACGTCCGGCTCCTTGTCCCACAAGGAAGGTGCCAGCCCTGAAAGCTCTTGCTGCTCTTCACTGTCCCTGTGCAGCCTATGCACAGGCACAACAGCATTGGGGATATGTGCTTGCCCAGGAACGGTACACCTCTCGGTGTCCGTTCTCGGCAGAGGCTCTTCCGAAAAGGCAAACGTCCGGCTCCTTGTCCCACAAGGAAGGTGCCAGCCCTGAAAGCTCTTGCTGTTCTTCACTGTCCCCGTGCAGCCTATGCACAGGCACAACAGCATTGGGGATCTGTGCTTGCCCAGGATCGGTACACCTCACGGTGTTCGTTCTCGGCATAGCATTTTTCTGAAAAGGCAAACGTCCGGCTCCTTGTCCCACAAGGAAGGTGCCAGCCCTGAAAGCTCTTGCTGCTCTTCACTGTCCCCGTGCAGCCTATGCACAGGCACAACAGCATTCGGGATCTGTGCTTGCCCAGGATCGGTACACCTCACGGTGTTCGTTCTCGGCATAGCATTTTTCTGAAAAGGCAAACGTCCGGCTCCTTGTCCCACAAGGAAGGTGCCAGCCCTGAAAGCTCTTGCTGCTCTTCACTGTCCCCGTGTAGCCTATGCACAGGCACAACAGCATTCGGGATCTGTGCTTGCCCAGGAACAGTATACCTCACGGTGTTCGTTCTCGGCAGAGGCTCTTCCGAAAAGGCAAACGTCCGGCTCCTTGTCCCACAAGGAAGGTGCCAGCCCTGAAAGCTCTTGCTGCTCTTCACTGTCCCCGTGCAGCCTATGCACAGGCACAACAGCATTGGGGATCTGTGCTTGCCCAGGATCGGTACACCTCACGGTGTTCGTTCTCGGCAGAGGCTCTTCCGAAAAGGCAAACGTCCGGCTCCTTGTCCCACAAGGAAGGTGCCAGCCCTGAAAGTTCTTGCTGCTCTTCACTGTCCCCGTGCAGCCTATGCACAGGCACAACAGCATTGGGGATCTGTGCTTGCCCAGGATCGGTACACCTCACGGTGTTCGTTCTCGGCATAGCATTTTTCTGAAAAGGCAAACGTCCGACTCCTTGTCCCACAAGGAAGGTGCCAGCCCTGAAAGCTCTTGCTGCTCTTCACTGTCCCCGTGCAGCCTATGCACAGGCACAACAGCATTGGGGATCTGTGCTTGCCCAGGATCGGTACACCTCACGGTGTCCGTTCTCGGCAGAGGCTCTTCCGAAAATGCAAACGTCCAGCTCCTTGTCCCACAAGGAAGGTGCCAGCCCTGAAAGCTCTTGCTGCTCTTCACTGTCCCCGTGCAGCCTATGCACAGGCACAACAGCATTGGGGATCTGTGCTTGCCCAGGATCGGTACACCTCACAGTGTTCGTTCTCGGCATAGCATTTTTCTGAAAAGGCAAACGTCCGGCTCCTTGTCCCACAAGGAAGGTGCCAGCCCTGAAAGCTCTTGCTGCTCTTCACTGTCCCCGTGCAGCCTATGCACAGGCACAACAGCATTCGGGATCTGTGCTTGCCCAGGAACGGTACACCTCACGGTGTTCGTTCTCGGCAGAGGCTCTTCCGAAAAGGCAAACGTCCAGCTCCTTGTCCCACAAGGAAGGTGCCAGCCCTGAAAGCTCTTGCTGCTCTTCACTGTCCCCGTGCAGCCTATGCACAGGCACAACAGCATTGGGGATCTGTGCTTGCCCAGGATCGGTACACCTCACGGTGTTCGTTCTCGGCATAGCATTTTTCTGAAAAGGCAAACGTCCGACTCCTTGTCCCACAAGGAAGGTGCCAGCCCTGAAAGCTCTTGCTGCTCTTCACTGTCCCCGTGCAGCCTATGCGCAGGCACAACAGCATTCGGGATCTGTGCTTGCCCAGGATCGGTACACCTCACGGTGTTCGTTCTCGGCAGAGGCTCTTCCGAAAAGGCAAACGTCCAGCTCCTTGTCCCACAAGGAAGGTGCCAGCCCTGAAAGCTCTTGCTGCTCTTCACTGTCCCCGTGCAGCCTATGCGCAGGCACAACAGCATTCGGGATCTGTGCTTGCCCAGGATCGGTACACCTCACGGTGTTCGTTCTCGGCATAGCATTTTTCTGAAAAGGCAAACGTCCGGCTCCTTGTCCCACAAGGAAGGTGCCAGCCCTGAAAGCTCTTGCTGCTCTTCACTGTCCCCGTGTAGCCTATGCACAGGCACAACAGCATTCGGGATCTGTGCTTGCCCAGGAACAGTACACCTCACGGTGTTCGTTCTCGGCAGAGGCTCTTCCGAAAAGGCAAACGTCCGGCTCCTTGTCCCACAAGGAAGGTGCCAGCCCTGAAAGCTCTTGCTGCTCTTCACTGTCCCCGTGCAGCCTATGCACAGGCACAACAGCATTGGGGATCTGTGCTTGCCCAGGATCGGTACACCTCACGGTGTTCGTTCTCGGCATAGCATTTTTCTGAAAAGGCAAACGTCCGACTCGTCCCACAAGGAAGGTGCCAGCCCTGAAAGCTCTTGCTGCTCTTCACTGTCCCCGTGCAGCCTATGCACAGGCACAACAGCATTGGGGATCTGTGCTTGCCCAGGATCGGTACACCTCACGGTGTTCGTTCTCGGCAGAGGCTCTTCCGAAAAGGCAAACGTCCAGCTCCTTGTCCCACAAGGAAGGTGCCAGCCCTGAAAGCTCTTGCTGCTCTTCACTGTCCCCGTGCAGCCTATGCACAGGCACAACAGCATTGGGGATCTGTGCTTGCCCAGGATCGGTACACCTCACGGTGTTCGTTCTCGGCATAGCATTTTTCTGAAAAGGCAAACGTCCGGCTCCTTGTCCCACAAGGAAGGTGCCAGCCCTGAAAGCTCTTGCTGCTCTTCACTGTCCCCGTGCAGCCTATGCACAGGCACAACAGCATTGGGGATCTGTGCTTGCCCAGGATCGGTACACCTCACGGTGTTCGTTCTCGGCATAGCATTTTTCTGAAAAGGCAAACGTCCGGCTCCTTGTCCCACAAGGAAGGTGCCAGCCCTGAAAGCTCTTGCTGCTCTTCACTGTCCCCGTGCAGCCTATGCACAGGCACAACAGCATTGGGGATCTGTGCTTGCCCAGGATCGGTACACCTCACGGTGTTCGTTCTCGGCATAGCATTTTTCTGAAAAGGCAAACGTCCGACTCCTTGTCCCACAAGGAAGGTGCCAGCCCTGAAAGTTCTTGCTGCTCTTCACTGTCCCCGTGCAGCCTATGCACAGGCACAACAGCATTGGGGATCTGTGCTTGCCCAGGATCGGTACACCTCACGGTGTTCGTTCTCGGCATAGCATTTTTCTGAAAAGGCAAACGTCCGGCTCCTTGTCCCACAAGGAAGGTGCCAGCCCTGAAAGCTCTTGCTGCTCTTCACTGTCCCCGTGCAGCCTATGCACAGGCACAACAGCATTCGGGATCTGTGCTTGCCCAGGAACGGTACACCTCACGGTGTTCGTTCTCGGCAGAGGCTCTTCCGAAAAGGCAAACGTCCAGCTCCTTGTCCCACAAGGAAGGTGCCAGCCCTGAAAGCTCTTGCTGCTCTTCACTGTCCCCGTGCAGCCTATGCACAGGCACAACAGCATTGGGGATCTGTGCTTGCCCAGGATCGGTACACCTCACGGTGTTCGTTCTCGGCATAGCATTTTTCTGAAAAGGCAAACGTCCGGCTCCTTGTCCCACAAGGAAGGTGCCAGCCCTGAAAGCTCTTGCTGCTCTTCACTGTCCCCGTGCAGCCTATGCGCAGGCACAACAGCATTCGGGATCTGTGCTTGCCCAGGATCGGTACACCTCACGGTGTTCGTTCTCGGCATAGCATTTTTCCGAAAAGGCAAACGTCCGACTCCTTGTCCCACAAGGAAGGTGCCAGCCCTGAAAGTTCTTGCTGCTCTTCACTGTCCCCGTGCAGCCTATGCACAGGCACAACAGCATTGGGGATATGAGCTTGCCCAGGAACGGTACACCTCACGGTGTTCGTTCTCGGCAGAGGCTCTTCCGAAAAGGCAAACGTCCAGCTCCTTGTCCCACAAGGAAGGTGCCAGCCCTGAAAGCTCTTGCTGCTCTTCACTGTCCCCGTGCAGCCTATGCACAGGCACAACAGCATTGGGGATCTGTGCTTGCCCAGGATCGGTACACCTCACGGTGTTCGTTCTCGGCATAGCATTTTTCTGAAAAGGCAAACGTCCGGCTCCTTGTCCCACAAGGAAGGTGCCAGCCCTGAAAGCTCTTGCTGCTCTTCACTGTCCCCGTGTAGCCTATGCACAGGCACAACAGCATTCGGGATCTGTGCTTGCCCAGGAACAGTATACCTCACGGTGTTCGTTCTCGGCAGAGGCTCTTCCGAAAAGGCAAACGTCCGGCTCCTTGTCCCACAAGGAAGGTGCCAGCCCTGAAAGCTCTTGCTGCTCTTCACTGTCCCCGTGCAGCCTATGCACAGGCACAACAGCATTGGGGATCTGTGCTTGCCCAGGATCGGTACACCTCACGGTGTTCGTTCTCGGCAGAGGCTCTTCCGAAAAGGCAAACGTCCGGCTCCTTGTCCCACAAGGAAGGTGCCAGCCCTGAAAGTTCTTGCTGCTCTTCACTGTCCCCGTGCAGCCTATGCACAGGCACAACAGCATTGGGGATCTGTGCTTGCCCAGGATCGGTACACCTCACGGTGTTCGTTCTCGGCATAGCATTTTTCTGAAAAGGCAAACGTCCGACTCCTTGTCCCACAAGGAAGGTGCCAGCCCTGAAAGCTCTTGCTGCTCTTCACTGTCCCCGTGCAGCCTATGCACAGGCACAACAGCATTGGGGATCTGTGCTTGCCCAGGATCGGTACACCTCACGGTGTCCGTTCTCGGCAGAGGCTCTTCCGAAAATGCAAACGTCCAGCTCCTTGTCCCACAAGGAAGGTGCCAGCCCTGAAAGCTCTTGCTGCTCTTCACTGTCCCCGTGCAGCCTATGCACAGGCACAACAGCATTGGGGATCTGTGCTTGCCCAGGATCGGTACACCTCACAGTGTTCGTTCTCGGCATAGCATTTTTCTGAAAAGGCAAACGTCCGGCTCCTTGTCCCACAAGGAAGGTGCCAGCCCTGAAAGCTCTTGCTGCTCTTCACTGTCCCCGTGCAGCCTATGCACAGGCACAACAGCATTCGGGATCTGTGCTTGCCCAGGAACGGTACACCTCACGGTGTTCGTTCTCGGCAGAGGCTCTTCCGAAAAGGCAAACGTCCAGCTCCTTGTCCCACAAGGAAGGTGCCAGCCCTGAAAGCTCTTGCTGCTCTTCACTGTCCCCGTGCAGCCTATGCACAGGCACAACAGCATTGGGGATCTGTGCTTGCCCAGGATCGGTACACCTCACGGTGTTCGTTCTCGGCATAGCATTTTTCTGAAAAGGCAAACGTCCGGCTCCTTGTCCCACAAGGAAGGTGCCAGCCCTGAAAGCTCTTGCTGCTCTTCACTGTCCCCGTGCAGCCTATGCGCAGGCACAACAGCATTCGGGATCTGTGCTTGCCCAGGATCGGTACACCTCACGGTGTTCGTTCTCGGCATAGCATTTTTCCGAAAAGGCAAACGTCCGACTCCTTGTCCCACAAGGAAGGTGCCAGCCCTGAAAGTTCTTGCTGCTCTTCACTGTCCCCGTGCAGCCTATGCACAGGCACAACAGCATTGGGGATATGAGCTTGCCCAGGAACGGTACACCTCACGGTGTTCGTTCTCGGCAGAGGCTCTTCCGAAAAGGCAAACGTCCAGCTCCTTGTCCCACAAGGAAGGTGCCAGCCCTGAAAGCTCTTGCTGCTCTTCACTGTCCCCGTGCAGCCTATGCACAGGCACAACAGCATTGGGGATCTGTGCTTGCCCAGGATCGGTACACCTCACGGTGTTCGTTCTCGGCATAGCATTTTTCTGAAAAGGCAAACGTCCGGCTCCTTGTCCCACAAGGAAGGTGCCAGCCCTGAAAGCTCTTGCTGCTCTTCACTGTCCCCGTGCAGCCTATGCACAGGCACAACAGCATTCGGGATCTGTGCTTGCCCAGGATCGGTACACCTCACGGTGTTCGTTCTCGGCATAGCATTTTTCTGAAAAGGCAAACGTCCGACTCCTTGTCCCACAAGGAAGGTGCCAGCCCTGAAAGTTCTTGCTGCTCTTCACTGTCCCCGTGCAGCCTATGCACAGGCACAACAGCATTGGGGATATGTGCTTGCCCAGGAACGGTACACCTCACGGTGTTCGTTCTCGGCAGAGGCTCTTCCGAAAAGGCAAACGTCCAGCTCCTTGTCCCACAAGGAAGGTGCCAGCCCTGAAAGCTCTTGCTGCTCTTCACTGTCCCCGTGCAGCCTATGCGCAGGCACAACAGCATTCGGGATCTGTGCTTGCCCAGGATCGGTACACCTCACGGTGTTCGTTCTCGGCATAGCATTTTTCTGAAAAGGCAAACGTCCGGCTCCTTGTCCCACAAGGAAGGTGCCAGCCCTGAAAGCTCTTGCTGCTCTTCACTGTCCCCGTGTAGCCTATGCACAGGCACAACAGCATTCGGGATCTGTGCTTGCCCAGGAACAGTACACCTCACGGTGTTCGTTCTCGGCAGAGGCTCTTCCGAAAAGGCAAACGTCCGGCTCCTTGTCCCACAAGGAAGGTGCCAGCCCTGAAAGCTCTTGCTGCTCTTCACTGTCCCCGTGCAGCCTATGCACAGGCACAACAGCATTGGGGATCTGTGCTTGCCCAGGATCGGTACACCTCACGGTGTTCGTTCTCGGCATAGCATTTTTCTGAAAAGGCAAACGTCCGACTCGTCCCACAAGGAAGGTGCCAGCCCTGAAAGCTCTTGCTGCTCTTCACTGTCCCCGTGCAGCCTATGCACAGGCACAACAGCATTGGGGATCTGTGCTTGCCCAGGATCGGTACACCTCACGGTGTTCGTTCTCGGCAGAGGCTCTTCCGAAAAGGCAAACGTCCGGCTCCTTGTCCCACAAGGAAGGTGCCAGCCCTGAAAGCTCTTGCTGCTCTTCACTGTCCCCGTGCAGCCTATGCACAGGCACAACAGCATTGGGGATCTGTGCTTGCCCAGGATCGGTACACCTCACGGTGTTCGTTCTCGGCATAGCATTTTTCTGAAAAGGCAAACGTCCGGCTCCTTGTCCCACAAGGAAGGTGCCAGCCCTGAAAGCTCTTGCTGCTCTTCACTGTCCCCGTGCAGCCTATGCACAGGCACAACAGCATTGGGGATCTGTGCTTGCCCAGGATCGGTACACCTCACGGTGTTCGTTCTCGGCAGAGGCTCTTCCGAAAAGGCAAACGTCCGGCTCCTTGTCCCACAAGGAAGGTGCCAGCCCTGAAAGCTCTTGCTGCTCTTCACTGTCCCCGTGCAGCCTATGCACAGGCACAACAGCATTGGGGATCTGTGCTTGCCCAGCAACGGTACACCTCTCGGTGTCCGTTCTCGGCATAGCATTTTTCTGAAAAGGCAAACGTCCGGCTCCTTGTCCCACAAGGAAGGTGCCAGCCCTGAAAGTTCTTGCTGCTCTTCACTGTCCCCGTGCAGCCTATGCACAGGCACAACAGCATTGGGGATATGAGCTTGCCCAGGAACGGTACACCTCACGGTGTTCGTTCTCGGCAGAGGCTCTTCCGAAAAGGCAAACGTCCAGCTCCTTGTCCCACAAGGAAGGTGCCAGCCCTGAAAGCTCTTGCTGCTCTTCACTGTCCCCGTGCAGCCTATGCACAGGCACAACAGCATTGGGGATCTGTGCTTGCCCAGGATCGGTACACCTCACGGTGTTCGTTCTCGGCATAGCATTTTTCTGAAAAGGCAAACGTCCGGCTCCTTGTCCCACAAGGAAGGTGCCAGCCCTGAAAGCTCTTGCTGCTCTTCACTGTCCCCGTGCAGCCTATGCACAGGCACAACAGCATTCGGGATCTGTGCTTGCCCAGGATCGGTACACCTCACGGTGTTCGTTCTCGGCATAGCATTTTTCTGAAAAGGCAAACGTCCGACTCCTTGTCCCACAAGGAAGGTGCCAGCCCTGAAAGTTCTTGCTGCTCTTCACTGTCCCCGTGCAGCCTATGCACAGGCACAACAGCATTGGGGATATGTGCTTGCCCAGGAACGGTACACCTCACGGTGTTCGTTCTCGGCAGAGGCTCTTCCGAAAAGGCAAACGTCCAGCTCCTTGTCCCACAAGGAAGGTGCCAGCCCTGAAAGCTCTTGCTGCTCTTCACTGTCCCCGTGCAGCCTATGCGCAGGCACAACAGCATTCGGGATCTGTGCTTGCCCAGGATCGGTACACCTCACGGTGTTCGTTCTCGGCATAGCATTTTTCTGAAAAGGCAAACGTCCGGCTCCTTGTCCCACAAGGAAGGTGCCAGCCCTGAAAGCTCTTGCTGCTCTTCACTGTCCCCGTGTAGCCTATGCACAGGCACAACAGCATTCGGGATCTGTGCTTGCCCAGGAACAGTACACCTCACGGTGTTCGTTCTCGGCAGAGGCTCTTCCGAAAAGGCAAACGTCCGGCTCCTTGTCCCACAAGGAAGGTGCCAGCCCTGAAAGCTCTTGCTGCTCTTCACTGTCCCCGTGCAGCCTATGCACAGGCACAACAGCATTGGGGATCTGTGCTTGCCCAGGATCGGTACACCTCACGGTGTTCGTTCTCGGCATAGCATTTTTCTGAAAAGGCAAACGTCCGACTCGTCCCACAAGGAAGGTGCCAGCCCTGAAAGCTCTTGCTGCTCTTCACTGTCCCCGTGCAGCCTATGCACAGGCACAACAGCATTGGGGATCTGTGCTTGCCCAGGATCGGTACACCTCACGGTGTTCGTTCTCGGCAGAGGCTCTTCCGAAAAGGCAAACGTCCGGCTCCTTGTCCCACAAGGAAGGTGCCAGCCCTGAAAGCTCTTGCTGCTCTTCACTGTCCCCGTGCAGCCTATGCACAGGCACAACAGCATTGGGGATCTGTGCTTGCCCAGGATCGGTACACCTCACGGTGTTCGTTCTCGGCATAGCATTTTTCTGAAAAGGCAAACGTCCGGCTCCTTGTCCCACAAGGAAGGTGCCAGCCCTGAAAGCTCTTGCTGCTCTTCACTGTCCCCGTGCAGCCTATGCACAGGCACAACAGCATTGGGGATCTGTGCTTGCCCAGGATCGGTACACCTCACGGTGTTCGTTCTCGGCAGAGGCTCTTCCGAAAAGGCAAACGTCCGGCTCCTTGTCCCACAAGGAAGGTGCCAGCCCTGAAAGCTCTTGCTGCTCTTCACTGTCCCCGTGCAGCCTATGCACAGGCACAACAGCATTGGGGATCTGTGCTTGCCCAGCAACGGTACACCTCTCGGTGTCCGTTCTCGGCATAGCATTTTTCTGAAAAGGCAAACGTCCGGCTCCTTGTCCCACAAGGAAGGTGCCAGCCCTGAAAGCTCTTGCTGCTCTTCACTGTCCCCGTGCAGCCTATGCACAGGCACAACAGCATTCGGGATCTGTGCTTGCCCAGGATCGGTACACCTCACGGTGTTCGTTCTCGGCAGAGGCTCTTCCGAAAAGGCAAACGTCCAGCTCCTTGTCCCACAAGGAAGGTGCCAGCCCTGAAAGCTCTTGCTGCTCTTCACTGTCCCCGTGCAGCCTATGCACAGGCACAACAGCATTGGGGATCTGTGCTTGCCCAGGATCGGTACACCTCACGGTGTTCGTTCTCGGCATAGCATTTTTCTGAAAAGGCAAACGTCCGGCTCCTTGTCCCACAAGGAAGGTGCCAGCCCTGAAAGCTCTTGCTGCTCTTCACTGTCCCCGTGCAGCCTATGCACAGGCACAACAGCATTCGGGATCTGTGCTTGCCCAGGATCGGTACACCTCACGGTGTTCGTTCTCGGCATAGCATTTTTCTGAAAAGGCAAACGTCCGGCTCCTTGTCCCACAAGGAAGGTGCCAGCCCTGAAAGCTCTTGCTGCTCTTCACTGTCCCCGTGCAGCCTATGCACAGGCACAACAGCATTGGGGATCTGTGCTTGCCCAGGATCGGTACACCTCACGGTGTTCGTTCTCGGCATAGCATTTTTCTGAAAAGGCAAACGTCCGACTCCTTGTCCCACAAGGAAGGTGCCAGCCCTGAAAGTTCTTGCTGCTCTTCACTGTCCCCGTGCAGCCTATGCACAGGCACAACAGCATTGGGGATATGTGCTTGCCCAGGAACGGTACACCTCACGGTGTTCGTTCTCGGCAGAGGCTCTTCCGAAAAGGCAAACGTCCAGCTCCTTGTCCCACAAGGAAGGTGCCAGCCCTGAAAGCTCTTGCTGCTCTTCACTGTCCCCGTGCAGCCTATGCGCAGGCACAACAGCATTCGGGATCTGTGCTTGCCCAGGATCGGTACACCTCACGGTGTTCGTTCTCGGCATAGCATTTTTCTGAAAAGGCAAACGTCCGGCTCCTTGTCCCACAAGGAAGGTGCCAGCCCTGAAAGCTCTTGCTGCTCTTCACTGTCCCCGTGTAGCCTATGCACAGGCACAACAGCATTCGGGATCTGTGCTTGCCCAGGATCGGTACACCTCACGGTGTTCGTTCTCGGCAGAGGCTCTTCCGAAAAGGCAAACGTCCGGCTCCTTGTCCCACAAGGAAGGTGCCAGCCCTGAAAGCTCTTGCTGCTCTTCACTGTCCCCGTGCAGCCTATGCACAGGCACAACAGCATTGGGGATCTGTGCTTGCCCAGGATCGGTACACCTCACGGTGTTCGTTCTCGGAAGAGGCTCTTCCGAAAAGGCAAACGTCCGGCTCCTTGTCCCACAAGGAAGGTGCCAGCCCTGAAAGTTCTTGCTGCTCTTCACTGTCCCCGTGCAGCCTATGCACAGGCACAACAGCATTGGGGATCTGTGCTTGCCCAGGATCGGTACACCTCACGGTGTTCGTTCTCGGCATAGCATTTTTCTGAAAAGGCAAACGTCCGACTCCTTGTCCCACAAGGAAGGTGCCAGCCCTGAAAGCTCTTGCTGCTCTTCACTGTCCCCGTGCAGCCTATGCACAGGCACAACAGCATTGGGGATCTGTGCTTGCCCAGGATCGGTACACCTCACGGTGTTCGTTCTCGGCAGAGGCTCTTCCGAAAAGGCAAACGTCCGGCTCCTTGTCCCACAAGGAAGGTGCCAGCCCTGAAAGCTCTTGCTGCTCTTCACTGTCCCTGTGCAGCCTATGCACAGGCACAACAGCATTGGGGATCTGTGCTTGCGCAGGAACGGTACACCTCTCGGTGTCCGTTCTCGGCATAGCATTTTTCTGAAAAGGCAAACGTCCGGCTCCTTGTCCCACAAGGAAGGTGCCAGCCCTGAAAGCTCTTGCTGCTCTTCACTGTCCCCGTGCAGCCTATGCACAGGCACAACAGCATTGGGGATATGTGCTTGCCCAGGAACGATACACCTCACGGTGTTCGTTCTCGGCAGAGGCTCTTCCGAAAAGGCAAACGTCCGGCTCCTTGTCCCACAAGGAAGGTGCCAGCCCTGAAAGCTCTTGCTGCTCTTCACTGTCCCCGTGCAGCCTATGCACAGGCACAACAGCATTCGGGATCTGTGCTTGCCCAGGATCGGTACACCTCACGGTGTTCGTTCTCGGCATAGCATTTTTCTGAAAAGGCAAACGTCCGGCTCCTTGTCCCACAAGGAAGGTGCCAGCCCTGAAAGCTCTTGCTGCTCTTCACTGTCCCCGTGCAGCCTATGCACAGGCACAACAGCATTGGGGATCTGTGCTTGCCCAGGAACGATACACCTCACGGTGTTCGTTCTCGGCAGAGGCTCTTCCGAAAAGGCAAACGTCCGGCTCCTTGTCCCACAAGGAAGGTGCCAGCCCTGAAAGCTCTTGCTGCTCTTCACTGTCCCCGTGCAGCCTATGCACAGGCACAACAGCATTGGGGATCTGTGCTTGCCCAGGATCGGTACACCTCACGGTGTTCGTTCTCGGCATAGCATTTTTCTGAAAAGGCAAACGTCCGGCTCCTTGTCCCACAAGGAAGGTGCCAGCCCTGAAAGCTCTTGCTGCTCTTCACTGTCCCCGTGCAGCCTATGCACAGGCACAACAGCATTGGGGATCTGTGCTTGCCCAGGATCGGTACACCTCACGGTTTTCGTTCTCGGCAGAGGCTCTTCCGAAAAGGCAAACGTCCGGCTCCTTGTCCCACAAGGAAGGTGCCAGCCCTGAAAGCTCTTGCTGCTCTTCACTGTCCCCGTGCAGCCTATGCACAGGCACAACAGCATTGGGGATCTGTGCTTGCCCAGGAACGGTACACCTCTCGGTGTCCGTTCTCGGCATAGCATTTTTCTGAAAAGGCAAACGTCCGGCTCCTTGTCCCACAAGGAAGGTGCCAGCCCTGAAAGCTCTTGCTGCTCTTCACTGTCCCTGTGCAGCCTATGCACAGGCACAACAGCATTGGGGATATGTGCTTGCCCAGGAACGGTACACCTCTCGGTGTCCGTTCTCGGCAGAGGCTCTTCCGAAAAGGCAAACGTCCGGCTCCTTGTCCCACAAGGAAGGTGCCAGCCCTGAAAGCTCTTGCTGTTCTTCACTGTCCCCGTGCAGCCTATGCACAGGCACAACAGCATTGGGGATCTGTGCTTGCCCAGGATCGGTACACCTCACGGTGTTCGTTCTCGGCATAGCATTTTTCTGAAAAGGCAAACGTCCGGCTCCTTGTCCCACAAGGAAGGTGCCAGCCCTGAAAGCTCTTGCTGTTCTTCACTGTCCCCGTGCAGCCTATGCACAGGCACAACAGCATTCGGGATCTGTGCTTGCCCAGGATCGGTACACCTCACGGTGTTCGTTCTCGGCATAGCATTTTTCTGAAAAGGCAAACGTCCGGCTCCTTGTCCCACAAGGAAGGTGCCAGCCCTGAAAGCTCTTGCTGCTCTTCACTGTCCCCGTGTAGCCTATGCACAGGCACAACAGCATTCGGGATCTGTGCTTGCCCAGGAACAGTATACCTCACGGTGTTCGTTCTCGGCAGAGGCTCTTCCGAAAAGGCAAACGTCCGGCTCCTTGTCCCACAAGGAAGGTGCCAGCCCTGAAAGCTCTTGCTGCTCTTCACTGTCCCCGTGCAGCCTATGCACAGGCACAACAGCATTGGGGATCTGTGCTTGCCCAGGATCGGTACACCTCACGGTGTTCGTTCTCGGCAGAGGCTCTTCCGAAAAGGCAAACGTCCGGCTCCTTGTCCCACAAGGAAGGTGCCAGCCCTGAAAGTTCTTGCTGCTCTTCACTGTCCCCGTGCAGCCTATGCACAGGCACAACAGCATTGGGGATCTGTGCTTGCCCAGGATCGGTACACCTCACGGTGTTCGTTCTCGGCATAGCATTTTTCTGAAAAGGCAAACGTCCGACTCCTTGTCCCACAAGGAAGGTGCCAGCCCTGAAAGCTCTTGCTGCTCTTCACTGTCCCCGTGCAGCCTATGCACAGGCACAACAGCATTGGGGATCTGTGCTTGCCCAGGATCGGTACACCTCACGGTGTCCGTTCTCGGCAGAGGCTCTTCCGAAAATGCAAACGTCCAGCTCCTTGTCCCACAAGGAAGGTGCCAGCCCTGAAAGCTCTTGCTGCTCTTCACTGTCCCCGTGCAGCCTATGCACAGGCACAACAGCATTGGGGATCTGTGCTTGCCCAGGATCGGTACACCTCACAGTGTTCGTTCTCGGCATAGCATTTTTCTGAAAAGGCAAACGTCCGGCTCCTTGTCCCACAAGGAAGGTGCCAGCCCTGAAAGCTCTTGCTGCTCTTCACTGTCCCCGTGCAGCCTATGCACAGGCACAACAGCATTCGGGATCTGTGCTTGCCCAGGAACGGTACACCTCACGGTGTTCGTTCTCGGCAGAGGCTCTTCCGAAAAGGCAAACGTCCAGCTCCTTGTCCCACAAGGAAGGTGCCAGCCCTGAAAGCTCTTGCTGCTCTTCACTGTCCCCGTGCAGCCTATGCACAGGCACAACAGCATTGGGGATCTGTGCTTGCCCAGGATCGGTACACCTCACGGTGTTCGTTCTCGGCATAGCATTTTTCTGAAAAGGCAAACGTCCGACTCCTTGTCCCACAAGGAAGGTGCCAGCCCTGAAAGCTCTTGCTGCTCTTCACTGTCCCCGTGCAGCCTATGCGCAGGCACAACAGCATTCGGGATCTGTGCTTGCCCAGGATCGGTACACCTCACGGTGTTCGTTCTCGGCAGAGGCTCTTCCGAAAAGGCAAACGTCCAGCTCCTTGTCCCACAAGGAAGGTGCCAGCCCTGAAAGCTCTTGCTGCTCTTCACTGTCCCCGTGCAGCCTATGCGCAGGCACAACAGCATTCGGGATCTGTGCTTGCCCAGGATCGGTACACCTCACGGTGTTCGTTCTCGGCATAGCATTTTTCTGAAAAGGCAAACGTCCGGCTCCTTGTCCCACAAGGAAGGTGCCAGCCCTGAAAGCTCTTGCTGCTCTTCACTGTCCCCGTGTAGCCTATGCACAGGCACAACAGCATTCGGGATCTGTGCTTGCCCAGGAACAGTACACCTCACGGTGTTCGTTCTCGGCAGAGGCTCTTCCGAAAAGGCAAACGTCCGGCTCCTTGTCCCACAAGGAAGGTGCCAGCCCTGAAAGCTCTTGCTGCTCTTCACTGTCCCCGTGCAGCCTATGCACAGGCACAACAGCATTGGGGATCTGTGCTTGCCCAGGATCGGTACACCTCACGGTGTTCGTTCTCGGCATAGCATTTTTCTGAAAAGGCAAACGTCCGACTCGTCCCACAAGGAAGGTGCCAGCCCTGAAAGCTCTTGCTGCTCTTCACTGTCCCCGTGCAGCCTATGCACAGGCACAACAGCATTGGGGATCTGTGCTTGCCCAGGATCGGTACACCTCACGGTGTTCGTTCTCGGCAGAGGCTCTTCCGAAAAGGCAAAGGTCCAGCTCCTTGTCCCACAAGGAAGGTGCCAGCCCTGAAAGCTCTTGCTGCTCTTCACTGTCCCCGTGCAGCCTATGCACAGGCACAACAGCATTGGGGATCTGTGCTTGCCCAGGATCGGTACACCTCACGGTGTTCGTTCTCGGCATAGCATTTTTCTGAAAAGGCAAACGTCCGGCTCCTTGTCCCACAAGGAAGGTGCCAGCCCTGAAAGCTCTTGCTGCTCTTCACTGTCCCCGTGCAGCCTATGCACAGGCACAACAGCATTGGGGATCTGTGCTTGCCCAGGATCGGTACACCTCACGGTGTTCGTTCTCGGCATAGCATTTTTCTGAAAAGGCAAACGTCCGGCTCCTTGTCCCACAAGGAAGGTGCCAGCCCTGAAAGCTCTTGCTGCTCTTCACTGTCCCCGTGCAGCCTATGCACAGGCACAACAGCATTGGGGATCTGTGCTTGCCCAGGATCGGTACACCTCACGGTGTTCGTTCTCGGCATAGCATTTTTCTGAAAAGGCAAACGTCCGACTCCTTGTCCCACAAGGAAGGTGCCAGCCCTGAAAGTTCTTGCTGCTCTTCACTGTCCCCGTGCAGCCTATGCACAGGCACAACAGCATTGGGGATCTGTGCTTGCCCAGGATCGGTACACCTCACGGTGTTCGTTCTCGGCATAGCATTTTTCTGAAAAGGCAAACGTCCGGCTCCTTGTCCCACAAGGAAGGTGCCAGCCCTGAAAGCTCTTGCTGCTCTTCACTGTCCCCGTGCAGCCTATGCACAGGCACAACAGCATTCGGGATCTGTGCTTGCCCAGGAACGGTACACCTCACGGTGTTCGTTCTCGGCAGAGGCTCTTCCGAAAAGGCAAACGTCCAGCTCCTTGTCCCACAAGGAAGGTGCCAGCCCTGAAAGCTCTTGCTGCTCTTCACTGTCCCCGTGCAGCCTATGCACAGGCACAACAGCATTGGGGATCTGTGCTTGCCCAGGATCGGTACACCTCACGGTGTTCGTTCTCGGCATAGCATTTTTCTGAAAAGGCAAACGTCCGGCTCCTTGTCCCACAAGGAAGGTGCCAGCCCTGAAAGCTCTTGCTGCTCTTCACTGTCCCCGTGCAGCCTATGCGCAGGCACAACAGCATTCGGGATCTGTGCTTGCCCAGGATCGGTACACCTCACGGTGTTCGTTCTCGGCATAGCATTTTTCCGAAAAGGCAAACGTCCGACTCCTTGTCCCACAAGGAAGGTGCCAGCCCTGAAAGTTCTTGCTGCTCTTCACTGTCCCCGTGCAGCCTATGCACAGGCACAACAGCATTGGGGATATGAGCTTGCCCAGGAACGGTACACCTCACGGTGTTCGTTCTCGGCAGAGGCTCTTCCGAAAAGGCAAACGTCCAGCTCCTTGTCCCACAAGGAAGGTGCCAGCCCTGAAAGCTCTTGCTGCTCTTCACTGTCCCCGTGCAGCCTATGCACAGGCACAACAGCATTGGGGATCTGTGCTTGCCCAGGATCGGTACACCTCACGGTGTTCGTTCTCGGCATAGCATTTTTCTGAAAAGGCAAACGTCCGGCTCCTTGTCCCACAAGGAAGGTGCCAGCCCTGAAAGCTCTTGCTGCTCTTCACTGTCCCCGTGTAGCCTATGCACAGGCACAACAGCATTCGGGATCTGTGCTTGCCCAGGAACAGTATACCTCACGGTGTTCGTTCTCGGCAGAGGCTCTTCCGAAAAGGCAAACGTCCGGCTCCTTGTCCCACAAGGAAGGTGCCAGCCCTGAAAGCTCTTGCTGCTCTTCACTGTCCCCGTGCAGCCTATGCACAGGCACAACAGCATTGGGGATCTGTGCTTGCCCAGGATCGGTACACCTCACGGTGTTCGTTCTCGGCAGAGGCTCTTCCGAAAAGGCAAACGTCCGGCTCCTTGTCCCACAAGGAAGGTGCCAGCCCTGAAAGTTCTTGCTGCTCTTCACTGTCCCCGTGCAGCCTATGCACAGGCACAACAGCATTGGGGATCTGTGCTTGCCCAGGATCGGTACACCTCACGGTGTTCGTTCTCGGCATAGCATTTTTCTGAAAAGGCAAACGTCCGACTCCTTGTCCCACAAGGAAGGTGCCAGCCCTGAAAGCTCTTGCTGCTCTTCACTGTCCCCGTGCAGCCTATGCACAGGCACAACAGCATTGGGGATCTGTGCTTGCCCAGGATCGGTACACCTCACGGTGTCCGTTCTCGGCAGAGGCTCTTCCGAAAATGCAAACGTCCAGCTCCTTGTCCCACAAGGAAGGTGCCAGCCCTGAAAGCTCTTGCTGCTCTTCACTGTCCCCGTGCAGCCTATGCACAGGCACAACAGCATTGGGGATCTGTGCTTGCCCAGGATCGGTACACCTCACAGTGTTCGTTCTCGGCATAGCATTTTTCTGAAAAGGCAAACGTCCGGCTCCTTGTCCCACAAGGAAGGTGCCAGCCCTGAAAGCTCTTGCTGCTCTTCACTGTCCCCGTGCAGCCTATGCACAGGCACAACAGCATTCGGGATCTGTGCTTGCCCAGGAACGGTACACCTCACGGTGTTCGTTCTCGGCAGAGGCTCTTCCGAAAAGGCAAACGTCCAGCTCCTTGTCCCACAAGGAAGGTGCCAGCCCTGAAAGCTCTTGCTGCTCTTCACTGTCCCCGTGCAGCCTATGCACAGGCACAACAGCATTGGGGATCTGTGCTTGCCCAGGATCGGTACACCTCACGGTGTTCGTTCTCGGCATAGCATTTTTCTGAAAAGGCAAACGTCCGGCTCCTTGTCCCACAAGGAAGGTGCCAGCCCTGAAAGCTCTTGCTGCTCTTCACTGTCCCCGTGCAGCCTATGCGCAGGCACAACAGCATTCGGGATCTGTGCTTGCCCAGGATCGGTACACCTCACGGTGTTCGTTCTCGGCATAGCATTTTTCCGAAAAGGCAAACGTCCGACTCCTTGTCCCACAAGGAAGGTGCCAGCCCTGAAAGTTCTTGCTGCTCTTCACTGTCCCCGTGCAGCCTATGCACAGGCACAACAGCATTGGGGATATGAGCTTGCCCAGGAACGGTACACCTCACGGTGTTCGTTCTCGGCAGAGGCTCTTCCGAAAAGGCAAACGTCCAGCTCCTTGTCCCACAAGGAAGGTGCCAGCCCTGAAAGCTCTTGCTGCTCTTCACTGTCCCCGTGCAGCCTATGCACAGGCACAACAGCATTGGGGATCTGTGCTTGCCCAGGATCGGTACACCTCACGGTGTTCGTTCTCGGCATAGCATTTTTCTGAAAAGGCAAACGTCCGGCTCCTTGTCCCACAAGGAAGGTGCCAGCCCTGAAAGCTCTTGCTGCTCTTCACTGTCCCCGTGCAGCCTATGCACAGGCACAACAGCATTCGGGATCTGTGCTTGCCCAGGATCGGTACACCTCACGGTGTTCGTTCTCGGCATAGCATTTTTCTGAAAAGGCAAACGTCCGACTCCTTGTCCCACAAGGAAGGTGCCAGCCCTGAAAGTTCTTGCTGCTCTTCACTGTCCCCGTGCAGCCTATGCACAGGCACAACAGCATTGGGGATATGTGCTTGCCCAGGAACGGTACACCTCACGGTGTTCGTTCTCGGCAGAGGCTCTTCCGAAAAGGCAAACGTCCAGCTCCTTGTCCCACAAGGAAGGTGCCAGCCCTGAAAGCTCTTGCTGCTCTTCACTGTCCCCGTGCAGCCTATGCGCAGGCACAACAGCATTCGGGATCTGTGCTTGCCCAGGATCGGTACACCTCACGGTGTTCGTTCTCGGCATAGCATTTTTCTGAAAAGGCAAACGTCCGGCTCCTTGTCCCACAAGGAAGGTGCCAGCCCTGAAAGCTCTTGCTGCTCTTCACTGTCCCCGTGTAGCCTATGCACAGGCACAACAGCATTCGGGATCTGTGCTTGCCCAGGAACAGTACACCTCACGGTGTTCGTTCTCGGCAGAGGCTCTTCCGAAAAGGCAAACGTCCGGCTCCTTGTCCCACAAGGAAGGTGCCAGCCCTGAAAGCTCTTGCTGCTCTTCACTGTCCCCGTGCAGCCTATGCACAGGCACAACAGCATTGGGGATCTGTGCTTGCCCAGGATCGGTACACCTCACGGTGTTCGTTCTCGGCATAGCATTTTTCTGAAAAGGCAAACGTCCGACTCGTCCCACAAGGAAGGTGCCAGCCCTGAAAGCTCTTGCTGCTCTTCACTGTCCCCGTGCAGCCTATGCACAGGCACAACAGCATTGGGGATCTGTGCTTGCCCAGGATCGGTACACCTCACGGTGTTCGTTCTCGGCAGAGGCTCTTCCGAAAAGGCAAACGTCCGGCTCCTTGTCCCACAAGGAAGGTGCCAGCCCTGAAAGCTCTTGCTGCTCTTCACTGTCCCCGTGCAGCCTATGCACAGGCACAACAGCATTGGGGATCTGTGCTTGCCCAGGATCGGTACACCTCACGGTGTTCGTTCTCGGCATAGCATTTTTCTGAAAAGGCAAACGTCCGGCTCCTTGTCCCACAAGGAAGGTGCCAGCCCTGAAAGCTCTTGCTGCTCTTCACTGTCCCCGTGCAGCCTATGCACAGGCACAACAGCATTGGGGATCTGTGCTTGCCCAGGATCGGTACACCTCACGGTGTTCGTTCTCGGCAGAGGCTCTTCCGAAAAGGCAAACGTCCGGCTCCTTGTCCCACAAGGAAGGTGCCAGCCCTGAAAGCTCTTGCTGCTCTTCACTGTCCCCGTGCAGCCTATGCACAGGCACAACAGCATTGGGGATCTGTGCTTGCCCAGCAACGGTACACCTCTCGGTGTCCGTTCTCGGCATAGCATTTTTCTGAAAAGGCAAACGTCCGGCTCCTTGTCCCACAAGGAAGGTGCCAGCCCTGAAAGCTCTTGCTGCTCTTCACTGTCCCCGTGCAGCCTATGCACAGGCACAACAGCATTCGGGATCTGTGCTTGCCCAGGATCGGTACACCTCACGGTGTTCGTTCTCGGCAGAGGCTCTTCCGAAAAGGCAAACGTCCAGCTCCTTGTCCCACAAGGAAGGTGCCAGCCCTGAAAGCTCTTGCTGCTCTTCACTGTCCCCGTGCAGCCTATGCACAGGCACAACAGCATTGGGGATCTGTGCTTGCCCAGGATCGGTACACCTCACGGTGTTCGTTCTCGGCATAGCATTTTTCTGAAAAGGCAAACGTCCGGCTCCTTGTCCCACAAGGAAGGTGCCAGCCCTGAAAGCTCTTGCTGCTCTTCACTGTCCCCGTGCAGCCTATGCACAGGCACAACAGCATTCGGGATCTGTGCTTGCCCAGGATCGGTACACCTCACGGTGTTCGTTCTCGGCATAGCATTTTTCTGAAAAGGCAAACGTCCGGCTCCTTGTCCCACAAGGAAGGTGCCAGCCCTGAAAGCTCTTGCTGCTCTTCACTGTCCCCGTGTAGCCTATGCACAGGCACAACAGCATTCGGGATCTGTGCTTGCCCAGGAACAGTATACCTCACGGTGTTCGTTCTCGGCAGAGGCTCTTCCGAAAAGGCAAACGTCCGGCTCCTTGTCCCACAAGGAAGGTGCCAGCCCTGAAAGCTCTTGCTGCTCTTCACTGTCCCCGTGCAGCCTATGCACAGGCACAACAGCATTGGGGATCTGTGCTTGCCCAGGATCGGTACACCTCACGGTGTTCGTTCTCGGCAGAGGCTCTTCCGAAAAGGCAAACGTCCGGCTCCTTGTCCCACAAGGAAGGTGCCAGCCCTGAAAGTTCTTGCTGCTCTTCACTGTCCCCGTGCAGCCTATGCACAGGCACAACAGCATTGGGGATCTGTGCTTGCCCAGGATCGGTACACCTCACGGTGTTCGTTCTCGGCATAGCATTTTTCTGAAAAGGCAAACGTCCGACTCCTTGTCCCACAAGGAAGGTGCCAGCCCTGAAAGCTCTTGCTGCTCTTCACTGTCCCCGTGCAGCCTATGCACAGGCACAACAGCATTGGGGATCTGTGCTTGCCCAGGATCGGTACACCTCACGGTGTCCGTTCTCGGCAGAGGCTCTTCCGAAAATGCAAACGTCCAGCTCCTTGTCCCACAAGGAAGGTGCCAGCCCTGAAAGCTCTTGCTGCTCTTCACTGTCCCCGTGCAGCCTATGCACAGGCACAACAGCATTGGGGATCTGTGCTTGCCCAGGATCGGTACACCTCACAGTGTTCGTTCTCGGCATAGCATTTTTCTGAAAAGGCAAACGTCCGGCTCCTTGTCCCACAAGGAAGGTGCCAGCCCTGAAAGCTCTTGCTGCTCTTCACTGTCCCCGTGCAGCCTATGCACAGGCACAACAGCATTCGGGATCTGTGCTTGCCCAGGAACGGTACACCTCACGGTGTTCGTTCTCGGCAGAGGCTCTTCCGAAAAGGCAAACGTCCAGCTCCTTGTCCCACAAGGAAGGTGCCAGCCCTGAAAGCTCTTGCTGCTCTTCACTGTCCCCGTGCAGCCTATGCACAGGCACAACAGCATTGGGGATCTGTGCTTGCCCAGGATCGGTACACCTCACGGTGTTCGTTCTCGGCATAGCATTTTTCTGAAAAGGCAAACGTCCGGCTCCTTGTCCCACAAGGAAGGTGCCAGCCCTGAAAGCTCTTGCTGCTCTTCACTGTCCCCGTGCAGCCTATGCGCAGGCACAACAGCATTCGGGATCTGTGCTTGCCCAGGATCGGTACACCTCACGGTGTTCGTTCTCGGCATAGCATTTTTCCGAAAAGGCAAACGTCCGACTCCTTGTCCCACAAGGAAGGTGCCAGCCCTGAAAGTTCTTGCTGCTCTTCACTGTCCCCGTGCAGCCTATGCACAGGCACAACAGCATTGGGGATATGAGCTTGCCCAGGAACGGTACACCTCACGGTGTTCGTTCTCGGCAGAGGCTCTTCCGAAAAGGCAAACGTCCAGCTCCTTGTCCCACAAGGAAGGTGCCAGCCCTGAAAGCTCTTGCTGCTCTTCACTGTCCCCGTGCAGCCTATGCACAGGCACAACAGCATTGGGGATCTGTGCTTGCCCAGGATCGGTACACCTCACGGTGTTCGTTCTCGGCATAGCATTTTTCTGAAAAGGCAAACGTCCGGCTCCTTGTCCCACAAGGAAGGTGCCAGCCCTGAAAGCTCTTGCTGCTCTTCACTGTCCCCGTGCAGCCTATGCACAGGCACAACAGCATTCGGGATCTGTGCTTGCCCAGGATCGGTACACCTCACGGTGTTCGTTCTCGGCATAGCATTTTTCTGAAAAGGCAAACGTCCGACTCCTTGTCCCACAAGGAAGGTGCCAGCCCTGAAAGTTCTTGCTGCTCTTCACTGTCCCCGTGCAGCCTATGCACAGGCACAACAGCATTGGGGATATGTGCTTGCCCAGGAACGGTACACCTCACGGTGTTCGTTCTCGGCAGAGGCTCTTCCGAAAAGGCAAACGTCCAGCTCCTTGTCCCACAAGGAAGGTGCCAGCCCTGAAAGCTCTTGCTGCTCTTCACTGTCCCCGTGCAGCCTATGCGCAGGCACAACAGCATTCGGGATCTGTGCTTGCCCAGGATCGGTACACCTCACGGTGTTCGTTCTCGGCATAGCATTTTTCTGAAAAGGCAAACGTCCGGCTCCTTGTCCCACAAGGAAGGTGCCAGCCCTGAAAGCTCTTGCTGCTCTTCACTGTCCCCGTGTAGCCTATGCACAGGCACAACAGCATTCGGGATCTGTGCTTGCCCAGGAACAGTACACCTCACGGTGTTCGTTCTCGGCAGAGGCTCTTCCGAAAAGGCAAACGTCCGGCTCCTTGTCCCACAAGGAAGGTGCCAGCCCTGAAAGCTCTTGCTGCTCTTCACTGTCCCCGTGCAGCCTATGCACAGGCACAACAGCATTGGGGATCTGTGCTTGCCCAGGATCGGTACACCTCACGGTGTTCGTTCTCGGCATAGCATTTTTCTGAAAAGGCAAACGTCCGACTCGTCCCACAAGGAAGGTGCCAGCCCTGAAAGCTCTTGCTGCTCTTCACTGTCCCCGTGCAGCCTATGCACAGGCACAACAGCATTGGGGATCTGTGCTTGCCCAGGATCGGTACACCTCACGGTGTTCGTTCTCGGCAGAGGCTCTTCCGAAAAGGCAAACGTCCGGCTCCTTGTCCCACAAGGAAGGTGCCAGCCCTGAAAGCTCTTGCTGCTCTTCACTGTCCCCGTGCAGCCTATGCACAGGCACAACAGCATTGGGGATCTGTGCTTGCCCAGGATCGGTACACCTCACGGTGTTCGTTCTCGGCATAGCATTTTTCTGAAAAGGCAAACGTCCGGCTCCTTGTCCCACAAGGAAGGTGCCAGCCCTGAAAGCTCTTGCTGCTCTTCACTGTCCCCGTGCAGCCTATGCACAGGCACAACAGCATTGGGGATCTGTGCTTGCCCAGGATCGGTACACCTCACGGTGTTCGTTCTCGGCAGAGGCTCTTCCGAAAAGGCAAACGTCCGGCTCCTTGTCCCACAAGGAAGGTGCCAGCCCTGAAAGCTCTTGCTGCTCTTCACTGTCCCCGTGCAGCCTATGCACAGGCACAACAGCATTGGGGATCTGTGCTTGCCCAGCAACGGTACACCTCTCGGTGTCCGTTCTCGGCATAGCATTTTTCTGAAAAGGCAAACGTCCGGCTCCTTGTCCCACAAGGAAGGTGCCAGCCCTGAAAGCTCTTGCTGCTCTTCACTGTCCCCGTGCAGCCTATGCACAGGCACAACAGCATTCGGGATCTGTGCTTGCCCAGGATCGGTACACCTCACGGTGTTCGTTCTCGGCAGAGGCTCTTCCGAAAAGGCAAACGTCCAGCTCCTTGTCCCACAAGGAAGGTGCCAGCCCTGAAAGCTCTTGCTGCTCTTCACTGTCCCCGTGCAGCCTATGCACAGGCACAACAGCATTGGGGATCTGTGCTTGCCCAGGATCGGTACACCTCACGGTGTTCGTTCTCGGCATAGCA
This sequence comes from Buteo buteo, assembly GCF_964188355.1. Classification (NCBI taxonomy): domain Eukaryota; kingdom Metazoa; phylum Chordata; class Aves; order Accipitriformes; family Accipitridae; genus Buteo; species Buteo buteo. Next base: position 720,930 of record NW_027439213.1, read on the forward strand.
TTTTTCTGAAAAGGCAAACGTCCGGCTCCTTGTCCCACAAGGAAGGTGCCAGCCCTGAAAGCTCTTGCTGCTCTTCACTGTCCCCGTGCAGCCTATGCACAGGCACAACAGCATTCGGGATCTGTGCTTGCCCAGGATCGGTACACCTCACGGTGTTCGTTCTCGGCATAGCATTTTTCTGAAAAGGCAAACGTCCGGCTCCTTGTCCCACAAGGAAGGTGCCAGCCCTGAAAGCTCTTGCTGCTCTTCACTGTCCCCGTGCAGCCTATGCACAGGCACAACAGCATTGGGGATCTGTGCTTGCCCAGGATCGGTACACCTCACGGTGTTCGTTCTCGGCATAGCATTTTTCTGAAAAGGCAAACGTCCGACTCCTTGTCCCACAAGGAAGGTGCCAGCCCTGAAAGTTCTTGCTGCTCTTCACTGTCCCCGTGCAGCCTATGCACAGGCACAACAGCATTGGGGATATGTGCTTGCCCAGGAACGGTACACCTCACGGTGTTCGTTCTCGGCAGAGGCTCTTCCGAAAAGGCAAACGTCCAGCTCCTTGTCCCACAAGGAAGGTGCCAGCCCTGAAAGCTCTTGCTGCTCTTCACTGTCCCCGTGCAGCCTATGCGCAGGCACAACAGCATTCGGGATCTGTGCTTGCCCAGGATCGGTACACCTCACGGTGTTCGTTCTCGGCATAGCATTTTTCTGAAAAGGCAAACGTCCGGCTCCTTGTCCCACAAGGAAGGTGCCAGCCCTGAAAGCTCTTGCTGCTCTTCACTGTCCCCGTGTAGCCTATGCACAGGCACAACAGCATTCGGGATCTGTGCTTGCCCAGGATCGGTACACCTCACGGTGTTCGTTCTCGGCAGAGGCTCTTCCGAAAAGGCAAACGTCCGGCTCCTTGTCCCACAAGGAAGGTGCCAGCCCTGAAAGCTCTTGCTGCTCTTCACTGTCCCCGTGCAGCCTATGCACAGGCACAACAGCATTGGGGATCTGTGCTTGCCCAGGATCGGTACACCTCACGGTGTTCGTTCTCGGAAGAGGCTCTTCCGAAAAGGCAAACGTCCGGCTCCTTGTCCCACAAGGAAGGTGCCAGCCCTGAAAGTTCTTGCTGCTCTTCACTGTCCCCGTGCAGCCTATGCACAGGCACAACAGCATTGGGGATCTGTGCTTGCCCAGGATCGGTACACCTCACGGTGTTCGTTCTCGGCATAGCATTTTTCTGAAAAGGCAAACGTCCGACTCCTTGTCCCACAAGGAAGGTGCCAGCCCTGAAAGCTCTTGCTGCTCTTCACTGTCCCCGTGCAGCCTATGCACAGGCACAACAGCATTGGGGATCTGTGCTTGCCCAGGATCGGTACACCTCACGGTGTTCGTTCTCGGCAGAGGCTCTTCCGAAAAGGCAAACGTCCGGCTCCTTGTCCCACAAGGAAGGTGCCAGCCCTGAAAGCTCTTGCTGCTCTTCACTGTCCCTGTGCAGCCTATGCACAGGCACAACAGCATTGGGGATCTGTGCTTGCGCAGGAACGGTACACCTCTCGGTGTCCGTTCTCGGCATAGCATTTTTCTGAAAAGGCAAACGTCCGACTCCTTGTCCCACAAGGAAGGTGCCAGCCCTGAAAGCTCTTGCTGCTCTTCACTGTCCCCGTGCAGCCTATGCACAGGCACAACAGCATTGGGGATATGTGCTTGCCCAGGAACGATACACCTCACGGTGTTCGTTCTCGGCAGAGGCTCTTCCGAAAAGGCAAACGTCCGGCTCCTTGTCCCACAAGGAAGGTGCCAGCCCTGAAAGCTCTTGCTGCTCTTCACTGTCCCCGTGCAGCCTATGCACAGGCACAACAGCATTCGGGATCTGTGCTTGCCCAGGATCGGTACACCTCACGGTGTTCGTTCTCGGCATAGCATTTTTCTGAAAAGGCAAACGTCCGGCTCCTTGTCCCACAAGGAAGGTGCCAGCCCTGAAAGCTCTTGCTGCTCTTCACTGTCCCCGTGCAGCCTATGCACAGGCACAACAGCATTGGGGATCTGTGCTTGCCCAGGAACGATACACCTCACGGTGTTCGTTCTCGGCAGAGGCTCTTCCGAAAAGGCAAACGTCCGGCTCCTTGTCCCACAAGGAAGGTGCCAGCCCTGAAAGCTCTTGCTGCTCTTCACTGTCCCCGTGCAGCCTATGCACAGGCACAACAGCATTGGGGATCTGTGCTTGCCCAGGATCGGTACACCTCACGGTGTTCGTTCTCGGCATAGCATTTTTCTGAAAAGGCAAACGTCCGGCTCCTTGTCCCACAAGGAAGGTGCCAGCCCTGAAAGCTCTTGCTGCTCTTCACTGTCCCCGTGCAGCCTATGCACAGGCACAACAGCATTGGGGATCTGTGCTTGCCCAGGATCGGTACACCTCACGGTGTTCGTTCTCGGCAGAGGCTCTTCCGAAAAGGCAAACGTCCGGCTCCTTGTCCCACAAGGAAGGTGCCAGCCCTGAAAGCTCTTGCTGCTCTTCACTGTCCCCGTGCAGCCTATGCACAGGCACAACAGCATTGGGGATCTGTGCTTGCCCAGGAACGGTACACCTCTCGGTGTCCGTTCTCGGCATAGCATTTTTCTGAAAAGGCAAACGTCCGGCTCCTTGTCCCACAAGGAAGGTGCCAGCCCTGAAAGCTCTTGCTGCTCTTCACTGTCCCTGTGCAGCCTATGCACAGGCACAACAGCATTGGGGATATGTGCTTGCCCAGGAACGGTACACCTCTCGGTGTCCGTTCTCGGCAGAGGCTCTTCCGAAAAGGCAAACGTCCGGCTCCTTGTCCCACAAGGAAGGTGCCAGCCCTGAAAGCTCTTGCTGTTCTTCACTGTCCCCGTGCAGCCTATGCACAGGCACAACAGCATTGGGGATCTGTGCTTGCCCAGGATCGGTACACCTCACGGTGTTCGTTCTCGGCATAGCATTTTTCTGAAAAGGCAAACGTCCGGCTCCTTGTCCCACAAGGAAGGTGCCAGCCCTGAAAGCTCTTGCTGCTCTTCACTGTCCCCGTGCAGCCTATGCACAGGCACAACAGCATTGGGGATCTGTGCTTGCCCAGGATCGGTACACCTCACGGTGTTCGTTCTCGGCATAGCATTTTTCTGAAAAGGCAAACGTCCGGCTCCTTGTCCCACAAGGAAGGTGCCAGCCCTGAAAGCTCTTGCTGCTCTTCACTGTCCCCGTGTAGCCTATGCACAGGCACAACAGCATTCGGGATCTGTGCTTGCCCAGGAACAGTATACCTCACGGTGTTCGTTCTCGGCAGAGGCTCTTCCGAAAAGGCAAACGTCCGGCTCCTTGTCCCACAAGGAAGGTGCCAGCCCTGAAAGCTCTTGCTGCTCTTCACTGTCCCCGTGCAGCCTATGCACAGGCACAACAGCATTGGGGATCTGTGCTTGCCCAGGATCGGTACACCTCACGGTGTTCGTTCTCGGCAGAGGCTCTTCCGAAAAGGCAAACGTCCGGCTCCTTGTCCCACAAGGAAGGTGCCAGCCCTGAAAGTTCTTGCTGCTCTTCACTGTCCCCGTGCAGCCTATGCACAGGCACAACAGCATTGGGGATCTGTGCTTGCCCAGGATCGGTACACCTCACGGTGTTCGTTCTCGGCATAGCATTTTTCTGAAAAGGCAAACGTCCGACTCCTTGTCCCACAAGGAAGGTGCCAGCCCTGAAAGCTCTTGCTGCTCTTCACTGTCCCCGTGCAGCCTATGCACAGGCACAACAGCATTGGGGATCTGTGCTTGCCCAGGATCGGTACACCTCACGGTGTCCGTTCTCGGCAGAGGCTCTTCCGAAAATGCAAACGTCCGGCTCCTTGTCCCACAAGGAAGGTGCCAGCCCTGAAAGCTCTTGCTGCTCTTCACTGTCCCCGTGCAGCCTATGCACAGGCACAACAGCATTGGGGATCTGTGCTTGCCCAGGATCGGTACACCTCACAGTGTTCGTTCTCGGCATAGCATTTTTCTGAAAAGGCAAACGTCCGGCTCCTTGTCCCACAAGGAAGGTGCCAGCCCTGAAAGCTCTTGCTGCTCTTCACTGTCCCCGTGCAGCCTATGCACAGGCACAACAGCATTCGGGATCTGTGCTTGCCCAGGAACGGTACACCTCACGGTGTTCGTTCTCGGCAGAGGCTCTTCCGAAAAGGCAAACGTCCAGCTCCTTGTCCCACAAGGAAGGTGCCAGCCCTGAAAGCTCTTGCTGCTCTTCACTGTCCCCGTGCAGCCTATGCACAGGCACAACAGCATTGGGGATCTGTGCTTGCCCAGGATCGGTACACCTCACGGTGTTCGTTCTCGGCATAGCATTTTTCTGAAAAGGCAAACGTCCGGCTCCTTGTCCCACAAGGAAGGTGCCAGCCCTGAAAGCTCTTGCTGCTCTTCACTGTCCCCGTGCAGCCTATGCGCAGGCACAACAGCATTCGGGATCTGTGCTTGCCCAGGATCGGTACACCTCACGGTGTTCGTTCTCGGCATAGCATTTTTCCGAAAAGGCAAACGTCCGACTCCTTGTCCCACAAGGAAGGTGCCAGCCCTGAAAGTTCTTGCTGCTCTTCACTGTCCCCGTGCAGCCTATGCACAGGCACAACAGCATTGGGGATATGAGCTTGCCCAGGAACGGTACACCTCACGGTGTTCGTTCTCGGCAGAGGCTCTTCCGAAAAGGCAAACGTCCAGCTCCTTGTCCCACAAGGAAGGTGCCAGCCCTGAAAGCTCTTGCTGCTCTTCACTGTCCCCGTGCAGCCTATGCACAGGCACAACAGCATTGGGGATCTGTGCTTGCCCAGGATCGGTACACCTCACGGTGTTCGTTCTCGGCATAGCATTTTTCTGAAAAGGCAAACGTCCGGCTCCTTGTCCCACAAGGAAGGTGCCAGCCCTGAAAGCTCTTGCTGCTCTTCACTGTCCCCGTGCAGCCTATGCACAGGCACAACAGCATTGGGGATCTGTGCTTGCCCAGGATCGGTACACCTCACGGTGTTCGTTCTCGGCATAGCATTTTTCTGAAAAGGCAAACGTCCGACTCCTTGTCCCACAAGGAAGGTGCCAGCCCTGAAAGTTCTTGCTGCTCTTCACTGTCCCCGTGCAGCCTATGCACAGGCACAACAGCATTGGGGATATGTGCTTGCCCAGGAACGGTACACCTCACGGTGTTCGTTCTCGGCAGAGGCTCTTCCGAAAAGGCAAACGTCCAGCTCCTTGTCCCACAAGGAAGGTGCCAGCCCTGAAAGCTCTTGCTGCTCTTCACTGTCCCCGTGCAGCCTATGCGCAGGCACAACAGCATTCGGGATCTGTGCTTGCCCAGGATCGGTACACCTCACGGTGTTCGTTCTCGGCATAGCATTTTTCTGAAAAGGCAAACGTCCGGCTCCTTGTCCCACAAGGAAGGTGCCAGCCCTGAAAGCTCTTGCTGCTCTTCACTGTCCCCGTGTAGCCTATGCACAGGCACAACAGCATTCGGGATCTGTGCTTGCCCAGGAACAGTACACCTCACGGTGTTCGTTCTCGGCAGAGGCTCTTCCGAAAAGGCAAACGTCCGGCTCCTTGTCCCACAAGGAAGGTGCCAGCCCTGAAAGCTCTTGCTGCTCTTCACTGTCCCCGTGCAGCCTATGCACAGGCACAACAGCATTGGGGATCTGTGCTTGCCCAGGATCGGTACACCTCACGGTGTTCGTTCTCGGCATAGCATTTTTCTGAAAAGGCAAACGTCCGACTCGTCCCACAAGGAAGGTGCCAGCCCTGAAAGCTCTTGCTGCTCTTCACTGTCCCCGTGCAGCCTATGCACAGGCACAACAGCATTGGGGATCTGTGCTTGCCCAGGATCGGTACACCTCACGGTGTTCGTTCTCGGCAGAGGCTCTTCCGAAAAGGCAAACGTCCGGCTCCTTGTCCCACAAGGAAGGTGCCAGCCCTGAAAGCTCTTGCTGCTCTTCACTGTCCCCGTGCAGCCTATGCACAGGCACAACAGCATTGGGGATCTGTGCTTGCCCAGGATCGGTACACCTCACGGTGTTCGTTCTCGGCATAGCATTTTTCTGAAAAGGCAAACGTCCGGCTCCTTGTCCCACAAGGAAGGTGCCAGCCCTGAAAGCTCTTGCTGCTCTTCACTGTCCCCGTGCAGCCTATGCACAGGCACAACAGCATTGGGGATCTGTGCTTGCCCAGGATCGGTACACCTCACGGTGTTCGTTCTCGGCAGAGGCTCTTCCGAAAAGGCAAACGTCCGGCTCCTTGTCCCACAAGGAAGGTGCCAGCCCTGAAAGCTCTTGCTGCTCTTCACTGTCCCCGTGCAGCCTATGCACAGGCACAACAGCATTGGGGATCTGTGCTTGCCCAGCAACGGTACACCTCTCGGTGTCCGTTCTCGGCATAGCATTTTTCTGAAAAGGCAAACGTCCGGCTCCTTGTCCCACAAGGAAGGTGCCAGCCCTGAAAGCTCTTGCTGCTCTTCACTGTCCCCGTGCAGCCTATGCACAGGCACAACAGCATTCGGGATCTGTGCTTGCCCAGGATCGGTACACCTCACGGTGTTCGTTCTCGGCAGAGGCTCTTCCGAAAAGGCAAACGTCCAGCTCCTTGTCCCACAAGGAAGGTGCCAGCCCTGAAAGCTCTTGCTGCTCTTCACTGTCCCCGTGCAGCCTATGCACAGGCACAACAGCATTGGGGATCTGTGCTTGCCCAGGATCGGTACACCTCACGGTGTTCGTTCTCGGCATAGCATTTTTCTGAAAAGGCAAACGTCCGGCTCCTTGTCCCACAAGGAAGGTGCCAGCCCTGAAAGCTCTTGCTGCTCTTCACTGTCCCCGTGCAGCCTATGCACAGGCACAACAGCATTCGGGATCTGTGCTTGCCCAGGATCGGTACACCTCACGGTGTTCGTTCTCGGCATAGCATTTTTCTGAAAAGGCAAACGTCCGGCTCCTTGTCCCACAAGGAAGGTGCCAGCCCTGAAAGCTCTTGCTGCTCTTCACTGTCCCCGTGCAGCCTATGCACAGGCACAACAGCATTGGGGATCTGTGCTTGCCCAGGATCGGTACACCTCACGGTGTTCGTTCTCGGCATAGCATTTTTCTGAAAAGGCAAACGTCCGACTCCTTGTCCCACAAGGAAGGTGCCAGCCCTGAAAGTTCTTGCTGCTCTTCACTGTCCCCGTGCAGCCTATGCACAGGCACAACAGCATTGGGGATATGTGCTTGCCCAGGAACGGTACACCTCACGGTGTTCGTTCTCGGCAGAGGCTCTTCCGAAAAGGCAAACGTCCAGCTCCTTGTCCCACAAGGAAGGTGCCAGCCCTGAAAGCTCTTGCTGCTCTTCACTGTCCCCGTGCAGCCTATGCGCAGGCACAACAGCATTGGGGATCTGTGCTTGCCCAGGATCGGTACACCTCACGGTGTTCGTTCTCGGCATAGCATTTTTCTGAAAAGGCAAACGTCCGGCTCCTTGTCCCACAAGGAAGGTGCCAGCCCTGAAAGCTCTTGCTGCTCTTCACTGTCCCCGTGTAGCCTATGCACAGGCACAACAGCATTCGGGATCTGTGCTTGCCCAGGATCGGTACACCTCACGGTGTTCGTTCTCGGCAGAGGCTCTTCCGAAAAGGCAAACGTCCGGCTCCTTGTCCCACAAGGAAGGTGCCAGCCCTGAAAGCTCTTGCTGCTCTTCACTGTCCCCGTGCAGCCTATGCACAGGCACAACAGCATTGGGGATCTGTGCTTGCCCAGGATTGGTACACCTCACGGTGTTCGTTCTCGGAAGAGGCTCTTCCGAAAAGGCAAACGTCCGGCTCCTTGTCCCACAAGGAAGGTGCCAGCCCTGAAAGTTCTTGCTGCTCTTCACTGTCCCCGTGCAGCCTATGCACAGGCACAACAGCATTCGGGATCTGTGCTTGCCCAGGATCGGTACACCTCACGGTGTTCGTTCTCGGCATAGCATTTTTCTGAAAAGGCAAACGTCCGACTCCTTGTCCCACAAGGAAGGTGCCAGCCCTGAAAGCTCTTGCTGCTCTTCACTGTCCCCGTGCAGCCTATGCACAGGCACAACAGCATTGGGGATCTGTGCTTGCCCAGGATCGGTACACCTCACGGTGTTCGTTCTCGGCAGAGGCTCTTCCGAAAAGGCAAACGTCCGGCTCCTTGTCCCACAAGGAAGGTGCCAGCCCTGAAAGCTCTTGCTGCTCTTCACTGTCCCTGTGCAGCCTATGCACAGGCACAACAGCATTGGGGATCTGTGCTTGCGCAGGAACGGTACACCTCTCGGTGTCCGTTCTCGGCATAGCATTTTTCTGAAAAGGCAAACGTCCGACTCCTTGTCCCACAAGGAAGGTGCCAGCCCTGAAAGCTCTTGCTGCTCTTCACTGTCCCCGTGCAGCCTATGCACAGGCACAACAGCATTGGGGATATGTGCTTGCCCAGGAACGATACACCTCACGGTGTTCGTTCTCGGCAGAGGCTCTTCCGAAAAGGCAAACGTCCGGCTCCTTGTCCCACAAGGAAGGTGCCAGCCCTGAAAGCTCTTGCTGCTCTTCACTGTCCCCGTGCAGCCTATGCACAGGCACAACAGCATTCGGGATCTGTGCTTGCCCAGGATCGGTACACCTCACGGTGTTCGTTCTCGGCATAGCATTTTTCTGAAAAGGCAAACGTCCGGCTCCTTGTCCCACAAGGAAGGTGCCAGCCCTGAAAGCTCTTGCTGCTCTTCACTGTCCCCGTGCAGCCTATGCACAGGCACAACAGCATTGGGGATCTGTGCTTGCCCAGGAACGATACACCTCACGGTGTTCGTTCTCGGCAGAGGCTCTTCCGAAAAGGCAAACGTCCGGCTCCTTGTCCCACAAGGAAGGTGCCAGCCCTGAAAGCTCTTGCTGCTCTTCACTGTCCCCGTGCAGCCTATGCACAGGCACAACAGCATTGGGGATCTGTGCTTGCCCAGGATCGGTACACCTCACGGTGTTCGTTCTCGGCATAGCATTTTTCTGAAAAGGCAAACGTCCGGCTCCTTGTCCCACAAGGAAGGTGCCAGCCCTGAAAGCTCTTGCTGCTCTTCACTGTCCCCGTGCAGCCTATGCACAGGCACAACAGCATTGGGGATCTGTGCTTGCCCAGGATCGGTACACCTCACGGTGTTCGTTCTCGGCAGAGGCTCTTCCGAAAAGGCAAACGTCCGGCTCCTTGTCCCACAAGGAAGGTGCCAGCCCTGAAAGCTCTTGCTGCTCTTCACTGTCCCCGTGCAGCCTATGCACAGGCACAACAGCATTGGGGATCTGTGCTTGCCCAGGAACGGTACACCTCTCGGTGTCCGTTCTCGGCATAGCATTTTTCTGAAAAGGCAAACGTCCGGCTCCTTGTCCCACAAGGAAGGTGCCAGCCCTGAAAGCTCTTGCTGCTCTTCACTGTCCCTGTGCAGCCTATGCACAGGCACAACAGCATTGGGGATATGTGCTTGCCCAGGAACGGTACACCTCTCGGTGTCCGTTCTCGGCAGAGGCTCTTCCGAAAAGGCAAACGTCCGGCTCCTTGTCCCACAAGGAAGGTGCCAGCCCTGAAAGCTCTTGCTGTTCTTCACTGTCCCCGTGCAGCCTATGCACAGGCACAACAGCATTGGGGATCTGTGCTTGCCCAGGATCGGTACACCTCACGGTGTTCGTTCTCGGCATAGCATTTTTCTGAAAAGGCAAACGTCCGGCTCCTTGTCCCACAAGGAAGGTGCCAGCCCTGAAAGCTCTTGCTGCTCTTCACTGTCCCCGTGCAGCCTATGCGCAGGCACAACAGCATTGGGGATCTGTGCTTGCCCAGGATCGGTACACCTCACGGTGTTCGTTCTCGGCATAGCATTTTTCTGAAAAGGCAAACGTCCGACTCCTTGTCCCACAAGGAAGGTGCCAGCCCTGAAAGTTCTTGCTGCTCTTCACTGTCCCCGTGCAGCCTATGCACAGGCACAACAGCATTGGGGATATGTGCTTGCCCAGGAACGGTACACCTCACGGTGTTCGTTCTCGGCAGAGGCTCTTCCGAAAAGGCAAAGGTCCAGCTCATTGTCCCACAAGGAAGGTGCCAGCCCTGAAAGCTCTTGCTGCTCTTCACTGTCCCCGTGCAGCCTATGCACAGGCACAACAGCATTGGGGATATGTGCTTGCCCAGGATCGGTACATCTCACGGTGTTCCTTCTCGGCATAGCATTTTTCTGAAAAGGCAAACGTCCGGCTCCTTGTCCCACAAGGAAGGTGCCAGCCCTGAAAGCTCTTGCTGCTCTTCACTGTCCCCGTGCAGCCTATGCACAGGCACAACAGCATTGGGGATCTGTGCTTGCCCAGGATCGGTACACCTCACGGTGTTCGTTCTCGGAAGAGGCTCTTCCGAAAAGGCAAACGTCCGGCTCCTTGTCCCACAAGGAAGGTGCCAGCCCTGAAAGCTCTTGCTGCTCTTCACTGTCCCTGTGCAGCCTATGCACAGGCACAACAGCATTGGGGATCTGTGCTTGCCCAGGAACGGTACACCTCTCGGTGTCCGTTCTCGGCATAGCATTTTTCTGAAAAGGCAAACGTCCGACTCCTTGTCCCACAAGGAAGGTGCCAGCCCTGAAAGCTCTTGCTGCTCTTCACTGTCCCCGTGCAGCCTATGCACAGGCACAACAGCATTGGGGATATGTGCTTGCCCAGGAACGATACACCTCACGGTGTTCGTTCTCGGCAGAGGCTCTTCCGAAAAGGCAAACGTCCGGCTCCTTGTCCCACAAGGAAGGTGCCAGCCCTGAAAGCTCTTGCTGCTCTTCACTGTCCCCGTGCAGCCTATGCACAGGCACAACAGCATTCGGGATCTGTGCTTGCCCAGGAACGGTACACCTCACGGTGTTCGTTCTCGGCAGAGGCTCTTCCGAAAAGGCAAACGTCCGGCTCCTTGTCCCACAAGGAAGGTGCCAGCCCTGAAAGCTCTTGCTGCTCTTCACTGTCCCCGTGCAGCCTATGCACTGGCACAACAGCATTCGGGATCTGTGCTTGCCCAGGATCGGTACACCTCACGGTGTTCGTTCTCGGCATAGCATTTTTCTGAAAAGGCAAACGTCCGGCTCCTTGTCCCACAAGGAAGGTGCCAGCCCTGAAAGCTCTTGCTGCTCTTCACTGTCCCCGTGCAGCCTATGCGCAGGCACAACAGCATTCGGGATCTGTGCTTGCCCAGGATCGGTACACCTCACGGTGTTCGTTCTCGGCATAGCATTTTTCTGAAAAGGCAAACGTCCGACTCCTTGTCCCACAAGGAAGGTGCCAGCCCTGAAAGTTCTTGCTGCTCTTCACTGTCCCCGTGCAGCCTATGCACAGGCACAACAGCATTGGGGATCTGTGCTTGCCCAGGATCGGTACACCTCACGGTGTTCGTTCTCGGCATAGCATTTTTCTGAAAAGGCAAACGTCCGGCTCCTTGTCCCACAAGGAAGGTGCCAGCCCTGAAAGCTCTTGCTGCTCTTCACTGTCCCCGTGCAGCCTATGCACAGGCACAACAGCATTGGGGATCTGTGCTTGCCCAGGATCGGTACACCTCTCGGTGTCAGTTCTCAGCATAACATTTTTCTGAAAAGGCAAACGTCCGGCTCCTTGTCCCACAAGGAAGGTGCCAGCCCTGAATGCTCTTGCTGCTCTTCACTGTCCCCGTGCAGCCTATGCACAGGCACAACAGCATTGGGGATCTGTGCTTGCCCAGGAACGGTACACCTCACGGTGTTCGTTCTCGGCAGAGGCTCTTCCGAAAAGGCAAACGTCCGGCTCCTTGTCCCACAAGGAAGGTGCCAGCCCTGAAAGCTCTTGCTGCTCTTCACTGTCCCCGTGCAGCCTATGCACTGGCACAACAGCATTGGGGATCTGTGCTTGCCCAGGATCGGTACACCTCACGGTGTTCGTTCTCGGCATAGCATTTTTCTGAAAAGGCAAACGTCCGGCTCCTTGTCCCACAAGGAAGGTGCCAGCCCTGAAAGCTCTTGCTGCTCTTCACTGTCCCCGTGCAGCCTATGCACAGGCACAACAGCATTGGGGATCTGTGCTTGCCCAGGATCGGTACACCTCACGGTGTTCGTTCTCGGCATAGCATTTTTCTGAAAAGGCAAACGTCCGACTCCTTGTCCCACAAGGAAGGTGCCAGCCCTGAAAGCTCTTGCTGCTCTTCACTGTCCCCGTGCAGCCTATGCACAGGCACAACAGCATTGGGGATATGTGCTTGCCCAAGAACGGTACACCTCACGGTGTTCGTTCTCGGCAGAGGCTCTTCCGAAAAGGCAAACGTCCAGCTCCTTGTCCCACAAGGAAGGTGCCAGCCCTGAAAGCTCTTGCTGCTCTTCACTGTCCCCGTGCAGCCTATGCGCAGGCACAACAGCATTCGGGATCTGTGCTTGCCCAGGATCGGTACAGCTCACGGTGTTCGTTCTCGGCATAGCATTTTTCTGAAAAGGCAAACGTCCGACTCCTTGTCCCACAAGGAAGGTGCCAGCCCTGAAAGCTCTTGCTGCTCTTCACTGTCCCCGTGCAGCCTATGCACAGGCACAACAGCATTGGGGATCTGTGCTTGCCCAGGATCGGTACACCTCACGGTGTTCGTTCTCGGCAGAGGCTCTTCCGAAAAGGCAAACGTCCGGCTCCTTGTCCCACAAGGAAGGTGCCAGCCCTGAAAGCTCTTGCTGCTCTTCACTGTCCCTGTGCAGCCTATGCACAGGCACAACAGCATTGGGGATCTGTGCTTGCCCAGGAACGGTACACCTCTCGGTGTCCGTTCTCGGCATAGCATTTTTCTGAAAAGGCAAACGTCCGACTCCTTGTCCCACAAGGAAGGTGCCAGCCCTGAAAGCTCTTGCTGCTCTTCACTGTCCCCGTGCAGCCTATGCACAGGCACAACAGCATTGGGGATCTGTGCTTGCCCAGGAACAGTACACCTCACGGTGTTCGTTCTCGGCAGAGGCTCTTCCGAAAAGGCAAACGTCCGGCTCCTTGTCCCACAAGGAAGGTGCCAGCCCTGAAAGCTCTTGCTGCTCTTCACTGTCCCCGTGCAGCCTATGCACAGGCACAACAGCATTGGGGATCTGTGCTTGCCCAGGATCGGTACACCTCACGGTGTTCGTTCTCGGCATAGCATTTTTCTGAAAAGGCAAACGTCCGGCTCCTTGTCCCACAAGGAAGGTGCCAGCCCTGAAAGCTCTTGCTGCTCTTCACTGTCCCCGTGCAGCCTATGCACAGGCACAACAGCATTGGGGATCTGTGCTTGCCCAGGATCGGTACACCTCACGGTGTTCGTTCTCGGCAGAGGCTCTTCCGAAAAGGCAAACGTCCGGCTCCTTGTCCCACAAGGAAGGTGCCAGCCCTGAAAGCTCTTGCTGCTCTTCACTGTCCCCGTGCAGCCTATGCACAGGCACAACAGCATTGGGGATCTGTGCTTGCCCAGCAACGGTACACCTCTCGGTGTCCGTTCTCGGCATAGCATTTTTCTGAAAAGGCAAACGTCCGGCTCCTTGTCCCACAAGGAAGGTGCCAGCCCTGAAAGCTCTTGCTGCTCTTCACTGTCCCCGTGCAGCCTATGCACAGGCACAACAGCATTCGGGATCTGTGCTTGCCCAGGATCGGTACACCTCACGGTGTTCGTTCTCGGCAGAGGCTCTTCCGAAAAGGCAAACGTCCAGCTCCTTGTCCCACAAGGAAGGTGCCAGCCCTGAAAGCTCTTGCTGCTCTTCACTGTCCCCGTGCAGCCTATGCACAGGCACAACAGCATTGGGGATCTGTGCTTGCCCAGGATCGGTACACCTCACGGTGTTCGTTCTCGGCATAGCATTTTTCTGAAAAGGCAAACGTCCGGCTCCTTGTCCCACAAGGAAGGTGCCAGCCCTGAAAGCTCTTGCTGCTCTTCACTGTCCCCGTGCAGCCTATGCACAGGCACAACAGCATTCGGGATCTGTGCTTGCCCAGGATCGGTACACCTCACGGTGTTCGTTCTCGGCATAGCATTTTTCTGAAAAGGCAAACGTCCGGCTCCTTGTCCCACAAGGAAGGTGCCAGCCCTGAAAGCTCTTGCTGCTCTTCACTGTCCCCGTGCAGCCTATGCACAGGCACAACAGCATTGGGGATCTGTGCTTGCCCAGGATCGGTACACCTCACGGTGTTCGTTCTCGGCATAGCATTTTTCTGAAAAGGCAAACGTCCGACTCCTTGTCCCACAAGGAAGGTGCCAGCCCTGAAAGTTCTTGCTGCTCTTCACTGTCCCCGTGCAGCCTATGCACAGGCACAACAGCATTGGGGATATGTGCTTGCCCAGGAACGGTACACCTCACGGTGTTCGTTCTCGGCAGAGGCTCTTCCGAAAAGGCAAACGTCCAGCTCCTTGTCCCACAAGGAAGGTGCCAGCCCTGAAAGCTCTTGCTGCTCTTCACTGTCCCCGTGCAGCCTATGCGCAGGCACAACAGCATTCGGGATCTGTGCTTGCCCAGGATCGGTACACCTCACGGTGTTCGTTCTCGGCATAGCATTTTTCTGAAAAGGCAAACGTCCGGCTCCTTGTCCCACAAGGAAGGTGCCAGCCCTGAAAGCTCTTGCTGCTCTTCACTGTCCCCGTGTAGCCTATGCACAGGCACAACAGCATTCGGGATCTGTGCTTGCCCAGGATCGGTACACCTCACGGTGTTCGTTCTCGGCAGAGGCTCTTCCGAAAAGGCAAACGTCCGGCTCCTTGTCCCACAAGGAAGGTGCCAGCCCTGAAAGCTCTTGCTGCTCTTCACTGTCCCCGTGCAGCCTATGCACAGGCACAACAGCATTGGGGATCTGTGCTTGCCCAGGATCGGTACACCTCACGGTGTTCGTTCTCGGAAGAGGCTCTTCCGAAAAGGCAAACGTCCGGCTCCTTGTCCCACAAGGAAGGTGCCAGCCCTGAAAGTTCTTGCTGCTCTTCACTGTCCCCGTGCAGCCTATGCACAGGCACAACAGCATTGGGGATCTGTGCTTGCCCAGGATCGGTACACCTCACGGTGTTCGTTCTCGGCATAGCATTTTTCTGAAAAGGCAAACGTCCGACTCCTTGTCCCACAAGGAAGGTGCCAGCCCTGAAAGCTCTTGCTGCTCTTCACTGTCCCCGTGCAGCCTATGCACAGGCACAACAGCATTCGGGATCTGTGCTTGCCCAGGATCGGTACACCTCACGGTGTTCGTTCTCGGCAGAGGCTCTTCCGAAAAGGCAAACGTCCGGCTCCTTGTCCCACAAGGAAGGTGCCAGCCCTGAAAGCTCTTGCTGCTCTTCACTGTCCCTGTGCAGCCTATGCACAGGCACAACAGCATTGGGGATCTGTGCTTGCGCAGGAACGGTACACCTCTCGGTGTCCGTTCTCGGCATAGCATTTTTCTGAAAAGGCAAACGTCCGACTCCTTGTCCCACAAGGAAGGTGCCAGCCCTGAAAGTTCTTGCTGCTCTTCACTGTCCCCGTGCAGCCTATGCACAGGCACAACAGCATTGGGGATATGTGCTTGCCCAGGAACGATACACCTCACGGTGTTCGTTCTCGGCAGAGGCTCTTCCGAAAAGGCAAACGTCCGGCTCCTTGTCCCACAAGGAAGGTGCCAGCCCTGAAAGCTCTTGCTGCTCTTCACTGTCCCCGTGCAGCCTATGCACAGGCACAACAGCATTCGGGATCTGTGCTTGCCCAGGATCGGTACACCTCACGGTGTTCGTTCTCGGCATAGCATTTTTCTGAAAAGGCAAACGTCCGGCTCCTTGTCCCACAAGGAAGGTGCCAGCCCTGAAAGCTCTTGCTGCTCTTCACTGTCCCCGTGCAGCCTATGCACAGGCACAACAGCATTGGGGATCTGTGCTTGCCCAGGAACGATACACCTCACGGTGTTCGTTCTCGGCAGAGGCTCTTCCGAAAAGGCAAACGTCCGGCTCCTTGTCCCACAAGGAAGGTGCCAGCCCTGAAAGCTCTTGCTGCTCTTCACTGTCCCCGTGCAGCCTATGCACAGGCACAACAGCATTGGGGATCTGTGCTTGCCCAGGATCGGTACACCTCACGGTGTTCGTTCTCGGCATAGCATTTTTCTGAAAAGGCAAACGTCCGGCTCCTTGTCCCACAAGGAAGGTGCCAGCCCTGAAAGCTCTTGCTGCTCTTCACTGTCCCCGTGCAGCCTATGCACAGGCACAACAGCATTGGGGATATGTGCTTGCCCAGGAACGGTACACCTCACGGTGTTCGTTCTCGGCAGAGGCTCTTCCGAAAAGGCAAACGTCCAGCTCCTTGTCCCACAAGGAAGGTGCCAGCCCTGAAAGCTCTTGCTGCTCTTCACTGTCCCCGTGCAGCCTATGCGCAGGCACAACAGCATTCGGGATCTGTGCTTGCCCAGGATCGGTACACCTCACGGTGTTCGTTCTCGGCATAGCATTTTTCTGAAAAGGCAAACGTCCGGCTCCTTGTCCCACAAGGAAGGTGCCAGCCCTGAAAGCTCTTGCTGCTCTTCACTGTCCCCGTGTAGCCTATGCACAGGCACAACAGCATTCGGGATCTGTGCTTGCCCAGGATCGGTACACCTCACGGTGTTCGTTCTCGGCAGAGGCTCTTCCGAAAAGGCAAACGTCCGGCTCCTTGTCCCACAAGGAAGGTGCCAGCCCTGAAAGCTCTTGCTGCTCTTCACTGTCCCCGTGCAGCCTATGCACAGGCACAACAGCATTGGGGATCTGTGCTTGCCCAGGATCGGTACACCTCACGGTGTTCGTTCTCGGAAGAGGCTCTTCCGAAAAGGCAAACGTCCGGCTCCTTGTCCCACAAGGAAGGTGCCAGCCCTGAAAGTTCTTGCTGCTCTTCACTGTCCCCGTGCAGCCTATGCACAGGCACAACAGCATTGGGGATCTGTGCTTGCCCAGGATCGGTACACCTCACGGTGTTCGTTCTCGGCATAGCATTTTTCTGAAAAGGCAAACGTCCGACTCCTTGTCCCACAAGGAAGGTGCCAGCCCTGAAAGCTCTTGCTGCTCTTCACTGTCCCCGTGCAGCCTATGCACAGGCACAACAGCATTCGGGATCTGTGCTTGCCCAGGATCGGTACACCTCACGGTGTTCGTTCTCGGCAGAGGCTCTTCCGAAAAGGCAAACGTCCGGCTCCTTGTCCCACAAGGAAGGTGCCAGCCCTGAAAGCTCTTGCTGCTCTTCACTGTCCCTGTGCAGCCTATGCACAGGCACAACAGCATTGGGGATCTGTGCTTGCGCAGGAACGGTACACCTCTCGGTGTCCGTTCTCGGCATAGCATTTTTCTGAAAAGGCAAACGTCCGACTCCTTGTCCCACAAGGAAGGTGCCAGCCCTGAAAGCTCTTGCTGCTCTTCACTGTCCCCGTGCAGCCTATGCACAGGCACAACAGCATTGGGGATATGTGCTTGCCCAGGAACGATACACCTCACGGTGTTCGTTCTCGGCAGAGGCTCTTCCGAAAAGGCAAACGTCCGGCTCCTTGTCCCACAAGGAAGGTGCCAGCCCTGAAAGCTCTTGCTGCTCTTCACTGTCCCCGTGCAGCCTATGCACAGGCACAACAGCATTCGGGATCTGTGCTTGCCCAGGATCGGTACACCTCACGGTGTTCGTTCTCGGCATAGCATTTTTCTGAAAAGGCAAACGTCCGGCTCCTTGTCCCACAAGGAAGGTGCCAGCCCTGAAAGCTCTTGCTGCTCTTCACTGTCCCCGTGCAGCCTATGCACAGGCACAACAGCATTGGGGATCTGTGCTTGCCCAGGAACGATACACCTCACGGTGTTCGTTCTCGGCAGAGGCTCTTCCGAAAAGGCAAACGTCCGGCTCCTTGTCCCACAAGGAAGGTGCCAGCCCTGAAAGCTCTTGCTGCTCTTCACTGTCCCCGTGCAGCCTATGCACAGGCACAACAGCATTGGGGATCTGTGCTTGCCCAGGATCGGTACACCTCACGGTGTTCGTTCTCGGCATAGCATTTTTCTGAAAAGGCAAACGTCCGGCTCCTTGTCCCACAAGGAAGGTGCCAGCCCTGAAAGCTCTTGCTGCTCTTCACTGTCCCCGTGCAGCCTATGCACAGGCACAACAGCATTGGGGATCTGTGCTTGCCCAGGATCGGTACACCTCACGGTGTTCGTTCTCGGCAGAGGCTCTTCCGAAAAGGCAAACGTCCGGCTCCTTGTCCCACAAGGAAGGTGCCAGCCCTGAAAGCTCTTGCTGCTCTTCACTGTCCCCGTGCAGCCTATGCACAGGCACAACAGCATTGGGGATCTGTGCTTGCCCAGGAACGGTACACCTCTCGGTGTCCGTTCTCGGCATAGCATTTTTCTGAAAAGGCAAACGTCCGGCTCCTTGTCCCACAAGGAAGGTGCCAGCCCTGAAAGCTCTTGCTGCTCTTCACTGTCCCTGTGCAGCCTATGCACAGGCACAACAGCATTGGGGATATGTGCTTGCCCAGGAACGGTACACCTCTCGGTGTCCGTTCTCGGCAGAGGCTCTTCCGAAAAGGCAAACGTCCGGCTCCTTGTCCCACAAGGAAGGTGCCAGCCCTGAAAGCTCTTGCTGTTCTTCACTGTCCCCGTGCAGCCTATGCACAGGCACAACAGCATTGGGGATCTGTGCTTGCCCAGGATCGGTACACCTCACGGTGTTCGTTCTCGGCATAGCATTTTTCTGAAAAGGCAAACGTCCGGCTCCTTGTCCCACAAGGAAGGTGCCAGCCCTGAAAGCTCTTGCTGCTCTTCACTGTCCCCGTGCAGCCTATGCACAGGCACAACAGCATTCGGGATCTGTGCTTGCCCAGGATCGGTACACCTCACGGTGTTCGTTCTCGGCATAGCATTTTTCTGAAAAGGCAAACGTCCGGCTCCTTGTCCCACAAGGAAGGTGCCAGCCCTGAAAGCTCTTGCTGCTCTTCACTGTCCCCGTGTAGCCTATGCACAGGCACAACAGCATTCGGGATCTGTGCTTGCCCAGGAACAGTATACCTCACGGTGTTCGTTCTCGGCAGAGGCTCTTCCGAAAAGGCAAACGTCCGGCTCCTTGTCCCACAAGGAAGGTGCCAGCCCTGAAAGCTCTTGCTGCTCTTCACTGTCCCCGTGCAGCCTATGCACAGGCACAACAGCATTGGGGATCTGTGCTTGCCCAGGATCGGTACACCTCACGGTGTTCGTTCTCGGCAGAGGCTCTTCCGAAAAGGCAAACGTCCGGCTCCTTGTCCCACAAGGAAGGTGCCAGCCCTGAAAGTTCTTGCTGCTCTTCACTGTCCCCGTGCAGCCTATGCACAGGCACAACAGCATTGGGGATCTGTGCTTGCCCAGGATCGGTACACCTCACGGTGTTCGTTCTCGGCATAGCATTTTTCTGAAAAGGCAAACGTCCGACTCCTTGTCCCACAAGGAAGGTGCCAGCCCTGAAAGCTCTTGCTGCTCTTCACTGTCCCCGTGCAGCCTATGCACAGGCACAACAGCATTGGGGATCTGTGCTTGCCCAGGATCGGTACACCTCACGGTGTCCGTTCTCGGCAGAGGCTCTTCCGAAAATGCAAACGTCCAGCTCCTTGTCCCACAAGGAAGGTGCCAGCCCTGAAAGCTCTTGCTGCTCTTCACTGTCCCCGTGCAGCCTATGCACAGGCACAACAGCATTGGGGATCTGTGCTTGCCCAGGATCGGTACACCTCACAGTGTTCGTTCTCGGCATAGCATTTTTCTGAAAAGGCAAACGTCCGGCTCCTTGTCCCACAAGGAAGGTGCCAGCCCTGAAAGCTCTTGCTGCTCTTCACTGTCCCCGTGCAGCCTATGCACAGGCACAACAGCATTGGGGATATGAGCTTGCCCAGGAACGGTACACCTCACGGTGTTCGTTCTCGGCAGAGGCTCTTCCGAAAAGGCAAACGTCCAGCTCCTTGTCCCACAAGGAAGGTGCCAGCCCTGAAAGCTCTTGCTGCTCTTCACTGTCCCCGTGCAGCCTATGCACAGGCACAACAGCATTGGGGATCTGTGCTTGCCCAGGATCGGTACACCTCACGGTGTTCGTTCTCGGCATAGCATTTTTCTGAAAAGGCAAACGTCCGGCTCCTTGTCCCACAAGGAAGGTGCCAGCCCTGAAAGCTCTTGCTGCTCTTCACTGTCCCCGTGCAGCCTATGCGCAGGCACAACAGCATTCGGGATCTGTGCTTGCCCAGGATCGGTACACCTCACGGTGTTCGTTCTCGGCATAGCATTTTTCCGAAAAGGCAAACGTCCGACTCCTTGTCCCACAAGGAAGGTGCCAGCCCTGAAAGTTCTTGCTGCTCTTCACTGTCCCCGTGCAGCCTATGCACAGGCACAACAGCATTGGGGATATGAGCTTGCCCAGGAACGGTACACCTCACGGTGTTCGTTCTCGGCAGAGGCTCTTCCGAAAAGGCAAACGTCCAGCTCCTTGTCCCACAAGGAAGGTGCCAGCCCTGAAAGCTCTTGCTGCTCTTCACTGTCCCCGTGCAGCCTATGCACAGGCACAACAGCATTGGGGATCTGTGCTTGCCCAGGATCGGTACACCTCACGGTGTTCGTTCTCGGCATAGCATTTTTCTGAAAAGGCAAACGTCCGGCTCCTTGTCCCACAAGGAAGGTGCCAGCCCTGAAAGCTCTTGCTGCTCTTCACTGTCCCCGTGCAGCCTATGCACAGGCACAACAGCATTCGGGATCTGTGCTTGCCCAGGATCGGTACACCTCACGGTGTTCGTTCTCGGCATAGCATTTTTCTGAAAAGGCAAACGTCCGACTCCTTGTCCCACAAGGAAGGTGCCAGCCCTGAAAGTTCTTGCTGCTCTTCACTGTCCCCGTGCAGCCTATGCACAGGCACAACAGCATTGGGGATATGTGCTTGCCCAGGAACGGTACACCTCACGGTGTTCGTTCTCGGCAGAGGCTCTTCCGAAAAGGCAAACGTCCAGCTCCTTGTCCCACAAGGAAGGTGCCAGCCCTGAAAGCTCTTGCTGCTCTTCACTGTCCCCGTGCAGCCTATGCGCAGGCACAACAGCATTCGGGATCTGTGCTTGCCCAGGATCGGTACACCTCACGGTGTTCGTTCTCGGCATAGCATTTTTCTGAAAAGGCAAACGTCCGGCTCCTTGTCCCACAAGGAAGGTGCCAGCCCTGAAAGCTCTTGCTGCTCTTCACTGTCCCCGTGTAGCCTATGCACAGGCACAACAGCATTCGGGATCTGTGCTTGCCCAGGAACAGTACACCTCACGGTGTTCGTTCTCGGCAGAGGCTCTTCCGAAAAGGCAAACGTCCGGCTCCTTGTCCCACAAGGAAGGTGCCAGCCCTGAAAGCTCTTGCTGCTCTTCACTGTCCCCGTGCAGCCTATGCACAGGCACAACAGCATTGGGGATCTGTGCTTGCCCAGGATCGGTACACCTCACGGTGTTCGTTCTCGGCATAGCATTTTTCTGAAAAGGCAAACGTCCGACTCGTCCCACAAGGAAGGTGCCAGCCCTGAAAGCTCTTGCTGCTCTTCACTGTCCCCGTGCAGCCTATGCACAGGCACAACAGCATTGGGGATCTGTGCTTGCCCAGGATCGGTACACCTCACGGTGTTCGTTCTCGGCAGAGGCTCTTCCGAAAAGGCAAACGTCCGGCTCCTTGTCCCACAAGGAAGGTGCCAGCCCTGAAAGCTCTTGCTGCTCTTCACTGTCCCCGTGCAGCCTATGCACAGGCACAACAGCATTGGGGATCTGTGCTTGCCCAGGATCGGTACACCTCACGGTGTTCGTTCTCGGCATAGCATTTTTCTGAAAAGGCAAACGTCCGGCTCCTTGTCCCACAAGGAAGGTGCCAGCCCTGAAAGCTCTTGCTGCTCTTCACTGTCCCCGTGCAGCCTATGCACAGGCACAACAGCATTGGGGATCTGTGCTTGCCCAGGATCGGTACACCTCACGGTGTTCGTTCTCGGCATAGCATTTTTCTGAAAAGGCAAACGTCCGACTCCTTGTCCCACAAGGAAGGTGCCAGCCCTGAAAGCTCTTGCTGCTCTTCACTGTCCCCGTGCAGCCTATGCACAGGCACAACAGCATTGGGGATCTGTGCTTGCCCAGCAACGGTACACCTCTCGGTGTCCGTTCTCGGCATAGCATTTTTCTGAAAAGGCAAACGTCCGGCTCCTTGTCCCACAAGGAAGGTGCCAGCCCTGAAAGCTCTTGCTGCTCTTCACTGTCCCCGTGCAGCCTATGCACAGGCACAACAGCATTCGGGATCTGTGCTTGCCCAGGATCGGTACACCTCACGGTGTTCGTTCTCGGCAGAGGCTCTTCCGAAAAGGCAAACGTCCAGCTCCTTGTCCCACAAGGAAGGTGCCAGCCCTGAAAGCTCTTGCTGCTCTTCACTGTCCCCGTGCAGCCTATGCACAGGCACAACAGCATTGGGGATCTGTGCTTGCCCAGGATCGGTACACCTCACGGTGTTCGTTCTCGGCATAGCATTTTTCTGAAAAGGCAAACGTCCGGCTCCTTGTCCCACAAGGAAGGTGCCAGCCCTGAAAGCTCTTGCTGCTCTTCACTGTCCCCGTGCAGCCTATGCACAGGCACAACAGCATTCGGGATCTGTGCTTGCCCAGGATCGGTACACCTCACGGTGTTCGTTCTCGGCATAGCATTTTTCTGAAAAGGCAAACGTCCGGCTCCTTGTCCCACAAGGAAGGTGCCAGCCCTGAAAGCTCTTGCTGCTCTTCACTGTCCCCGTGCAGCCTATGCACAGGCACAACAGCATTGGGGATCTGTGCTTGCCCAGGATCGGTACACCTCACGGTGTTCGTTCTCGGCATAGCATTTTTCTGAAAAGGCAAACGTCCGACTCCTTGTCCCACAAGGAAGGTGCCAGCCCTGAAAGTTCTTGCTGCTCTTCACTGTCCCCGTGCAGCCTATGCACAGGCACAACAGCATTGGGGATATGTGCTTGCCCAGGAACGGTACACCTCACGGTGTTCGTTCTCGGCAGAGGCTCTTCCGAAAAGGCAAACGTCCAGCTCCTTGTCCCACAAGGAAGGTGCCAGCCCTGAAAGCTCTTGCTGCTCTTCACTGTCCCCGTGCAGCCTATGCGCAGGCACAACAGCATTGGGGATCTGTGCTTGCCCAGGATCGGTACACCTCACGGTGTTCGTTCTCGGCATAGCATTTTTCTGAAAAGGCAAACGTCCGGCTCCTTGTCCCACAAGGAAGGTGCCAGCCCTGAAAGCTCTTGCTGCTCTTCACTGTCCCCGTGTAGCCTATGCACAGGCACAACAGCATTCGGGATCTGTGCTTGCCCAGGATCGGTACACCTCACGGTGTTCGTTCTCGGCAGAGGCTCTTCCGAAAAGGCAAACGTCCGGCTCCTTGTCCCACAAGGAAGGTGCCAGCCCTGAAAGCTCTTGCTGCTCTTCACTGTCCCCGTGCAGCCTATGCACAGGCACAACAGCATTGGGGATCTGTGCTTGCCCAGGATCGGTACACCTCACGGTGTTCGTTCTCGGAAGAGGCTCTTCCGAAAAGGCAAACGTCCGGCTCCTTGTCCCACAAGGAAGGTGCCAGCCCTGAAAGTTCTTGCTGCTCTTCACTGTCCCCGTGCAGCCTATGCACAGGCACAACAGCATTCGGGATCTGTGCTTGCCCAGGATCGGTACACCTCACGGTGTTCGTTCTCGGCATAGCATTTTTCTGAAAAGGCAAACGTCCGACTCCTTGTCCCACAAGGAAGGTGCCAGCCCTGAAAGCTCTTGCTGCTCTTCACTGTCCCCGTGCAGCCTATGCACAGGCACAACAGCATTGGGGATCTGTGCTTGCCCAGGATCGGTACACCTCACGGTGTTCGTTCTCGGCAGAGGCTCTTCCGAAAAGTCAAACGTCCGGCTCCTTGTCCCACAAGGAAGGTGCCAGCCCTGAAAGCTCTTGCTGCTCTTCACTGTCCCTGTGCAGCCTATGCACAGGCACAACAGCATTGGGGATCTGTGCTTGCGCAGGAACGGTACACCTCTCGGTGTCCGTTCTCGGCATAGCATTTTTCTGAAAAGGCAAACGTCCGACTCCTTGTCCCACAAGGAAGGTGCCAGCCCTGAAAGCTCTTGCTGCTCTTCACTGTCCCCGTGCAGCCTATGCACAGGCACAACAGCATTGGGGATATGTGCTTGCCCAGGAACGATACACCTCACGGTGTTCGTTCTCGGCAGAGGCTCTTCCGAAAAGGCAAACGTCCGGCTCCTTGTCCCACAAGGAAGGTGCCAGCCCTGAAAGCTCTTGCTGCTCTTCACTGTCCCCGTGCAGCCTATGCACAGGCACAACAGCATTCGGGATCTGTGCTTGCCCAGGATCGGTACACCTCACGGTGTTCGTTCTCGGCATAGCATTTTTCTGAAAAGGCAAACGTCCGGCTCCTTGTCCCACAAGGAAGGTGCCAGCCCTGAAAGCTCTTGCTGCTCTTCACTGTCCCCGTGCAGCCTATGCACAGGCACAACAGCATTGGGGATCTGTGCTTGCCCAGGAACGATACACCTCACGGTGTTCGTTCTCGGCAGAGGCTCTTCCGAAAAGGCAAACGTCCGGCTCCTTGTCCCACAAGGAAGGTGCCAGCCCTGAAAGCTCTTGCTGCTCTTCACTGTCCCCGTGCAGCCTATGCACAGGCACAACAGCATTGGGGATCTGTGCTTGCCCAGGATCGGTACACCTCACGGTGTTCGTTCTCGGCATAGCATTTTTCTGAAAAGGCAAACGTCCGGCTCCTTGTCCCACAAGGAAGGTGCCAGCCCTGAAAGCTCTTGCTGCTCTTCACTGTCCCCGTGCAGCCTATGCACAGGCACAACAGCATTGGGGATCTGTGCTTGCCCAGGATCGGTACACCTCACGGTGTTCGTTCTCGGCAGAGGCTCTTCCGAAAAGGCAAACGTCCGGCTCCTTGTCCCACAAGGAAGGTGCCAGCCCTGAAAGCTCTTGCTGCTCTTCACTGTCCCCGTGCAGCCTATGCACAGGCACAACAGCATTGGGGATCTGTGCTTGCCCAGGAACGGTACACCTCTCGGTGTCCGTTCTCGGCATAGCATTTTTCTGAAAAGGCAAACGTCCGGCTCCTTGTCCCACAAGGAAGGTGCCAGCCCTGAAAGCTCTTGCTGCTCTTCACTGTCCCTGTGCAGCCTATGCACAGGCACAACAGCATTGGGGATATGTGCTTGCCCAGGAACGGTACACCTCTCGGTGTCCGTTCTCGGCAGAGGCTCTTCCGAAAAGGCAAACGTCCGGCTCCTTGTCCCACAAGGAAGGTGCCAGCCCTGAAAGCTCTTGCTGTTCTTCACTGTCCCCGTGCAGCCTATGCACAGGCACAACAGCATTGGGGATCTGTGCTTGCCCAGGATCGGTACACCTCACGGTGTTCGTTCTCGGCATAGCATTTTTCTGAAAAGGCAAACGTCCGGCTCCTTGTCCCACAAGGAAGGTGCCAGCCCTGAAAGCTCTTGCTGCTCTTCACTGTCCCCGTGCAGCCTATGCGCAGGCACAACAGCATTGGGGATCTGTGCTTGCCCAGGATCGGTACACCTCACGGTGTTCGTTCTCGGCATAGCATTTTTCTGAAAAGGCAAACGTCCGACTCCTTGTCCCACAAGGAAGGTGCCAGCCCTGAAAGTTCTTGCTGCTCTTCACTGTCCCCGTGCAGCCTATGCACAGGCACAACAGCATTGGGGATCTGTGCTTGCCCAGGATCGGTACACCTCACGGTGTTCGTTCTCGGCATAGCATTTTTCTGAAAAGGCAAACGTCCGGCTCCTTGTCCCACAAGGAAGGTGCCAGCCCTGAAAGCTCTTGCTGCTCTTCACTGTCCCCGTGCAGCCTATGCACAGGCACAACAGCATTGGGGATCTGTGCTTGCCCAGGATCGGTACACCTCTCGGTGTCAGTTCTCAGCATAACATTTTTCTGAAAAGGCAAACGTCCGGCTCCTTGTCCCACAAGGAAGGTGCCAGCCCTGAATGCTCTTGCTGCTCTTCACTGTCCCCGTGCAGCCTATGCACAGGCACAACAGCATTGGGGATCTGTGCTTGCCCAGGAACGGTACACCTCACGGTGTTCGTTCTCGGCAGAGGCTCTTCCGAAAAGGCAAACGTCCGGCTCCTTGTCCCACAAGGAAGGTGCCAGCCCTGAAAGCTCTTGCTGCTCTTCACTGTCCCCGTGCAGCCTATGCACTGGCACAACAGCATTCGGGATCTGTGCTTGCCCAGGATCGGTACACCTCACGGTGTTCGTTCTCGGCATAGCATTTTTCTGAAAAGGCAAACGTCCGGCTCCTTGTCCCACAAGGAAGGTGCCAGCCCTGAAAGCTCTTGCTGCTCTTCACTGTCCCCGTGCAGCCTATGCGCAGGCACAACAGCATTCGGGATCTGTGCTTGCCCAGGATCGGTACACCTCACGGTGTTCGTTCTCGGCATAGCATTTTTCTGAAAAGGCAAACGTCCGACTCCTTGTCCCACAAGGAAGGTGCCAGCCCTGAAAGTTCTTGCTGCTCTTCACTGTCCCCGTGCAGCCTATGCACAGGCACAACAGCATTGGGGATCTGTGCTTGCCCAGGATCGGTACACCTCACGGTGTTCGTTCTCGGCAGAGGCTCTTCCGAAAAGGCAAACGTCCAGCTCCTTGTCCCACAAGGAAGGTGCCAGCCCTGAAAGCTCTTGCTGCTCTTCACTGTCCCCGTGCAGCCTATGCACAGGCACAACAGCATTGGGGATCTGTGCTTGCCCAGGATCGGTACACCTCACGGTGTTCGTTCTCGGCATAGCATTTTTCTGAAAAGGCAAACGTCCGGCTCCTTGTCCCACAAGGAAGGTGCCAGCCCTGAAAGCTCTTGCTGCTCTTCACTGTCCCCGTGCAGCCTATGCACAGGCACAACAGCATTGGGGATCTGTGCTTGCCCAGGATCGGTACACCTCACGGTGTTCGTTCTCGGCATAGCATTTTTCTGAAAAGGCAAACGTCCGACTCCTTGTCCCACAAGGAAGGTGCCAGCCCTGAAAGTTCTTGCTGCTCTTCACTGTCCCCGTGCAGCCTATGCACAGGCACAACAGCATTGGGGATATGTGCTTGCCCAAGAACGGTACACCTCACGGTGTTCGTTCTCGGCAGAGGCTCTTCCGAAAAGGCAAACGTCCAGCTCCTTGTCCCACAAGGAAGGTGCCAGCCCTGAAAGCTCTTGCTGCTCTTCACTGTCCCCGTGCAGCCTATGCGCAGGCACAACAGCATTCGGGATCTGTGCTTGCCCAGGATCGGTACAGCTCACGGTGTTCGTT
The DNA here is from genome assembly GCF_964188355.1 of Buteo buteo. Lineage (NCBI taxonomy): Eukaryota > Metazoa > Chordata > Aves > Accipitriformes > Accipitridae > Buteo > Buteo buteo. The sequence continues at coordinate 748,176 of NW_027439213.1, forward strand.
CTCGGCATAGCATTTTTCTGAAAAGGCAAACGTCCGACTCCTTGTCCCACAAGGAAGGTGCCAGCCCTGAAAGCTCTTGCTGCTCTTCACTGTCCCCGTGCAGCCTATGCACAGGCACAACAGCATTGGGGATCTGTGCTTGCCCAGGATCGGTACACCTCACGGTGTTCGTTCTCGGCAGAGGCTCTTCCGAAAAGGCAAACGTCCGGCTCCTTGTCCCACAAGGAAGGTGCCAGCCCTGAAAGCTCTTGCTGCTCTTCACTGTCCCTGTGCAGCCTATGCACAGGCACAACAGCATTGGGGATCTGTGCTTGCCCAGGAACGGTACACCTCTCGGTGTCCGTTCTCGGCATAGCATTTTTCTGAAAAGGCAAACGTCCGACTCCTTGTCCCACAAGGAAGGTGCCAGCCCTGAAAGCTCTTGCTGCTCTTCACTGTCCCCGTGCAGCCTATGCACAGGCACAACAGCATTGGGGATATGTGCTTGCCCAGGAACAGTACACCTCACGGTGTTCGTTCTCGGCAGAGGCTCTTCCGAAAAGGCAAACGTCCGGCTCCTTGTCCCACAAGGAAGGTGCCAGCCCTGAAAGCTCTTGCTGCTCTTCACTGTCCCCGTGCAGCCTATGCACAGGCACAACAGCATTGGGGATCTGTGCTTGCCCAGGATCGGTACACCTCACGGTGTTCGTTCTCGGCATAGCATTTTTCTGAAAAGGCAAACGTCCGGCTCCTTGTCCCACAAGGAAGGTGCCAGCCCTGAAAGCTCTTGCTGCTCTTCACTGTCCCCGTGCAGCCTATGCACAGGCACAACAGCATTGGGGATCTGTGCTTGCCCAGGATCGGTACACCTCACGGTGTTCGTTCTCAGCATAACATTTTTCTGAAAAGGCAAACGTCCGGCTCCTTGTCCCACAAGGAAGGTGCCAGCCCTGAAAGCTCTTGCTGCTCTTCACTGTCCCCGTGCAGCCTATGCACAGGCACAACAGCATTCGGGATCTGTGCTTGCCCAGGAACGGTACACCTCACGGTGTTCGTTCTCGGCAGAGGCTCTTCCGAAAAGGCAAACGTCCGGCTCCTTGTCCCACAAGGAAGGTGCCAGCCCTGAAAGCTCTTGCTGCTCTTCACTGTCCCCGTGCAGCCTATGCACTGGCACAACAGCATTCGGGATCTGTGCTTGCCCAGGATCGGTACACCTCACGGTGTTCGTTCTCGGCATAGCATTTTTCTGAAAAGGCAAACGTCCGGCTCCTTGTCCCACAAGGAAGGTGCCAGCCCTGAAAGCTCTTGCTGCTCTTCACTGTCCCCGTGCAGCCTATGCGCAGGCACAACAGCATTCGGGATCTGTGCTTGCCCAGGATCGGTACACCTCACGGTGTTCGTTCTCGGCATAGCATTTTTCTGAAAAGGCAAACGTCCGACTCCTTGTCCCACAAGGAAGGTGCCAGCCCTGAAAGCTCTTGCTGCTCTTCACTGTCCCTGTGCAGCCTATGCACAGGCACAACAGCATTGGGGATCTGTGCTTGCCCAGGAACGGTACACCTCTCGGTGTCCGTTCTCGGCATAGCATTTTTCTGAAAAGGCAAACGTCCGACTCCTTGTCCCACAAGGAAGGTGCCAGCCCTGAAAGCTCTTGCTGCTCTTCACTGTCCCCGTGCAGCCTATGCACAGGCACAACAGCATTGGGGATATGTGCTTGCCCAGGAACGATACACCTCACGGTGTTCGTTCTCGGAAGAGGCTCTTCCGAAAAGGCAAACGTCCGGCTCCTTGTCCCACAAGGAAGGTGCCAGCCCTGAAAGCTCTTGCTGCTCTTCACTGTCCCTGTGCAGCCTATGCACAGGCACAACAGCATTGGGGATCTGTGCTTGCCCAGGAACGGTACACCTCTCGGTGTCCGTTCTCGGCATAGCATTTTTCTGAAAAGGCAAACGTCCGACTCCTTGTCCCACAAGGAAGGTGCCAGCCCTGAAAGCTCTTGCTGCTCTTCACTGTCCCCGTGCAGCCTATGCACAGGCACAACAGCATTGGGGATATGTGCTTGCCCAGGAACGATACACCTCACGGTGTTCGTTCTCGGCAGAGGCTCTTCCGAAAAGGCAAACGTCCGGCTCCTTGTCCCACAAGGAAGGTGCCAGCCCTGAAAGCTCTTGCTGCTCTTCACTGTCCCCGTGCAGCCTATGCACAGGCACAACAGCATTCGGGATCTGTGCTTGCCCAGGAACGGTACACCTCACGGTGTTCGTTCTCGGCAGAGGCTCTTCCGAAAAGGCAAACGTCCGGCTCCTTGTCCCACAAGGAAGGTGCCAGCCCTGAAAGCTCTTGCTGCTCTTCACTGTCCCCGTGCAGCCTATGCACTGGCACAACAGCATTCGGGATCTGTGCTTGCCCAGGATCGGTACACCTCACGGTGTTCGTTCTCGGCATAGCATTTTTCTGAAAAGGCAAACGTCCGGCTCCTTGTCCCACAAGGAAGGTGCCAGCCCTGAAAGCTCTTGCTGCTCTTCACTGTCCCCGTGCAGCCTATGCGCAGGCACAACAGCATTCGGGATCTGTGCTTGCCCAGGATCGGTACACCTCACGGTGTTCGTTCTCGGCAGAGGCTCTTCCGAAAAGGCAAACGTCCAGCTCCTTGTCCCACAAGGAAGGTGCCAGCCCTGAAAGCTCTTGCTGCTCTTCACTGTCCCCGTGCAGCCTATGCACAGGCACAACAGCATTGGGGATCTGTGCTTGCCCAGGATCGGTACACCTCACGGTGTTCGTTCTCGGCATAGCATTTTTCTGAAAAGGCAAACGTCCGGCTCCTTGTCCCACAAGGAAGGTGCCAGCCCTGAAAGCTCTTGCTGCTCTTCACTGTCCCCGTGCAGCCTATGCACAGGCACAACAGCATTGGGGATCTGTGCTTGCCCAGGATCGGTACACCTCACGGTGTTCGTTCTCGGCATAGCATTTTTCTGAAAAGGCAAACGTCCGACTCCTTGTCCCACAAGGAAGGTGCCAGCCCTGAAAGTTCTTGCTGCTCTTCACTGTCCCCGTGCAGCCTATGCACAGGCACAACAGCATTGGGGATATGTGCTTGCCCAAGAACGGTACACCTCACGGTGTTCGTTCTCGGCAGAGGCTCTTCCGAAAAGGCAAACGTCCAGCTCCTTGTCCCACAAGGAAGGTGCCAGCCCTGAAAGCTCTTGCTGCTCTTCACTGTCCCCGTGCAGCCTATGCGCAGGCACAACAGCATTCGGGATCTGTGCTTGCCCAGGATCGGTACACCTCACGGTGTTCGTTCTCGGCATAGCATTTTTCTGAAAAGGCAAACGTCCGACTCCTTGTCCCACAAGGAAGGTGCCAGCCCTGAAAGCTCTTGCTGCTCTTCACTGTCCCCGTGCAGCCTATGCACAGGCACAACAGCATTGGGGATCTGTGCTTGCCCAGGAACGGTACACCTCACGGTGTTCGTTCTCGGCAGAGGCTCTTCCGAAAAGGCAAACGTCCGGCTCCTTGTCCCAGAAGGAAGGTGCCAGCCCTGAAAGCTCTTGCTGCTCTTCACTGTCCCCGTGTAGCCTATGCACAGGCACAACAGCATTGGGGATCTGTGCTTGCCCAGGAACGGTACACCTCTCGGTGTCCGTTCTCGGCATAGCATTTTTCTGAAAAGGCAAACGTCCGACTCCTTGTCCCACAAGGAAGGTGCCAGCCCTGAAAGCTCTTGCTGCTCTTCACTGTCCCCGTGCAGCCTATGCACAGGCACAACAGCATTGGGGATATGTGCTTGCCCAGGAACAGTACACCTCACGGTGTTCGTTCTCGGCAGAGGCTCTTCCGAAAAGGCAAACGTCCGGCTCCTTGTCCCACAAGGAAGGTGCCAGCCCTGAAAGCTCTTGCTGCTCTTCACTGTCCCCGTGCAGCCTATGCACAGGCACAACAGCATTGGGGATCTGTGCTTGCCCAGGATCGGTACACCTCACGGTGTTCGTTCTCGGCATAGCATTTTTCTGAAAAGGCAAACGTCCGGCTCCTTGTCCCACAAGGAAGGTGCCAGCCCTGAAAGCTCTTGCTGCTCTTCACTGTCCCCGTGCAGCCTATGCACAGGCACAACAGCATTGGGGATCTGTGCTTGCCCAGGATCGGTACACCTCACGGTGTTCGTTCTCAGCATAACATTTTTCTGAAAAGGCAAACGTCCGGCTCCTTGTCCCACAAGGAAGGTGCCAGCCCTGAAAGCTCTTGCTGCTCTTCACTGTCCCCGTGCAGCCTATGCACAGGCACAACAGCATTCGGGATCTGTGCTTGCCCAGGAACGGTACACCTCACGGTGTTCGTTCTCGGCAGAGGCTCTTCCGAAAAGGCAAACGTCCGGCTCCTTGTCCCACAAGGAAGGTGCCAGCCCTGAAAGCTCTTGCTGCTCTTCACTGTCCCCGTGCAGCCTATGCACTGGCACAACAGCATTCGGGATCTGTGCTTGCCCAGGATCGGTACACCTCACGGTGTTCGTTCTCGGCATAGCATTTTTCTGAAAAGGCAAACGTCCGGCTCCTTGTCCCACAAGGAAGGTGCCAGCCCTGAAAGCTCTTGCTGCTCTTCACTGTCCCCGTGCAGCCTATGCGCAGGCACAACAGCATTCGGGATCTGTGCTTGCCCAGGATCGGTACACCTCACGGTGTTCGTTCTCGGCATAGCATTTTTCTGAAAAGGCAAACGTCCGACTCCTTGTCCCACAAGGAAGGTGCCAGCCCTGAAAGCTCTTGCTGCTCTTCACTGTCCCCGTGCAGCCTATGCACAGGCACAACAGCATTGGGGATATGTGCTTGCCCAGGAACGGTACACCTCACGGTGTTCGTTCTCGGCAGAGGCTCTTCCGAAAAGGCAAACGTCCAGCTCCTTGTCCCACAAGGAAGGTGCCAGCCCTGAAAGCTCTTGCTGCTCTTCACTGTCCCCGTGCAGCCTATGCACAGGCACAACAGCATTGGGGATCTGTGCTTGCCCAGGATCGGTACACCTCACGGTGTTCGTTCTCGGCATAGCATTTTTCTGAAAAGGCAAACGTCCGGCTCCTTGTCCCACAAGGAAGGTGCCAGCCCTGAAAGCTCTTGCTGCTCTTCACTGTCCCCGTGCAGCCTATGCACAGGCACAACAGCATTGGGGATCTGTGCTTGCCCAGGATCGGTACACCTCACGGTGTTCGTTCTCGGCATAGCATTTTTCTGAAAAGGCAAACGTCCGACTCCTTGTCCCACAAGGAAGGTGCCAGCCCTGAAAGTTCTTGCTGCTCTTCACTGTCCCCGTGCAGCCTATGCACAGGCACAACAGCATTGGGGATATGTGCTTGCCCAAGAACGGTACACCTCACGGTGTTCGTTCTCGGCAGAGGCTCTTCCGAAAAGGCAAACGTCCAGCTCCTTGTCCCACAAGGAAGGTGCCAGCCCTGAAAGCTCTTGCTGCTCTTCACTGTCCCCGTGCAGCCTATGCACAGGCACAACAGCATTCGGGATCTGTGCTTGCCCAGGATCGGTACAGCTCACGGTGTTCGTTCTCGGCATAGCATTTTTCTGAAAAGGCAAACGTCCGACTCCTTGTCCCACAAGGAAGGTGCCAGCCCTGAAAGCTCTTGCTGCTCTTCACTGTCCCCGTGCAGCCTATGCACAGGCACAACAGCATTGGGGATATGTGCTTGCCCAGGAACGATACACCTCACGGTGTTCGTTCTCGGCAGAGGCTCTTCCGAAAAGGCAAACGTCCGGCTCCTTGTCCCACAAGGAAGGTGCCAGCCCTGAAAGCTCTTGCTGTTCTTCACTGTCCCCGTGCAGCCTATGCACAGGCACAACAGCATTGGGGATCTGTGCTTGCCCAGGATCGGTACACCTCACGGTGTTCGTTCTCGGCATAGCATTTTTCTGAAAAGGCAAACGTCCGGCTCCTTGTCCCACAAGGAAGGTGCCAGCCCTGAAAGTTCTTGCTGCTCTTCACTGTCCCCGTGCAGCCTATGCACAGGCACAACAGCATTGGGGATATGTGCTTGCCCAGGAACGATACACCTCACGGTGTTCGTTCTCGGCATAGCATTTTTCTGAAAAGGCAAACGTCCGGCTCCTTGTCCCACAAGGAAGGTGCCAGCCCTGAAAGCTCTTGCTGCTCTTCACTGTCCCCGTGCAGCCTATGCACAGGCACAACAGCATTGGGGATCTGTGCTTGCCCAGGATCGGTACACCTCTCGGTGTCAGTTCTCAGCATAACATTTTTCTGAAAAGGCAAACGTCCGGCTCCTTGTCCCACAAGGAAGGTGCCAGCCCTGAAAGCTCTTGCTGCTCTTCACTGTCCCCGTGCAGCCTATGCACAGGCACAACAGCATTCGGGATATGTGCTTGCCCAGGAACGGTACACCTCACGGTGTTCGTTCTCGGCAGAGGCTCTTCCGAAAAGGCAAACGTCCGGCTCCTTGTCCCACAAGGAAGGTGCCAGCCCTGAAAGCTCTTGCTGCTCTTCACTGTCCCCGTGCAGCCTATGCACAGGCACAACAGCATTGGGGATCTGTGCTTGCCCAGGATCGGTACACCTCACGGTGTTCGTTCTCGGCATAGCATTTTTCTGAAAAGGCAAACGTCCGGCTCCTTGTCCCACAAGGAAGGTGCCAGCCCTGAAAGCTCTTGCTGCTCTTCACTGTCCCCGTGCAGCCTATGCACAGGCACAACAGCATTCGGGATCTGTGCTTGCCCAGGATCGGTACACCTCACGGTGTTCGTTCTCGGCATAGCATTTTTCTGAAAAGGCAAACGTCCGACTCCTTGTCCCACAAGGAAGGTGCCAGCCCTGAAAGTTCTTGCTGCTCTTCACTGTCCCCGTGCAGCCTATGCACAGGCACAACAGCATTGGGGATATGTGCTTGCCCAGGAACGGTACACCTCACGGTGTTCGTTCTCGGCAGAGGCTCTTCCGAAAAGGCAAACGTCCGGCTCCTTGTCCCACAAGGAAGGTGCCAGCCCTGAAAGCTCTTGCTGCTCTTCACTGTCCCCGTGCAGCCTATGCACAGGCACAACAGCATTGGGGATCTGTGCTTGCCCAGGATCGGTACACCTCACGGTGTTCGTTCTCGGCATAGCATTTTTCTGAAAAGGCAAACGTCCGACTCCTTGTCCCACAAGGAAGGTGCCAGCCCTGAAAGTTCTTGCTGCTCTTCACTGTCCCCGTGCAGCCTATGCACAGGCACAACAGCATTGGGGATATGTGCTTGCCCAGGAACGGTACACCTCACGGTGTTCGTTCTCGGCAGAGGCTCTTCCGAAAAGGCAAAGGTCCAGCTCATTGTCCCACAAGGAAGGTGCCAGCCCTGAAAGCTCTTGCTGCTCTTCACTGTCCCCGTGCAGCCTATGCACAGGCACAACAGCATTGGGGATATGTGCTTGCCCAGGATCGGTACATCTCACGGTGTTCGTTCTCGGCATAGCATTTTTCTGAAAAGGCAAACGTCCGGCTCCTTGTCCCACAAGGAAGGTGCCAGCCCTGAAAGCTCTTGCTGCTCTTCACTGTCCCCGTGCAGCCTATGCACAGGCACAACAGCATTGGGGATCTGTGCTTGCCCAGGATCGGTACACCTCACGGTGTTCGTTCTCGGAAGAGGCTCTTCCGAAAAGGCAAACGTCCGGCTCCTTGTCCCACAAGGAAGGTGCCAGCCCTGAAAGCTCTTGCTGCTCTTCACTGTCCCCGTGCAGCCTATGCGCAGGCACAACAGCATTGGGGATCTGTGCTTGCCCAGGATCGGTACACCTCACGGTGTTCGTTCTCGGCATAGCATTTTTCTGAAAAGGCAAACGTCCGACTCCTTGTCCCACAAGGAAGGTGCCAGCCCTGAAAGTTCTTGCTGCTCTTCACTGTCCCCGTGCAGCCTATGCACAGGCACAACAGCATTGGGGATATGTGCTTGCCCAGGAACGGTACACCTCACGGTGTTCGTTCTCGGCAGAGGCTCTTCCGAAAAGGCAAACGTCCAGCTCCTTGTCCCACAAGGAAGGTGCCAGCCCTGAAAGCTCTTGCTGCTCTTCACTGTCCCCGTGCAGCCTATGCACAGGCACAACAGCATTGGGGATCTGTGCTTGCCCAGGATCGGTACACCTCACGGTGTTCGTTCTCGGCATAGCATTTTTCTGAAAAGGCAAACGTCCGGCTCCTTGTCCCACAAGGAAGGTGCCAGCCCTGAAAGCTCTTGCTGCTCTTCACTGTCCCCGTGCAGCCTATGCACAGGCACAACAGCATTGGGGATCTGTGCTTGCCCAGGATCGGTACACCTCACGGTGTTCGTTCTCGGCATAGCATTTTTCTGAAAAGGCAAACGTCCGACTCCTTGTCCCACAAGGAAGGTGCCAGCCCTGAAAGTTCTTGCTGCTCTTCACTGTCCCCGTGCAGCCTATGCACAGGCACAACAGCATTGGGGATATGTGCTTGCCCAAGAACGGTACACCTCACGGTGTTCGTTCTCGGCAGAGGCTCTTCCGAAAAGGCAAACGTCCGGCTCCTTGTCCCACAAGGAAGGTGCCAGCCCTGAAAGCTCTTGCTGCTCTTCACTGTCCCCGTGCAGCCTATGCACAGGCACAACAGCATTCGGGATCTGTGCTTGCCCAGGATCGGTACAGCTCACGGTGTTCGTTCTCGGCATAGCATTTTTCTGAAAAGGCAAACGTCCGACTCCTTGTCCCACAAGGAAGGTGCCAGCCCTGAAAGTTCTTGCTGCTCTTCACTGTCCCCGTGCAGCCTATGCACAGGCACAACAGCATTGGGGATATGTGCTTGCCCAGGAACGGTACACCTCACGGTGTTCGTTCTCGGCATAGCATTTTTCTGAAAAGGCAAACGTCCGGCTCCTTGTCCCACAAGGAAGGTGCCAGCCCTGAAAGCTCTTGCTGCTCTTCACTGTCCCCGTGCAGCCTATGCACAGGCACAACAGCATTGGGGATATGTGCTTGCCCAGGAACGGTACACCTCACGGTGTTCGTTCTCGGCAGAGGCTCTTCCGAAAAGGCAAAGGTCCAGCTCATTGTCCCACAAGGAAGGTGCCAGCCCTGAAAGCTCTTGCTGCTCTTCACTGTCCCCGTGCAGCCTATGCACAGGCACAACAGCATTGGGGATATGTGCTTGCCCAGGATCGGTACATCTCACGGTGTTCGTTCTCGGCATAGCATTTTTCTGAAAAGGCAAACGTCCGGCTCCTTGTCCCACAAGGAAGGTGCCAGCCCTGAAAGCTCTTGCTGCTCTTCACTGTCCCCGTGCAGCCTATGCACAGGCACAACAGCATTGGGGATCTGTGCTTGCCCAGGATCGGTACACCTCACGGTGTTCGTTCTCGGAAGAGGCTCTTCCGAAAAGGCAAACGTCCGGCTCCTTGTCCCACAAGGAAGGTGCCAGCCCTGAAAGCTCTTGCTGCTCTTCACTGTCCCCGTGCAGCCTATGCGCAGGCACAACAGCATTGGGGATCTGTGCTTGCCCAGGATCGGTACACCTCACGGTGTTCGTTCTCGGCATAGCATTTTTCTGAAAAGGCAAACGTCCGACTCCTTGTCCCACAAGGAAGGTGCCAGCCCTGAAAGTTCTTGCTGCTCTTCACTGTCCCCGTGCAGCCTATGCACAGGCACAACAGCATTGGGGATATGTGCTTGCCCAGGAACGGTACACCTCACGGTGTTCGTTCTCGGCAGAGGCTCTTCCGAAAAGGCAAACGTCCAGCTCCTTGTCCCACAAGGAAGGTGCCAGCCCTGAAAGCTCTTGCTGCTCTTCACTGTCCCCGTGCAGCCTATGCACAGGCACAACAGCATTGGGGATCTGTGCTTGCCCAGGATCGGTACACCTCACGGTGTTCGTTCTCGGCATAGCATTTTTCTGAAAAGGCAAACGTCCGGCTCCTTGTCCCACAAGGAAGGTGCCAGCCCTGAAAGCTCTTGCTGCTCTTCACTGTCCCCGTGCAGCCTATGCACAGGCACAACAGCATTGGGGATCTGTGCTTGCCCAGGATCGGTACACCTCACGGTGTTCGTTCTCGGCATAGCATTTTTCTGAAAAGGCAAACGTCCGACTCCTTGTCCCACAAGGAAGGTGCCAGCCCTGAAAGTTCTTGCTGCTCTTCACTGTCCCCGTGCAGCCTATGCACAGGCACAACAGCATTGGGGATATGTGCTTGCCCAAGAACGGTACACCTCACGGTGTTCGTTCTCGGCAGAGGCTCTTCCGAAAAGGCAAACGTCCGGCTCCTTGTCCCACAAGGAAGGTGCCAGCCCTGAAAGCTCTTGCTGCTCTTCACTGTCCCCGTGCAGCCTATGCACAGGCACAACAGCATTCGGGATCTGTGCTTGCCCAGGATCGGTACAGCTCACGGTGTTCGTTCTCGGCATAGCATTTTTCTGAAAAGGCAAACGTCCGACTCCTTGTCCCACAAGGAAGGTGCCAGCCCTGAAAGTTCTTGCTGCTCTTCACTGTCCCCGTGCAGCCTATGCACAGGCACAACAGCATTGGGGATATGTGCTTGCCCAGGAACGGTACACCTCACGGTGTTCGTTCTCGGCATAGCATTTTTCTGAAAAGGCAAACGTCCGGCTCCTTGTCCCACAAGGAAGGTGCCAGCCCTGAAAGCTCTTGCTGCTCTTCACTGTCCCCGTGCAGCCTATGCACAGGCACAACAGCATTGGGGATATGTGCTTGCCCAGGAACGGTACACCTCACGGTGTTCGTTCTCGGCAGAGGCTCTTCCGAAAAGGCAAACGTCCGGCTCCTTGTCCCACAAGGAAGGTGCCAGCCCTGAAAGCTCTTGCTGCTCTTCACTGTCCCCGTGCAGCCTATGCACAGGCACAACAGCATTCGGGATCTGTGCTTGCCCAGGATCGGTACACCTCACGGTGTTCGTTCTCGGCATAGCATTTTTCTGAAAAGGCAAACGTCCGGCTCCTTGTCCCACAAGGAAGGTGCCAGCCCTGAAAGCTCTTGCTGCTCTTCACTGTCCCCGTGCAGCCTATGCACAGGCACAACAGCATTCGGGATCTGTGCTTGCCCAGGATCGGTACACCTCACGGTGTTCGTTCTCGGCATAGCATTTTTCTGAAAAGGCAAACGTCCGACTCCTTGTCCCACAAGGAAGGTGCCAGCCCTGAAAGTTCTTGCTGCTCTTCACTGTCCCCGTGCAGCCTATGCACAGGCACAACAGCATTGGGGATATGTGCTTGCCCAGGAACGGTACACCTCACGGTGTTCGTTCTCGGCAGAGGCTCTTCCGAAAAGGCAAACGTCCAGCTCCTTGTCCCACAAGGAAGGTGCCAGCCCTGAAAGCTCTTGCTGCTCTTCACTGTCCCCGTGCAGCCTATGCGCAGGCACAACAGCATTCGGGATCTGTGCTTGCCCAGGATCGGTACAGCTCACGGTGTTCGTTCTCGGCATAGCATTTTTCTGAAAAGGCAAACGTCCGACTCCTTGTCCCACAAGGAAGGTGCCAGCCCTGAAAGTTCTTGCTGCTCTTCACTGTCCCCGTGCAGCCTATGCACAGGCACAACAGCATTGGGGATATGTGCTTGCCCAGGAACGGTACACCTCACGGTGTTCGTTCTCGGCAGAGGCTCTTCTGAAAAGGCAAAGGTCCAGCTCATTGTCCCACAAGGAAGGTGCCAGCCCTGAAAGCTCTTGCTGCTCTTCACTGTCCCCGTGCAGCCTATGCACAGGCACAACAGCATTGGGGATATGTGCTTGCCCAGGATCGGTACATCTCACGGTGTTCGTTCTCGGCATAGCATTTTTCTGAAAAGGCAAACGTCCGGCTCCTTGTCCCACAAGGAAGGTGCCAGCCCTGAAAGCTCTTGCTGCTCTTCACTGTCCCCGTGCAGCCTATGCACAGGCACAACAGCATTCGGGATCTGTGCTTGCCCAGGATCGGTACAGCTCACGGTGTTCGTTCTCGGCATAGCATTTTTCTGAAAAGGCAAACGTCCGACTCCTTGTCCCACAAGGAAGGTGCCAGCCCTGAAAGTTCTTGCTGCTCTTCACTGTCCCCGTGCAGCCTATGCACAGGCACAACAGCATTGGGGATATGTGCTTGCCCAGGAACGGTACACCTCACGGTGTTCGTTCTCGGCATAGCATTTTTCTGAAAAGGCAAACGTCCGGCTCCTTGTCCCACAAGGAAGGTGCCAGCCCTGAAAGCTCTTGCTGCTCTTCACTGTCCCCGTGCAGCCTATGCACAGGCACAACAGCATTGGGGATCTGTGCTTGCCCAGGATCGGTACACCTCTCGGTGTCAGTTCTCAGCATAACATTTTTCTGAAAAGGCAAACGTCCGGCTCCTTGTCCCACAAGGAAGGTGCCAGCCCTGAAAGTTCTTGCTGCTCTTCACTGTCCCCGTGCAGCCTATGCACAGGCACAACAGCATTGGGGATATGTGCTTGCCCAGGAACGGTACACCTCACGGTGTTCGTTCTCGGCAGAGGCTCTTCCGAAAAGGCAAACGTCCGGCTCCTTGTCCCACAAGGAAGGTGCCAGCCCTGAAAGCTCTTGCTGCTCTTCACTGTCCCCGTGCAGCCTATGCACAGGCACAACAGCATTCGGGATCTGTGCTTGCCCAGGATCGGTACACCTCACGGTGTTCGTTCTCGGCATAGCATTTTTCTGAAAAGGCAAACGTCCGGCTCCTTGTCCCACAAGGAAGGTGCCAGCCCTGAAAGCTCTTGCTGCTCTTCACTGTCCCCGTGCAGCCTATGCACAGGCACAACAGCATTCGGGATCTGTGCTTGCCCAGGATCGGTACACCTCACGGTGTTCGTTCTCGGCATAGCATTTTTCTGAAAAGGCAAACGTCCGACTCCTTGTCCCACAAGGAAGGTGCCAGCCCTGAAAGTTCTTGCTGCTCTTCACTGTCCCCGTGCAGCCTATGCACAGGCACAACAGCATTGGGGATATGTGCTTGCCCAGGAACGGTACACCTCACGGTGTTCGTTCTCGGCAGAGGCTCTTCCGAAAAGGCAAACGTCCAGCTCCTTGTCCCACAAGGAAGGTGCCAGCCCTGAAAGCTCTTGCTGCTCTTCACTGTCCCCGTGCAGCCTATGCGCAGGCACAACAGCATTCGGGATCTGTGCTTGCCCAGGATCGGTACAGCTCACGGTGTTCGTTCTCGGCATAGCATTTTTCTGAAAAGGCAAACGTCCGACTCCTTGTCCCACAAGGAAGGTGCCAGCCCTGAAAGTTCTTGCTGCTCTTCACTGTCCCCGTGCAGCCTATGCACAGGCACAACAGCATTGGGGATATGTGCTTGCCCAGGAACGGTACACCTCACGGTGTTCGTTCTCGGCAGAGGCTCTTCTGAAAAGGCAAAGGTCCAGCTCATTGTCCCACAAGGAAGGTGCCAGCCCTGAAAGCTCTTGCTGCTCTTCACTGTCCCCGTGCAGCCTATGCACAGGCACAACAGCATTGGGGATATGTGCTTGCCCAGGATCGGTACATCTCACGGTGTTCGTTCTCGGCATAGCATTTTTCTGAAAAGGCAAACGTCCGGCTCCTTGTCCCACAAGGAAGGTGCCAGCCCTGAAAGCTCTTGCTGCTCTTCACTGTCCCCGTGCAGCCTATGCACAGGCACAACAGCATTGGGGATCTGTGCTTGCCCAGGATCGGTACACCTCACGGTGTTCGTTCTCGGCAGAGGCTCTTCCGAAAAGGCAAACGTCCGGCTCCTTGTCCCACAAGGAAGGTGCCAGCCCTGAAAGCTCTTGCTGCTCTTCACTGTCCCTGTGCAGCCTATGCACAGGCACAACAGCATTGGGGATCTGTGCTTGCCCAGGAACGGTACACCTCTCGGTGTCCGTTCTCGGCATAGCATTTTTCTGAAAAGGCAAACGTCCGACTCCTTGTCCCACAAGGAAGGTGCCAGCCCTGAAAGCTCTTGCTGCTCTTCACTGTCCCCGTGCAGCCCATGCACAGGCACAACAGCATTGGGGATATGTGCTTGCCCAGGAACGATACACCTCACGGTGTTCGTTCTCGGCAGAGGCTCTTCCGAAAAGGCAAACGTCCGGCTCCTTGTCCCACAAGGAAGGTGCCAGCCCTGAAAGCTCTTGCTGCTCTTCACTGTCCCCGTGCAGCCTATGCACAGGCACAACAGCATTCGGGATCTGTGCTTGCCCAGGAACGGTACATCTCACGGTGTTCGTTCTCGGCATAGCATTTTTCTGAAAAGGCAAACGTCCGGCTCCTTGTCCCACAAGGAAGGTGCCAGCCCTGAAAGCTCTTGCTGCTCTTCACTGTCCCCGTGCAGCCTATGCGCAGGCACAACAGCATTCGGGATCTGTGCTTGCCCAGGATCGGTACACCTCACGGTGTTCGTTCTCGGCATAGCATTTTTCTGAAAAGGCAAACGTCCGACTCCTTGTCCCACAAGGAAGGTGCCAGCCCTGAAAGTTCTTGCTGCTCTTCACTGTCCCCGTGCAGCCTATGCACAGGCACAACAGCATTGGGGATATGTGCTTGCCCAGGATCGGTACACCTCACGGTGTTCGTTCTCGGCAGAGGCTCTTCCGAAAAGGCAAACGTCCAGCTCCTTGTCCCACAAGGAAGGTGCCAGCCCTGAAAGCTCTTGCTGCTCTTCACTGTCCCCGTGCAGCCTATGCACAGGCACAACAGCATTGGGGATCTGTGCTTGCCCAGGATCGGTACACCTCACGGTGTTCGTTCTCGGCATAGCATTTTTCTGAAAAGGCAAACGTCCGGCTCCTTGTCCCACAAGGAAGGTGCCAGCCCTGAAAGCTCTTGCTGCTCTTCACTGTCCCCGTGCAGCCTATGCACAGGCACAACAGCATTGGGGATCTGTGCTTGCCCAGGATCGGTACACCTCACGGTGTTCGTTCTCGGCATAGCATTTTTCTGAAAAGGCAAACGTCCGACTCCTTGTCCCACAAGGAAGGTGCCAGCCCTGAAAGCTCTTGCTGCTCTTCACTGTCCCCGTGCAGCCTATGCACAGGCACAACAGCATTGGGGATATGTGCTTGCCCAAGAACGGTACACCTCACGGTGTTCGTTCTCGGCAGAGGCTCTTCCGAAAAGGCAAACGTCCAGCTCCTTGTCCCACAAGGAAGGTGCCAGCCCTGAAAGCTCTTGCTGCTCTTCACTGTCCCCGTGCAGCCTATGCGCAGGCACAACAGCATTCGGGATCTGTGCTTGCCCAGGATCGGTACAGCTCACGGTGTTCGTTCTCGGCATAGCATTTTTCTGAAAAGGCAAACGTCCGACTCCTTGTCCCACAAGGAAGGTGCCAGCCCTGAAAGCTCTTGCTGCTCTTCACTGTCCCCGTGCAGCCTATGCACAGGCACAACAGCATTGGGGATCTGTGCTTGCCCAGGATCGGTACACCTCACGGTGTTCGTTCTCGGCAGAGGCTCTTCCGAAAAGGCAAACGTCCGGCTCCTTGTCCCACAAGGAAGGTGCCAGCCCTGAAAGCTCTTGCTGCTCTTCACTGTCCCTGTGCAGCCTATGCACAGGCACAACAGCATTGGGGATCTGTGCTTGCCCAGGAACGGTACACCTCTCGGTGTCCGTTCTCGGCATAGCATTTTTCTGAAAAGGCAAACGTCCGACTCCTTGTCCCACAAGGAAGGTGCCAGCCCTGAAAGCTCTTGCTGCTCTTCACTGTCCCCGTGCAGCCTATGCACAGGCACAACAGCATTGGGGATATGTGCTTGCCCAGGAACAGTACACCTCACGGTGTTCGTTCTCGGCAGAGGCTCTTCCGAAAAGGCAAACGTCCGGCTCCTTGTCCCACAAGGAAGGTGCCAGCCCTGAAAGCTCTTGCTGTTCTTCACTGTCCCCGTGCAGCCTATGCACAGGCACAACAGCATTGGGGATCTGTGCTTGCCCAGGATCGGTACACCTCACGGTGTTCGTTCTCGGCATAGCATTTTTCTGAAAAGGCAAACGTCCGACTCCTTGTCCCACAAGGAAGGTGCCAGCCCTGAAAGCTCTTGCTGCTCTTCACTGTCCCCGTGCAGCCTATGCACAGGCACAACAGCATTGGGGATATGTGCTTGCCCAAGAACGGTACACCTCACGGTGTTCGTTCTCGGCAGAGGCTCTTCCGAAAAGGCAAACGTCCAGCTCCTTGTCCCACAAGGAAGGTGCCAGCCCTGAAAGCTCTTGCTGCTCTTCACTGTCCCCGTGCAGCCTATGCGCAGGCACAACAGCATTCGGGATCTGTGCTTGCCCAGGATCGGTACAGCTCACGGTGTTCGTTCTCGGCATAGCATTTTTCTGAAAAGGCAAACGTCCGACTCCTTGTCCCACAAGGAAGGTGCCAGCCCTGAAAGTTCTTGCTGCTCTTCACTGTCCCCGTGCAGCCTATGCACAGGCACAACAGCATTGGGGATCTGTGCTTGCCCAGGATCGGTACACCTCACGGTGTTCGTTCTCGGCAGAGGCTCTTCCGAAAAGGCAAACGTCCGGCTCCTTGTCCCACAAGGAAGGTGCCAGCCCTGAAAGCTCTTGCTGCTCTTCACTGTCCCTGTGCAGCCTATGCACAGGCACAACAGCATTGGGGATCTGTGCTTGCCCAGGAACGGTACACCTCTCGGTGTCCGTTCTCGGCATAGCATTTTTCTGAAAAGGCAAACGTCCGACTCCTTGTCCCACAAGGAAGGTGCCAGCCCTGAAAGCTCTTGCTGCTCTTCACTGTCCCCGTGCAGCCTATGCACAGGCACAACAGCATTGGGGATATGTGCTTGCCCAGGAACAGTACACCTCACGGTGTTCGTTCTCGGCAGAGGCTCTTCCGAAAAGGCAAACGTCCGGCTCCTTGTCCCACAAGGAAGGTGCCAGCCCTGAAAGCTCTTGCTGTTCTTCACTGTCCCCGTGCAGCCTATGCACAGGCACAACAGCATTCGGGATCTGTGCTTGCCCAGGATCGGTACACCTCACGGTGTTCGTTCTCGGCATAGCATTTTTCTGAAAAGGCAAACGTCCGACTCCTTGTCCCACAAGGAAGGTGCCAGCCCTGAAAGCTCTTGCTGCTCTTCACTGTCCCCGTGCAGCCTATGCACAGGCACAACAGCATTGGGGATATGTGCTTGCCCAAGAACGGTACACCTCACGGTGTTCGTTCTCGGCAGAGGCTCTTCCGAAAAGGCAAACGTCCAGCTCCTTGTCCCACAAGGAAGGTGCCAGCCCTGAAAGCTCTTGCTGCTCTTCACTGTCCCCGTGCAGCCTATGCGCAGGCACAACAGCATTCGGGATCTGTGCTTGCCCAGGATCGGTACAGCTCACGGTGTTCGTTCTCGGCATAGCATTTTTCTGAAAAGGCAAACGTCCGACTCCTTGTCCCACAAGGAAGGTGCCAGCCCTGAAAGCTCTTGCTGCTCTTCACTGTCCCCGTGCAGCCTATGCACAGGCACAACAGCATTGGGGATCTGTGCTTGCCCAGGAACGGTACACCTCACGGTGTTCGTTCTCGGCAGAGGCTCTTCCGAAAAGGCAAACGTCCGGCTCCTTGTCCCACAAGGAAGGTGCCAGCCCTGAAAGCTCTTGCTGCTCTTCACTGTCCCTGTGCAGCCTATGCACAGGCACAACAGCATTGGGGATCTGTGCTTGCCCAGGAACGGTACACCTCTCGGTGTCCGTTCTCGGCATAGCATTTTTCTGAAAAGGCAAACGTCCGACTCCTTGTCCCACAAGGAAGGTGCCAGCCCTGAAAGCTCTTGCTGCTCTTCACTGTCCCCGTGCAGCCTATGCACAGGCACAACAGCATTGGGGATATGTGCTTGCCCAGGAACAGTACACCTCACGGTGTTCGTTCTCGGCAGAGGCTCTTCCGAAAAGGCAAACGTCCGGCTCCTTGTCCCACAAGGAAGGTGCCAGCCCTGAAAGCTCTTGCTGTTCTTCACTGTCCCCGTGCAGCCTATGCACAGGCACAACAGCATTCGGGATCTGTGCTTGCCCAGGATCGGTACACCTCACGGTGTTCGTTCTCGGCATAGCATTTTTCTGAAAAGGCAAACGTCCGGCTCCTTGTCCCACAAGGAAGGTGCCAGCCCTGAAAGTTCTTGCTGCTCTTCACTGTCCCCGTGCAGCCTATGCACAGGCACAACAGCATTGGGGATATGTGCTTGCCCAGGAACGGTACACCTCACGGTGTTCGTTCTCGGCATAGCATTTTTCTGAAAAGGCAAACGTCCGGCTCCTTGTCCCACAAGGAAGGTGCCAGCCCTGAAAGCTCTTGCTGCTCTTCACTGTCCCCGTGCAGCCTATGCACAGGCACAACAGCATTGGGGATCTGTGCTTGCCCAGGATCGGTACACCTCACGGTGTTCGTTCTCGGCATAGCATTTTTCTGAAAAGGCAAACGTCCGGCTCCTTGTCCCACAAGGAAGGTGCCAGCCCTGAAAGCTTTTGCTGCTCTTCACTGTCCCCGTGCAGCCTATGCGCAGGCACAACAGCATTCGGGATCTGTGCTTGCCCAGGATCGGTACACCTCACGGTGTTCGTTCTCGGCATAGCATTTTTCTGAAAAGGCAAACGTCCGACTCCTTGTCCCACAAGGAAGGTGCCAGCCCTGAAAGTTCTTGCTGCTCTTCACTGTCCCCGTGCAGCCTATGCACAGGCACAACAGCATTGGGGATCTGTGCTTGCCCAGGATCGGTACACCTCACGGTGTTCGTTCTCGGCATAGCATTTTTCTGAAAAGGCAAACGTCCGGCTCCTTGTCCCACAAGGAAGGTGCCAGCCCTGAAAGCTCTTGCTGCTCTTCACTGTCCCCGTGCAGCCTATGCACAGGCACAACAGCATTGGGGATCTGTGCTTGCCCAGGATCGGTACACTTCTCGGTGTCAGTTCTCAGCATAACATTTTTCTGAAAAGGCAAACGTCCGGCTCCTTGTCCCACAAGGAAGGTGCCAGCCCTGAAAGCTCTTGCTGTTCTTCACTGTCCCCGTGCAGCCTATGCACAGGCACAACAGCATTCGGGATCTGTGCTTGCCCAGGAACGGTACACCTCACGGTGTTCGTTCTCGGCAGAGGCTCTTCCGAAAAGGCAAACGTCCGGCTCCTTGTCCCACAAGGAAGGTGCCAGCCCTGAAAGCTCTTGCTGCTCTTCACTGTCCCCGTGCAGCCTATGCACTGGCACAACAGCATTCGGGATCTGTGCTTGCCCAGGATCGGTACACCTCACGGTGTTCGTTCTCGGCATAGCATTTTTCTGAAAAGGCAAACGTCCGGCTCCTTGTCCCACAAGGAAGGTGCCAGCCCTGAAAGCTCTTGCTGCTCTTCACTGTCCCCGTGCAGCCTATGCGCAGGCACAACAGCATTCGGGATCTGTGCTTGCCCAGGATCGGTACACCTCACGGTGTTCGTTCTCGGCATAGCATTTTTCTGAAAAGGCAAACGTCCGACTCCTTGTCCCACAAGGAAGGTGCCAGCCCTGAAAGTTCTTGCTGCTCTTCACTGTCCCCGTGCAGCCTATGCACAGGCACAACAGCATTGGGGATATGTGCTTGCCCAGGATCGGTACACCTCACGGTGTTCGTTCTCGGCAGAGGCTCTTCCGAAAAGGCAAACGTCCGGCTCCTTGTCCCACAAGGAAGGTGCCAGCCCTGAAAGCTCTTGCTGCTCTTCACTGTCCCCGTGCAGCCTATGCACAGGCACAACAGCATTGGGGATCTGTGCTTGCCCAGGATCGGTACACCTCACGGTGTTCGTTCTCGGCATAGCATTTTTCTGAAAAGGCAAACGTCCGGCTCCTTGTCCCACAAGGAAGGTGCCAGCCCTGAAAGCTCTTGCTGCTCTTCACTGTCCCCGTGCAGCCTATGCACAGGCACAACAGCATTGGGGATCTGTGCTTGCCCAGGATCGGTACACCTCACGGTGTTCGTTCTCGGCATAGCATTTTTCTGAAAAGGCAAACGTCCGACTCCTTGTCCCACAAGGAAGGTGCCAGCCCTGAAAGTTCTTGCTGCTCTTCACTGTCCCCGTGCAGCCTATGCACAGGCACAACAGCATTGGGGATATGTGCTTGCCCAAGAACGGTACACCTCACGGTGTTCGTTCTCGGCAGAGGCTCTTCCGAAAAGGCAAACGTCCAGCTCCTTGTCCCACAAGGAAGGTGCCAGCCCTGAAAGCTCTTGCTGCTCTTCACTGTCCCCGTGCAGCCTATGCGCAGGCACAACAGCATTGGGGATCTGTGCTTGCCCAGGATCGGTACACCTCACGGTGTTCGTTCTCGGCATAGCATTTTTCTGAAAAGGCAAACGTCCGACTCCTTGTCCCACAAGGAAGGTGCCAGCCCTGAAAGCTCTTGCTGCTCTTCACTGTCCCCGTGCAGCCTATGCACAGGCACAACAGCATTGGGGATCTGTGCTTGCCCAGGAACGGTACACCTCACGGTGTTCGTTCTCGGCAGAGGCTCTTCCGAAAAGGCAAACGTCCGGCTCCTTGTCCCACAAGGAAGGTGCCAGCCCTGAAAGCTCTTGCTGCTCTTCACTGTCCCTGTGCAGCCTATGCACAGGCACAACAGCATTGGGGATCTGTGCTTGCCCAGGAACGGTACACCTCTCGGTGTCCGTTCTCGGCATAGCATTTTTCTGAAAAGGCAAACGTCCGACTCCTTGTCCCACAAGGAAGGTGCCAGCCCTGAAAGCTCTTGCTGCTCTTCACTGTCCCCGTGCAGCCTATGCACAGGCACAACAGCATTGGGGATATGTGCTTGCCCAGGAACAGTACACCTCACGGTGTTCGTTCTCGGCAGAGGCTCTTCCGAAAAGGCAAACGTCCGGCTCCTTGTCCCACAAGGAAGGTGCCAGCCCTGAAAGCTCTTGCTGTTCTTCACTGTCCCCGTGCAGCCTATGCACAGGCACAACAGCATTGGGGATCTGTGCTTGCCCAGGATCGGTACACCTCACGGTGTTCGTTCTCGGCATAGCATTTTTCTGAAAAGGCAAACGTCCGGCTCCTTGTCCCACAAGGAAGGTGCCAGCCCTGAAAGCTCTTGCTGCTCTTCACTGTCCCCGTGCAGCCTATGCACAGGCACAACAGCATTGGGGATCTGTGCTTGCCCAGGATCGGTACACCTCACGGTGTTCGTTCTCGGCATAGCATTTTTCTGAAAAGGCAAACGTCCGGCTCCTTGTCCCACAAGGAAGGTGCCAGCCCTGAAAGCTCTTGCTGCTCTTCACTGTCCCCGTGCAGCCTATGCACAGGCACAACAGCATTGGGGATCTGTGCTTGCCCAGGATCGGTACACCTCACGGTGTTCGTTCTCGGCATAGCATTTTTCTGAAAAGGCAAACGTCCGGCTCCTTGTCCCACAAGGAAGGTGCCAGCCCTGAAAGCTCTTGCTGCTCTTCACTGTCCCCGTGCAGCCTATGCACAGGCACAACAGCATTCGGGATCTGTGCTTGCCCAGGATCGGTACACCTCACGGTGTTCGTTCTCGGCATAGCATTTTTCTGAAAAGGCAAACGTCCGGCTCCTTGTCCCACAAGGAAGGTGCCAGCCCTGAAAGCTTTTGCTGCTCTTCACTGTCCCCGTGCAGCCTATGCGCAGGCACAACAGCATTCGGGATCTGTGCTTGCCCAGGATCGGTACACCTCACGGTGTTCGTTCTCGGCATAGCATTTTTCTGAAAAGGCAAACGTCCGACTCCTTGTCCCACAAGGAAGGTGCCAGCCCTGAAAGTTCTTGCTGCTCTTCACTGTCCCCGTGCAGCCTATGCACAGGCACAACAGCATTGGGGATCTGTGCTTGCCCAGGATCGGTACACCTCACGGTGTTCGTTCTCGGCATAGCATTTTTCTGAAAAGGCAAACGTCCGGCTCCTTGTCCCACAAGGAAGGTGCCAGCCCTGAAAGCTCTTGCTGCTCTTCACTGTCCCCGTGCAGCCTATGCACAGGCACAACAGCATTGGGGATCTGTGCTTGCCCAGGATCGGTACACCTCACGGTGTTCGTTCTCAGCATAACATTTTTCTGAAAAGGCAAACGTCCGGCTCCTTGTCCCACAAGGAAGGTGCCAGCCCTGAAAGCTCTTGCTGCTCTTCACTGTCCCCGTGCAGCCTATGCACAGGCACAACAGCATTCGGGATCTGTGCTTGCCCAGGAACGGTACACCTCACGGTGTTCGTTCTCGGCAGAGGCTCTTCCGAAAAGGCAAACGTCCGGCTCCTTGTCCCACAAGGAAGGTGCCAGCCCTGAAAGCTCTTGCTGCTCTTCACTGTCCCCGTGCAGCCTATGCACTGGCACAACAGCATTCGGGATCTGTGCTTGCCCAGGATCGGTACACCTCACGGTGTTCGTTCTCGGCATAGCATTTTTCTGAAAAGGCAAACGTCCGGCTCCTTGTCCCACAAGGAAGGTGCCAGCCCTGAAAGCTCTTGCTGCTCTTCACTGTCCCCGTGCAGCCTATGCGCAGGCACAACAGCATTCGGGATCTGTGCTTGCCCAGGATCGGTACAGCTCACGGTGTTCGTTCTCGGCATAGCATTTTTCTGAAAAGGCAAACGTCCGACTCCTTGTCCCACAAGGAAGGTGCCAGCCCTGAAAGCTCTTGCTGCTCTTCACTGTCCCCGTGCAGCCTATGCACAGGCACAACAGCATTGGGGATCTGTGCTTGCCCAGGATCGGTACACCTCACGGTGTTCGTTCTCGGCATAGCATTTTTCTGAAAAGGCAAACGTCCGGCTCCTTGTCCCACAAGGAAGGTGCCAGCCCTGAAAGTTCTTGCTGCTCTTCACTGTCCCCGTGCAGCCTATGCACAGGCACAACAGCATTGGGGATATGTGCTTGCCCAGGAACGGTACACCTCACGGTGTTCGTTCTCGGCATAGCATTTTTCTGAAAAGGCAAACGTCCGGCTCCTTGTCCCACAAGGAAGGTGCCAGCCCTGAAAGCTCTTGCTGCTCTTCACTGTCCCCGTGCAGCCTATGCACAGGCACAACAGCATTGGGGATCTGTGCTTGCCCAGGATCGGTACACCTCACGGTGTTCGTTCTCGGCATAGCATTTTTCTGAAAAGGCAAACGTCCGGCTCCTTGTCCCACAAGGAAGGTGCCAGCCCTGAAAGCTCTTGCTGCTCTTCACTGTCCCCGTGCAGCCTATGCACAGGCACAACAGCATTCGGGATCTGTGCTTGCCCAGGATCGGTACACCTCACGGTGTTCGTTCTCGGCATAGCATTTTTCTGAAAAGGCAAACGTCCGGCTCCTTGTCCCACAAGGAAGGTGCCAGCCCTGAAAGCTTTTGCTGCTCTTCACTGTCCCCGTGCAGCCTATGCACAGGCACAACAGCATTCGGGATCTGTGCTTGCCCAGGATCGGTACACCTCACGGTGTTCGTTCTCGGCATAGCATTTTTCTGAAATGACAAACGTCCGGCTCCTTGTCCCGCAAGGAAGGTGCCAGCCCTGAAGGCTCTTGCTGCTCTTCACTGTCCCCGTGCAGCCTATGCACAGGCACAACAGCATTGGGGATCTGTGCTTGCCCAGGATCGGTACACCTCACGGTGTTCGTTCTCGGCATAGCATTTTTCTGAAAAGGCAAACGTCCGGCTCCTTGTCCCACAAGGAAGGTGCCAGCCCTGAAAGTTCTTGCTGCTCTTCACTGTCCCCGTGCAGCCTATGCACAGGCACAACAGCATTCGGGATCTGTGCTTGCCCAGGATCGGTACACCTCACGGTGTTCGTTCTCGGCATAGCATTTTTCTGAAAAGGCAAACGTCCGACTCCTTGTCCCACAAGGAAGGTGCCAGCCCTGAAAGTTCTTGCTGCTCTTCACTGTCCCCGTGCAGCCTATGCACAGGCACAACAGCATTGGGGATCTGTGCTTGCCCAGGATCGGTACACCTCACGGTGTTCGTTCTCAGCATAACATTTTTCTGAAAAGGCAAACGTCCGGCTCCTTGTCCCACAAGGAAGGTGCCAGCCCTGAAAGCTCTTGCTGCTCTTCACTGTCCCCGTGCAGCCTATGCACAGGCACAACAGCATTCGGGATCTGTGCTTGCCCAGGAACGGTACACCTCACGGTGTTCGTTCTCGGCAGAGGCTCTTCCGAAAAGGCAAACGTCCGGCTCCTTGTCCCACAAGGAAGGTGCCAGCCCTGAAAGCTCTTGCTGCTCTTCACTGTCCCCGTGCAGCCTATGCACTGGCACAACAGCATTCGGGATCTGTGCTTGCCCAGGATCGGTACACCTCACGGTGTTCGTTCTCGGCATAGCATTTTTCTGAAAAGGCAAACGTCCGGCTCCTTGTCCCACAAGGAAGGTGCCAGCCCTGAAAGCTCTTGCTGCTCTTCACTGTCCCCGTGCAGCCTATGCGCAGGCACAACAGCATTCGGGATCTGTGCTTGCCCAGGATCGGTACACCTCACGGTGTTCGTTCTCGGCATAGCATTTTTCTGAAAAGGCAAACGTCCGACTCCTTGTCCCACAAGGAAGGTGCCAGCCCTGAAAGTTCTTGCTGCTCTTCACTGTCCCCGTGCAGCCTATGCACAGGCACAACAGCATTGGGGATATGTGCTTGCCCAGGAACGGTACACCTCACGGTGTTCGTTCTCGGCAGAGGCTCTTCCGAAAAGGCAAACGTCCAGCTCCTTGTCCCACAAGGAAGGTGCCAGCCCTGAAAGCTCTTGCTGCTCTTCACTGTCCCCGTGCAGCCTATGCACAGGCACAACAGCATTCGGGATCTGTGCTTGCCCAGGATCGGTACACCTCACGGTGTTCGTTCTCGGCATAGCATTTTTCTGAAAAGGCAAACGTCCGGCTCCTTGTCCCACAAGGAAGGTGCCAGCCCTGAAAGCTCTTGCTGCTCTTCACTGTCCCCGTGCAGCCTATGCACAGGCACAACAGCATTGGGGATCTGTGCTTGCCCAGGATCGGTACACCTCACGGTGTTCGTTCTCGGCATAGCATTTTTCTGAAAAGGCAAACGTCCGACTCCTTGTCCCACAAGGAAGGTGCCAGCCCTGAAAGTTCTTGCTGCTCTTCACTGTCCCCGTGCAGCCTATGCACAGGCACAACAGCATTGGGGATATGTGCTTGCCCAAGAACGGTACACCTCACGGTGTTCGTTCTCGGCAGAGGCTCTTCCGAAAAGGCAAACGTCCAGCTCCTTGTCCCACAAGGAAGGTGCCAGCCCTGAAAGCTCTTGCTGCTCTTCACTGTCCCCGTGCAGCCTATGCGCAGGCACAACAGCATTCGGGATCTGTGCTTGCCCAGGATCGGTACAGCTCACGTTGTTCGTTCTCGGCATAGCATTTTTCTGAAAAGGCAAACGTCCGACTCCTTGTCCCACAAGGAAGGTGCCAGCCCTGAAAGCTCTTGCTGCTCTTCACTGTCCCCGTGCAGCCTATGCACAGGCACAACAGCATTGGGGATATGTGCTTGCCCAGGAACGATACACCTCACGGTGTTCGTTCTCGGCAGAGGCTCTTCCGAAAAGGCAAACGTCCGGCTCCTTGTCCCACAAGGAAGGTGCCAGCCCTGAAAGCTCTTGCTGTTCTTCACTGTCCCCGTGCAGCCTATGCACAGGCACAACAGCATTGGGGATCTGTGCTTGCCCAGGATCGGTACACCTCACGGTGTTCGTTCTCGGCATAGCATTTTTCTGAAAAGGCAAACGTCCGGCTCCTTGTCCCACAAGGAAGGTGCCAGCCCTGAAAGTTCTTGCTGCTCTTCACTGTCCCCGTGCAGCCTATGCACAGGCACAACAGCATTGGGGATATGTGCTTGCCCAGGAACGGTACACCTCACGGTGTTCGTTCTCGGCATAGCATTTTTCTGAAAAGGCAAACGTCCGGCTCCTTGTCCCACAAGGAAGGTGCCAGCCCTGAAAGCTCTTGCTGCTCTTCACTGTCCCCGTGCAGCCTATGCACAGGCACAACAGCATTGGGGATCTGTGCTTGCCCAGGATCGGTACACCTCACGGTGTTCGTTCTCGGCATAGCATTTTTCTGAAAAGGCAAACGTCCGGCTCCTTGTCCCACAAGGAAGGTGCCAGCCCTGAAAGCTCTTGCTGCTCTTCACTGTCCCCGTGCAGCCTATGCACAGGCACAACAGCATTCGGGATCTGTGCTTGCCCAGGATCGGTACACCTCACGGTGTTCGTTCTCGGCATAGCATTTTTCTGAAATGACAAACGTCCGGCTCCTTGTCCCGCAAGGAAGGTGCCAGCCCTGAAGGCTCTTGCTGCTCTTCACTGTCCCCGTGCAGCCTATGCACAGGCACAACAGCATTGGGGATCTGTGCTTGCCCAGGATCGGTACACCTCACGGTGTTCGTTCTCGGCATAGCATTTTTCTGAAAAGGCAAACGTCCGGCTCCTTGTCCCACAAGGAAGGTGCCAGCCCTGAAAGCTCTTGCTGCTCTTCACTGTCCCCGTGCAGCCTATGCACAGGCACAACAGCATTGGGGATCTGTGCTTGCCCAGGATCGGTACACCTCTCGGTGTCAGTTCTCAGCATAACATTTTTCTGAAAAGGCAAACGTCCGGCTCCTTGTCCCACAAGGAAGGTGCCAGCCCTGAAAGCTCTTGCTGCTCTTCACTGTCCCCGTGCAGCCTATGCACAGGCACAACAGCATTCGGGATCTGTGCTTGCCCAGGATCGGTACACCTCACGGTGTTCGTTCTCGGCATAGCATTTTTCTGAAAAGGCAAACGTCCGACTCCTTGTCCCACAAGGAAGGTGCCAGCCCTGAAAGTTCTTGCTGCTCTTCACTGTCCCCGTGCAGCCTATGCACAGGCACAACAGCATTGGGGATATGTGCTTGCCCAGGAACGGTACACCTCACGGTGTTCGTTCTCGGCAGAGGCTCTTCCGAAAAGGCAAACGTCCAGCTCCTTGTCCCACAAGGAAGGTGCCAGCCCTGAAAGCTCTTGCTGCTCTTCACTGTCCCCGTGCAGCCTATGCACAGGCACAACAGCATTCGGGATCTGTGCTTGCCCAGGATCGGTACACCTCACGGTGTTCGTTCTCGGCATAGCATTTTTCTGAAAAGGCAAACGTCCGGCTCCTTGTCCCACAAGGAAGGTGCCAGCCCTGAAAGCTTTTGCTGCTCTTCACTGTCCCCGTGCAGCCTATGCGCAGGCACAACAGCATTCGGGATCTGTGCTTGCCCAGGATCGGTACCCCTCACGGTGTTCGTTCTCGGCATAGCATTTTTCTGAAAAGGCAAACGTCCGACTCCTTGTCCCACAAGGAAGGTGCCAGCCCTGAAAGTTCTTGCTGCTCTTCACTGTCCCCGTGCAGCCTATGCACAGGCACAACAGCATTGGGGATCTGTGCTTGCCCAGGATCGGTACACCTCACGGTGTTCGTTCTCGGCATAGCATTTTTCTGAAAAGGCAAACGTCCGGCTCCTTGTCCCACAAGGAAGGTGCCAGCCCTGAAAGCTCTTGCTGCTCTTCACTGTCCCCGTGCAGCCTATGCACAGGCACAACAGCATTGGGGATCTGTGCTTGCCCAGGATCGGTACACCTCACGGTGTTCGTTCTCAGCATAACATTTTTCTGAAAAGGCAAACGTCCGGCTCCTTGTCCCACAAGGAAGGTGCCAGCCCTGAAAGCTCTTGCTGCTCTTCACTGTCCCCGTGCAGCCTATGCACAGGCACAACAGCATTCGGGATCTGTGCTTGCCCAGGAACGGTACACCTCACGGTGTTCGTTCTCGGCAGAGGCTCTTCCGAAAAGGCAAACGTCCGGCTCCTTGTCCCACAAGGAAGGTGCCAGCCCTGAAAGCTCTTGCTGCTCTTCACTGTCCCCGTGCAGCCTATGCACTGGCACAACAGCATTCGGGATCTGTGCTTGCCCAGGATCGGTACACCTCACGGTGTTCGTTCTCGGCATAGCATTTTTCTGAAAAGGCAAACGTCCGGCTCCTTGTCCCACAAGGAAGGTGCCAGCCCTGAAAGCTCTTGCTGCTCTTCACTGTCCCCGTGCAGCCTATGCGCAGGCACAACAGCATTCGGGATCTGTGCTTGCCCAGGATCGGTACACCTCACGGTGTTCGTTCTCGGCATAGCATTTTTCTGAAAAGGCAAACGTCCGACTCCTTGTCCCACAAGGAAGGTGCCAGCCCTGAAAGTTCTTGCTGCTCTTCACTGTCCCCGTGCAGCCTATGCACAGGCACAACAGCATTGGGGATATGTGCTTGCCCAGGAACGGTACACCTCACGGTGTTCGTTCTCGGCAGAGGCTCTTCCGAAAAGGCAAACGTCCAGCTCCTTGTCCCACAAGGAAGGTGCCAGCCCTGAAAGCTCTTGCTGCTCTTCACTGTCCCCGTGCAGCCTATGCACAGGCACAACAGCATTGGGGATCTGTGCTTGCCCAGGATCGGTACACCTCACGGTGTTCGTTCTCGGAAGAGGCTCTTCCGAAAAGGCAAACGTCCGGCTCCTTGTCCCACAAGGAAGGTGCCAGCCCTGAAAGCTCTTGCTGCTCTTCACTGTCCCTGTGCAGCCTATGCACAGGCACAACAGCATTGGGGATCTGTGCTTGCCCAGGATCGGTACACCTCACGGTGTTCGTTCTCGGCATAGCATTTTTCTGAAAAGGCAAACGTCCGACTCCTTGTCCCACAAGGAAGGTGCCAGCCCTGAAAGTTCTTGCTGCTCTTCACTGTCCCCGTGCAGCCTATGCACAGGCACAACAGCATTGGGGATATGTGCTTGCCCAAGAACGGTACACCTCACGGTGTTCGTTCTCGGCAGAGGCTCTTCCGAAAAGGCAAACGTCCAGCTCCTTGTCCCACAAGGAAGGTGCCAGCCCTGAAAGCTCTTGCTGCTCTTCACTGTCCCCGTGCAGCCTATGCGCAGGCACAACAGCATTCGGGATCTGTGCTTGCCCAGGATCGGTACAGCTCACGGTGTTCGTTCTCGGCATAGCATTTTTCTGAAAAGGCAAACGTCCGACTCCTTGTCCCACAAGGAAGGTGCCAGCCCTGAAAGCTCTTGCTGCTCTTCACTGTCCCCGTGCAGCCTATGCACAGGCACAACAGCATTGGGGATATGTGCTTGCCCAGGAACGATACACCTCACGGTGTTCGTTCTCGGCAGAGGCTCTTCCGAAAAGGCAAACGTCCGGCTCCTTGTCCCACAAGGAAGGTGCCAGCCCTGAAAGCTCTTGCTGTTCTTCACTGTCCCCGTGCAGCCTATGCACAGGCACAACAGCATTGGGGATCTGTGCTTGCCCAGGATCGGTACACCTCACGGTGTTCGTTCTCGGCATAGCATTTTTCTGAAAAGGCAAACGTCCGGCTCCTTGTCCCACAAGGAAGGTGCCAGCCCTGAAAGTTCTTGCTGCTCTTCACTGTCCCCGTGCAGCCTATGCACAGGCACAACAGCATTGGGGATATGTGCTTGCCCAGGAACGGTACACCTCACGGTGTTCGTTCTCGGCAGAGGCTCTTCCGAAAAGGCAAACGTCCAGCTCCTTGTCCCACAAGGAAGGTGCCAGCCCTGAAAGCTCTTGCTGCTCTTCACTGTCCCCGTGCAGCCTATGCGCAGGCACAACAGCATTCGGGATCTGTGCTTGCCCAGGATCGGTACACCTCACGGTGTTCGTTCTCGGCATAGCATTTTTCTGAAAAGGCAAACGTCCGGCTCCTTGTCCCACAAGGAAGGTGCCAGCCCTGAAAGTTCTTGCTGCTCTTCACTGTCCCCGTGCAGCCTATGCACAGGCACAACAGCATTGGGGATATGTGCTTGCCCAGGAACGGTACACCTCACGGTGTTCGTTCTCGGCATAGCATTTTTCTGAAAAGGCAAACGTCCGGCTCCTTGTCCCACAAGGAAGGTGCCAGCCCTGAAAGCTCTTGCTGCTCTTCACTGTCCCCGTGCAGCCTATGCACAGGCACAACAGCATTGGGGATCTGTGCTTGCCCAGGATCGGTACACCTCACGGTGTTCGTTCTCGGCATAGCATTTTTCTGAAAAGGCAAACGTCCGGCTCCTTGTCCCACAAGGAAGGTGCCAGCCCTGAAAGCTCTTGCTGCTCTTCACTGTCCCCGTGCAGCCTATGCACAGGCACAACAGCATTCGGGATCTGTGCTTGCCCAGGATCGGTACACCTCACGGTGTTCGTTCTCGGCATAGCATTTTTCTGAAAAGGCAAACGTCCGGCTCCTTGTCCCACAAGGAAGGTGCCAGCCCTGAAAGCTTTTGCTGCTCTTCACTGTCCCCGTGCAGCCTATGCACAGGCACAACAGCATTCGGGATCTGTGCTTGCCCAGGATCGGTACACCTCACGGTGTTCGTTCTCGGCATAGCATTTTTCTGAAATGACAAACGTCCGGCTCCTTGTCCCGCAAGGAAGGTGCCAGCCCTGAAGGCTCTTGCTGCTCTTCACTGTCCCCGTGCAGCCTATGCACAGGCACAACAGCATTGGGGATCTGTGCTTGCCCAGGATCGGTACACCTCACGGTGTTCGTTCTCGGCATAGCATTTTTCTGAAAAGGCAAACGTCCGGCTCCTTGTCCCACAAGGAAGGTGCCAGCCCTGAAAGCTCTTGCTGCTCTTCACTGTCCCCGTGCAGCCTATGCACAGGCACAACAGCATTGGGGATCTGTGCTTGCCCAGGATCGGTACACCTCTCGGTGTCAGTTCTCAGCATAACATTTTTCTGAAAAGGCAAACGTCCGGCTCCTTGTCCCACAAGGAAGGTGCCAGCCCTGAAAGCTCTTGCTGCTCTTCACTGTCCCCGTGCAGCCTATGCACAGGCACAACAGCATTCGGGATATGTGCTTGCCCAGGAACGGTACACCTCACGGTGTTCGTTCTCGGCAGAGGCTCTTCCGAAAAGGCAAACGTCCGGCTCCTTGTCCCACAAGGAAGGTGCCAGCCCTGAAAGCTCTTGCTGCTCTTCACTGTCCCCGTGCAGCCTATGCACAGGCACAACAGCATTCGGGATCTGTGCTTGCCCAGGATCGGTACACCTCACGGTGTTCGTTCTCGGCATAGCATTTTTCTGAAAAGGCAAACGTCCGGCTCCTTGTCCCACAAGGAAGGTGCCAGCCCTGAAAGCTCTTGCTGCTCTTCACTGTCCCCGTGCAGCCTATGCACAGGCACAACAGCATTCGGGATCTGTGCTTGCCCAGGATCGGTACACCTCACGGTGTTCGTTCTCGGCATAGCATTTTTCTGAAAAGGCAAACGTCCGACTCCTTGTCCCACAAGGAAGGTGCCAGCCCTGAAAGTTCTTGCTGCTCTTCACTGTCCCCGTGCAGCCTATGCACAGGCACAACAGCATTGGGGATATGTGCTTGCCCAGGAACGGTACACCTCACGGTGTTCGTTCTCGGCAGAGGCTCTTCCGAAAAGGCAAACGTCCAGCTCCTTGTCCCACAAGGAAGGTGCCAGCCCTGAAAGCTCTTGCTGCTCTTCACTGTCCCCGTGCAGCCTATGCGCAGGCACAACAGCATTCGGGATCTGTGCTTGCCCAGGATCGGTACACCTCACGGTGTTCGTTCTCGGCATAGCATTTTTCTGAAAAGGCAAACGTCCGACTCCTTGTCCCACAAGGAAGGTGCCAGCCCTGAAAGTTCTTGCTGCTCTTCACTGTCCCCGTGCAGCCTATGCACAGGCACAACAGCATTGGGGATATGTGCTTGCCCAGGAACGGTACACCTCACGGTGTTCGTTCTCGGCAGAGGCTCTTCCGAAAAGGCAAAGGTCCAGCTCATTGTCCCACAAGGAAGGTGCCAGCCCTGAAAGCTCTTGCTGCTCTTCACTGTCCCCGTGCAGCCTATGCACAGGCACAACAGCATTGGGGATATGTGCTTGCCCAGGATCGGTACATCTCACGGTGTTCGTTCTCGGCATAGCATTTTTCTGAAAAGGCAAACGTCCGGCTCCTTGTCCCACAAGGAAGGTGCCAGCCCTGAAAGCTCTTGCTGCTCTTCACTGTCCCCGTGCAGCCTATGCACAGGCACAACAGCATTGGGGATCTGTGCTTGCCCAGGATCGGTACACCTCACGGTGTTCGTTCTCGGAAGAGGCTCTTCCGAAAAGGCAAACGTCCGGCTCCTTGTCCCACAAGGAAGGTGCCAGCCCTGAAAGCTCTTGCTGCTCTTCACTGTCCCTGTGCAGCCTATGCACAGGCACAACAGCATTGGGGATCTGTGCTTGCCCAGGAACGGTACACCTCTCGGTGTCCGTTCTCGGCATAGCATTTTTCTGAAAAGGCAAACGTCCGACTCCTTGTCCCACAAGGAAGGTGCCAGCCCTGAAAGCTCTTGCTGCTCTTCACTGTCCCCGTGCAGCCTATGCACAGGCACAACAGCATTCGGGATCTGTGCTTGCCCAGGATCGGTACACCTCACGGTGTTCGTTCTCGGCATAGCATTTTTCTGAAAAGGCAAACGTCCGGCTCCTTGTCCCACAAGGAAGGTGCCAGCCCTGAAAGCTTTTGCTGCTCTTCACTGTCCCCGTGCAGCCTATGCACAGGCACAACAGCATTCGGGATCTGTGCTTGCCCAGGATCGGTACACCTCACGGTGTTCGTTCTCGGCATAGCATTTTTCTGAAATGACAAACGTCCGGCTCCTTGTCCCGCAAGGAAGGTGCCAGCCCTGAAGGCTCTTGCTGCTCTTCACTGTCCCCGTGCAGCCTATGCACAGGCACAACAGCATTGGGGATCTGTGCTTGCCCAGGATCGGTACACCTCACGGTGTTCGTTCTCGGCATAGCATTTTTCTGAAAAGGCAAACGTCCGGCTCCTTGTCCCACAAGGAAGGTGCCAGCCCTGAAAGCTCTTGCTGCTCTTCACTGTCCCCGTGCAGCCTATGCACAGGCACAACAGCATTGGGGATCTGTGCTTGCCCAGGATCGGTACACCTCTCGGTGTCAGTTCTCAGCATAACATTTTTCTGAAAAGGCAAACGTCCGGCTCCTTGTCCCACAAGGAAGGTGCCAGCCCTGAAAGCTCTTGCTGCTCTTCACTGTCCCCGTGCAGCCTATGCACAGGCACAACAGCATTCGGGATATGTGCTTGCCCAGGAACGGTACACCTCACGGTGTTCGTTCTCGGCAGAGGCTCTTCCGAAAAGGCAAACGTCCGGCTCCTTGTCCCACAAGGAAGGTGCCAGCCCTGAAAGCTCTTGCTGCTCTTCACTGTCCCCGTGCAGCCTATGCACAGGCACAACAGCATTCGGGATCTGTGCTTGCCCAGGATCGGTACACCTCACGGTGTTCGTTCTCGGCATAGCATTTTTCTGAAAAGGCAAACGTCCGGCTCCTTGTCCCACAAGGAAGGTGCCAGCCCTGAAAGCTCTTGCTGCTCTTCACTGTCCCCGTGCAGCCTATGCACAGGCACAACAGCATTCGGGATCTGTGCTTGCCCAGGATCGGTACACCTCACGGTGTTCGTTCTCGGCATAGCATTTTTCTGAAAAGGCAAACGTCCGACTCCTTGTCCCACAAGGAAGGTGCCAGCCCTGAAAGTTCTTGCTGCTCTTCACTGTCCCCGTGCAGCCTATGCACAGGCACAACAGCATTGGGGATATGTGCTTGCCCAGGAACGGTACACCTCACGGTGTTCGTTCTCGGCAGAGGCTCTTCCGAAAAGGCAAACGTCCAGCTCCTTGTCCCACAAGGAAGGTGCCAGCCCTGAAAGCTCTTGCTGCTCTTCACTGTCCCCGTGCAGCCTATGCGCAGGCACAACAGCATTCGGGATCTGTGCTTGCCCAGGATCGGTACAGCTCACGGTGTTCGTTCTCGGCATAGCATTTTTCTGAAAAGGCAAACGTCCGACTCCTTGTCCCACAAGGAAGGTGCCAGCCCTGAAAGTTCTTGCTGCTCTTCACTGTCCCCGTGCAGCCTATGCACAGGCACAACAGCATTGGGGATATGTGCTTGCCCAGGAACGGTACACCTCACGGTGTTCGTTCTCGGCAGAGGCTCTTCCGAAAAGGCAAAGGTCCAGCTCATTGTCCCACAAGGAAGGTGCCAGCCCTGAAAGCTCTTGCTGCTCTTCACTGTCCCCGTGCAGCCTATGCACAGGCACAACAGCATTGGGGATATGTGCTTGCCCAGGATCGGTACATCTCACGGTGTTCGTTCTCGGCATAGCATTTTTCTGAAAAGGCAAACGTCCGGCTCCTTGTCCCACAAGGAAGGTGCCAGCCCTGAAAGCTCTTGCTGCTCTTCACTGTCCCCGTGCAGCCTATGCACAGGCACAACAGCATTGGGGATCTGTGCTTGCCCAGGATCGGTACACCTCACGGTGTTCGTTCTCGGAAGAGGCTCTTCCGAAAAGGCAAACGTCCGGCTCCTTGTCCCACAAGGAAGGTGCCAGCCCTGAAAGCTCTTGCTGCTCTTCACTGTCCCTGTGCAGCCTATGCACAGGCACAACAGCATTGGGGATCTGTGCTTGCCCAGGAACGGTACACCTCTCGGTGTCCGTTCTCGGCATAGCATTTTTCTGAAAAGGCAAACGTCCGACTCCTTGTCCCACAAGGAAGGTGCCAGCCCTGAAAGCTCTTGCTGCTCTTCACTGTCCCCGTGCAGCCTATGCACAGGCACAACAGCATTGGGGATATGTGCTTGCCCAGGAACGATACACCTCACGGTGTTCGTTCTCGGCAGAGGCTCTTCCGAAAAGGCAAACGTCCGGCTCCTTGTCCCACAAGGAAGGTGCCAGCCCTGAAAGCTCTTGCTGCTCTTCACTGTCCCCGTGCAGCCTATGCACAGGCACAACAGCATTCGGGATCTGTGCTTGCCCAGGAACGGTACACCTCACGGTGTTCGTTCTCGGCAGAGGCTCTTCCGAAAAGGCAAACGTCCGGCTCCTTGTCCCACAAGGAAGGTGCCAGCCCTGAAAGCTCTTGCTGCTCTTCACTGTCCCCGTGCAGCCTATGCACTGGCACAACAGCATTCGGGATCTGTGCTTGCCCAGGATCGGTACACCTCACGGTGTTCGTTCTCGGCATAGCATTTTTCTGAAAAGGCAAACGTCCGGCTCCTTGTCCCACAAGGAAGGTGCCAGCCCTGAAAGCTCTTGCTGCTCTTCACTGTCCCCGTGCAGCCTATGCGCAGGCACAACAGCATTCGGGATCTGTGCTTGCCCAGGATCGGTACACCTCACGGTGTTCGTTCTCGGCATAGCATTTTTCTGAAAAGGCAAACGTCCGGCTCCTTGTCCCACAAGGAAGGTGCCAGCCCTGAAAGCTCTTGCTGCTCTTCACTGTCCCCGTGCAGCCTATGCACAGGCACAACAGCATTGGGGATATGTGCTTGCCCAGGATCGGTACACCTCACGGTGTTCGTTCTCGGCAGAGGCTCTTCCGAAAAGGCAAACGTCCAGCTCCTTGTCCCACAAGGAAGGTGCCAGCCCTGAAAGCTCTTGCTGCTCTTCACTGTCCCCGTGCAGCCTATGCACAGGCACAACAGCATTGGGGATCTGTGCTTGCCCAGGATCGGTACACCTCACGGTGTTCGTTCTCGGCATAGCATTTTTCTGAAAAGGCAAACGTCCGGCTCCTTGTCCCACAAGGAAGGTGCCAGCCCTGAAAGCTCTTGCTGCTCTTCACTGTCCCCGTGCAGCCTATGCACAGGCACAACAGCATTCGGGATCTGTGCTTGCCCAGGATCGGTACACCTCACGGTGTTCGTTCTCGGCATAGCATTTTTCTGAAAAGGCAAACGTCCGACTCCTTGTCCCACAAGGAAGGTGCCAGCCCTGAAAGTTCTTGCTGCTCTTCACTGTCCCCGTGCAGCCTATGCACAGGCACAACAGCATTGGGGATATGTGCTTGCCCAAGAACGGTACACCTCACGGTGTTCGTTCTCGGCAGAGGCTCTTCCGAAAAGGCAAACGTCCAGCTCCTTGTCCCACAAGGAAGGTGCCAGCCCTGAAAGCTCTTGCTGCTCTTCACTGTCCCCGTGCAGCCTATGCGCAGGCACAACAGCATTGGGGATCTGTGCTTGCCCAGGATCGGTACAGCTCACGGTGTTCGTTCTCGGCATAGCATTTTTCTGAAAAGGCAAACGTCCGACTCCTTGTCCCACAAGGAAGGTGCCAGCCCTGAAAGCTCTTGCTGCTCTTCACTGTCCCTGTGCAGCCTATGCACAGGCACAACAGCATTGGGGATCTGTGCTTGCCCAGGAACGGTACACCTCTCGGTGTCCGTTCTCGGCATAGCATTTTTCTGAAAAGGCAAACGTCCGACTCCTTGTCCCACAAGGAAGGTGCCAGCCCTGAAAGCTCTTGCTGCTCTTCACTGTCCCCGTGCAGCCTATGCACAGGCACAACAGCATTGGGGATATGTGCTTGCCCAGGAACAGTACACCTCACGGTGTTCGTTCTCGGCAGAGGCTCTTCCGAAAAGGCAAACGTCCGGCTCCTTGTCCCACAAGGAAGGTGCCAGCCCTGAAAGCTCTTGCTGTTCTTCACTGTCCCCGTGCAGCCTATGCACAGGCACAACAGCATTGGGGATATGTGCTTGCCCAGGATCGGTACACCTCACGGTGTTCGTTCTCGGCATAGCATTTTTCTGAAAAGGCAAACGTCCGGCTCCTTGTCCCACAAGGAAGGTGCCAGCCCTGAAAGCTCTTGCTGCTCTTCACTGTCCCCGTGCAGCCTATGCACAGGCACAACAGCATTGGGGATCTGTGCTTGCCCAGGATCGGTACACCTCACGGTGTTCGTTCTCGGCATAGCATTTTTCTGAAAAGGCAAACGTCCGGCTCCTTGTCCCACAAGGAAGGTGCCAGCCCTGAAAGCTCTTGCTGCTCTTCACTGTCCCCGTGCAGCCTATGCACAGGCACAACAGCATTCGGGATCTGTGCTTGCCCAGGATCGGTACACCTCACGGTGTTCGTTCTCGGCATAGCATTTTTCTGAAAAGGCAAACGTCCGGCTCCTTGTCCCACAAGGAAGGTGCCAGCCCTGAAAGCTTTTGCTGCTCTTCACTGTCCCCGTGCAGCCTATGCGCAGGCACAACAGCATTCGGGATCTGTGCTTGCCCAGGATCGGTACACCTCACGGTGTTCGTTCTCGGCATAGCATTTTTCTGAAAAGGCAAACGTCCGACTCCTTGTCCCACAAGGAAGGTGCCAGCCCTGAAAGTTCTTGCTGCTCTTCACTGTCCCCGTGCAGCCTATGCACAGGCACAACAGCATTGGGGATCTGTGCTTGCCCAGGATCGGTACACCTCACGGTGTTCGTTCTCGGCATAGCATTTTTCTGAAAAGGCAAACGTCCGGCTCCTTGTCCCACAAGGAAGGTGCCAGCCCTGAAAGCTCTTGCTGCTCTTCACTGTCCCCGTGCAGCCTATGCACAGGCACAACAGCATTGGGGATCTGTGCTTGCCCAGGATCGGTACACCTCACGGTGTTCGTTCTCAGCATAACATTTTTCTGAAAAGGCAAACGTCCGGCTCCTTGTCCCACAAGGAAGGTGCCAGCCCTGAAAGCTCTTGCTGCTCTTCACTGTCCCCGTGCAGCCTATGCACAGGCACAACAGCATTCGGGATCTGTGCTTGCCCAGGAACGGTACACCTCACGGTGTTCGTTCTCGGCAGAGGCTCTTCCGAAAAGGCAAACGTCCGGCTCCTTGTCCCACAAGGAAGGTGCCAGCCCTGAAAGCTCTTGCTGCTCTTCACTGTCCCCGTGCAGCCTATGCACAGGCACAACAGCATTCGGGATCTGTGCTTGCCCAGGATCGGTACACCTCACGGTGTTCGTTCTCGGCATAGCATTTTTCTGAAAAGGCAAACGTCCGGCTCCTTGTCCCACAAGGAAGGTGCCAGCCCTGAAAGCTCTTGCTGCTCTTCACTGTCCCCGTGCAGCCTATGCGCAGGCACAACAGCATTCGGGATCTGTGCTTGCCCAGGATCGGTACACCTCACGGTGTTCGTTCTCGGCATAGCATTTTTCTGAAAAGGCAAACGTCCGACTCCTTGTCCCACAAGGAAGGTGCCAGCCCTGAAAGTTCTTGCTGCTCTTCACTGTCCCCGTGCAGCCTATGCACAGGCACAACAGCATTGGGGATATGTGCTTGCCCAGGAACGGTACACCTCACGGTGTTCGTTCTCGGCAGAGGCTCTTCCGAAAAGGCAAACGTCCGACTCCTTGTCCCACAAGGAAGGTGCCAGCCCTGAAAGCTCTTGCTGCTCTTCACTGTCCCCGTGCAGCCTATGCACAGGCACAACAGCATTGGGGATCTGTGCTTGCCCAGGATCGGTACACCTCACGGTGTTCGTTCTCGGCATAGCATTTTTCTGAAAAGGCAAACATCCGGCTCCTTGTCCCACAAGGAAGGTGCCAGCCTTGAAAGCTCTTGCTGCTCTTCACTGTCCCCGTGCAGCCTATGCACAGGCACAACAGCATTGGGGATCTGTGCTTGCCCAGGATCGGTACACCTCACGGTGTTCGTTCTCGGCATAGCATTTTTCTGAAAAGGCAAACGTCCGACTCCTTGTCCCACAAGGAAGGTGCCAGCCCTGAAAGTTCTTGCTGCTCTTCACTGTCCCCGTGCAGCCTATGCACAGGCACAACAGCATTGGGGATATGTGCTTGCCCAAGAACGGTACACCTCACGGTGTTCGTTCTCGGCAGAGGCTCTTCCGAAAAGGCAAACGTCCAGCTCCTTGTCCCACAAGGAAGGTGCCAGCCCTGAAAGCTCTTGCTGCTCTTCACTGTCCCCGTGCAGCCTATGCGCAGGCACAACAGCATTCGGGATCTGTGCTTGCCCAGGATCGGTACAGCTCACGGTGTTCGTTCTCGGCATAGCATTTTTCTGAAAAGGCAAACGTCCGACTCCTTGTCCCACAAGGAAGGTGCCAGCCCTGAAAGCTCTTGCTGCTCTTCACTGTCCCCGTGCAGCCTATGCACAGGCACAACAGCATTGGGGATATGTGCTTGCCCAGGAACGATACACCTCACGGTGTTCGTTCTCGGCAGAGGCTCTTCCGAAAAGGCAAACGTCCGGCTCCTTGTCCCACAAGGAAGGTGCCAGCCCTGAAAGCTCTTGCTGTTCTTCACTGTCCCCGTGCAGCCTATGCACAGGCACAACAGCATTGGGGATCTGTGCTTGCCCAGGATCGGTACACCTCACGGTGTTCGTTCTCGGCATAGCATTTTTCTGAAAAGGCAAACGTCCGGCTCCTTGTCCCACAAGGAAGGTGCCAGCCCTGAAAGTTCTTGCTGCTCTTCACTGTCCCCGTGCAGCCTATGCACAGGCACAACAGCATTGGGGATATGTGCTTGCCCAGGAACGGTACACCTCACGGTGTTCGTTCTCGGCAGAGGCTCTTCCGAAAAGGCAAACGTCCGACTCCTTGTCCCACAAGGAAGGTGCCAGCCCTGAAAGCTCTTGCTGCTCTTCACTGTCCCCGTGCAGCCTATGCACAGGCACAACAGCATTGGGGATCTGTGCTTGCCCAGGATCGGTACACCTCACGGTGTTCGTTCTCGGCATAGCATTTTTCTGAAAAGGCAAACATCCGGCTCCTTGTCCCACAAGGAAGGTGCCAGCCCTGAAAGCTCTTGCTGCTCTTCACTGTCCCCGTGCAGCCTATGCACAGGCACAACAGCATTGGGGATCTGTGCTTGCCCAGGATCGGTACACCTCACGGTGTTCGTTCTCGGCATAGCATTTTTCTGAAAAGGCAAACGTCCGACTCCTTGTCCCACAAGGAAGGTGCCAGCCCTGAAAGTTCTTGCTGCTCTTCACTGTCCCCGTGCAGCCTATGCACAGGCACAACAGCATTGGGGATATGTGCTTGCCCAAGAACGGTACACCTCACGGTGTTCGTTCTCGGCAGAGGCTCTTCCGAAAAGGCAAACGTCCAGCTCCTTGTCCCACAAGGAAGGTGCCAGCCCTGAAAGCTCTTGCTGCTCTTCACTGTCCCCGTGCAGCCTATGCGCAGGCACAACAGCATTCGGGATCTGTGCTTGCCCAGGATCGGTACAGCTCACGGTGTTCGTTCTCGGCATAGCATTTTTCTGAAAAGGCAAACGTCCGACTCCTTGTCCCACAAGGAAGGTGCCAGCCCTGAAAGCTCTTGCTGCTCTTCACTGTCCCCGTGCAGCCTATGCACAGGCACAACAGCATTGGGGATATGTGCTTGCCCAGGAACGATACACCTCACGGTGTTCGTTCTCGGCAGAGGCTCTTCCGAAAAGGCAAACGTCCGGCTCCTTGTCCCACAAGGAAGGTGCCAGCCCTGAAAGCTCTTGCTGTTCTTCACTGTCCCCGTGCAGCCTATGCACAGGCACAACAGCATTGGGGATCTGTGCTTGCCCAGGATCGGTACACCTCACGGTGTTCGTTCTCGGCATAGCATTTTTCTGAAAAGGCAAACGTCCGGCTCCTTGTCCCACAAGGAAGGTGCCAGCCCTGAAAGTTCTTGCTGCTCTTCACTGTCCCCGTGCAGCCTATGCACAGGCACAACAGCATTGGGGATATGTGCTTGCCCAGGAACGGTACACCTCACGGTGTTCGTTCTCGGCATAGCATTTTTCTGAAAAGGCAAACGTCCGGCTCCTTGTCCCACAAGGAAGGTGCCAGCCCTGAAAGCTCTTGCTGCTCTTCACTGTCCCCGTGCAGCCTATGCACAGGCACAACAGCATTGGGGATCTGTGCTTGCCCAGGATCGGTACACCTCACGGTGTTCGTTCTCGGCATAGCATTTTTCTGAAAAGGCAAACGTCCGGCTCCTTGTCCCACAAGGAAGGTGCCAGCCCTGAAAGCTCTTGCTGCTCTTCACTGTCCCCGTGCAGCCTATGCACAGGCACAACAGCATTGGGGATCTGTGCTTGCCCAGGATCGGTACACCTCACGGTGTTCGTTCTCGGCATAGCATTTTTCTGAAAAGGCAAACGTCCGGCTCCTTGTCCCACAAGGAAGGTGCCAGCCCTGAAAGCTTTTGCTGCTCTTCACTGTCCCCGTGCAGCCTATGCGCAGGCACAACAGCATTCGGGATCTGTGCTTGCCCAGGATCGGTACACCTCACGGTGTTCGTTCTCGGCATAGCATTTTTCTGAAAAGGCAAACGTCCGACTCCTTGTCCCACAAGGAAGGTGCCAGCCCTGAAAGTTCTTGCTGCTCTTCACTGTCCCCGTGCAGCCTATGCACAGGCACAACAGCATTGGGGATCTGTGCTTGCCCAGGATCGGTACACCTCACGGTGTTCGTTCTCGGCATAGCATTTTTCTGAAAAGGCAAACGTCCGGCTCCTTGTCCCACAAGGAAGGTGCCAGCCCTGAAAGCTCTTGCTGCTCTTCACTGTCCCCGTGCAGCCTATGCACAGGCACAACAGCATTGGGGATCTGTGCTTGCCCAGGATCGGTACACCTCACGGTGTTCGTTCTCAGCATAACATTTTTCTGAAAAGGCAAACGTCCGGCTCCTTGTCCCACAAGGAAGGTGCCAGCCCTGAAAGCTCTTGCTGCTCTTCACTGTCCCCGTGCAGCCTATGCACAGGCACAACAGCATTCGGGATCTGTGCTTGCCCAGGAACGGTACACCTCACGGTGTTCGTTCTCGGCATAGCATTTTTCTGAAAAGGCAAACGTCCGGCTCCTTGTCCCACGAGGAAGGTGCCAGCCCTGAAAGCTCTTGCTGCTCTTCACTGTCCCCGTGCAGCCTATGCGCAGGCACAACAGCATTCGGGATCTGTGCTTGCCCAGGATCGGTACACCTCACGGTGTTCGTTCTCGGCATAGCATTTTTCTGAAAAGGCAAACGTCCGGCTCCTTGTCCCACAAGGAAGGTGCCAGCCCTGAAAGCTCTTGCTGCTCTTCACTGTCCCCGTGCAGCCTATGCGCAGGCACAACAGCATTCGGGATCTGTGCTTGCCCAGGATCGGTACACCTCACGGTGTTCGTTCTCGGCA
The DNA here is from genome assembly GCF_964188355.1 of Buteo buteo. Classification (NCBI taxonomy): domain Eukaryota; kingdom Metazoa; phylum Chordata; class Aves; order Accipitriformes; family Accipitridae; genus Buteo; species Buteo buteo. The sequence continues at coordinate 789,970 of NW_027439213.1, forward strand.
TAGCATTTTTCTGAAAAGGCAAACGTCCGACTCCTTGTCCCACAAGGAAGGTGCCAGCCCTGAAAGTTCTTGCTGCTCTTCACTGTCCCCGTGCAGCCTATGCACAGGCACAACAGCATTGGGGATCTGTGCTTGCCCAGGAACGGTACACCTCACGGTGTTCGTTCTCGGCAGAGGCTCTTCCGAAAAGGCAAACGTCCAGCTCCTTGTCCCACAAGGAAGGTGCCAGCCCTGAAAGCTCTTGCTGCTCTTCACTGTCCCCGTGCAGCCTATGCACAGGCACAACAGCATTGGGGATCTGTGCTTGCCCAGGATCGGTACACCTCACGGTGTTCGTTCTCGGCATAGCATTTTTCTGAAAAGGCAAACGTCCGGCTCCTTGTCCCACAAGGAAGGTGCCAGCCCTGAAAGCTCTTGCTGCTCTTCACTGTCCCCGTGCAGCCTATGCACAGGCACAACAGCATTGGGGATCTGTGCTTGCCCAGGATCGGTACACCTCACGGTGTTCGTTCTCGGCATAGCATTTTTCTGAAAAGGCAAACGTCCGACTCCTTGTCCCACAAGGAAGGTGCCAGCCCTGAAAGTTCTTGCTGCTCTTCACTGTCCCCGTGCAGCCTATGCACAGGCACAACAGCATTGGGGATATGTGCTTGCCCAAGAACGGTACACCTCACGGTGTTCGTTCTCGGCAGAGGCTCTTCCGAAAAGGCAAACGTCCAGCTCCTTGTCCCACAAGGAAGGTGCCAGCCCTGAAAGCTCTTGCTGCTCTTCACTGTCCCCGTGCAGCCTATGCGCAGGCACAACAGCATTCGGGATCTGTGCTTGCCCAGGATCGGTACAGCTCACGGTGTTCGTTCTCGGCATAGCATTTTTCTGAAAAGGCAAACGTCCGACTCCTTGTCCCACAAGGAAGGTGCCAGCCCTGAAAGCTCTTGCTGCTCTTCACTGTCCCCGTGCAGCCTATGCACAGGCACAACAGCATTGGGGATATGTGCTTGCCCAGGAACGATACACCTCACGGTGTTCGTTCTCGGCAGAGGCTCTTCCGAAAAGGCAAACGTCCGGCTCCTTGTCCCACAAGGAAGGTGCCAGCCCTGAAAGCTCTTGCTGTTCTTCACTGTCCCCGTGCAGCCTATGCACAGGCACAACAGCATTGGGGATCTGTGCTTGCCCAGGATCGGTACACCTCACGGTGTTCGTTCTCGGCATAGCATTTTTCTGAAAAGGCAAACGTCCGGCTCCTTGTCCCACAAGGAAGGTGCCAGCCCTGAAAGTTCTTGCTGCTCTTCACTGTCCCCGTGCAGCCTATGCACAGGCACAACAGCATTGGGGATATGTGCTTGCCCAGGAACGGTACACCTCACGGTGTTCGTTCTCGGCATAGCATTTTTCTGAAAAGGCAAACGTCCGGCTCCTTGTCCCACAAGGAAGGTGCCAGCCCTGAAAGCTCTTGCTGCTCTTCACTGTCCCCGTGCAGCCTATGCACAGGCACAACAGCATTGGGGATCTGTGCTTGCCCAGGATCGGTACACCTCACGGTGTTCGTTCTCGGCATAGCATTTTTCTGAAAAGGCAAACGTCCGACTCCTTGTCCCACAAGGAAGGTGCCAGCCCTGAAAGCTCTTGCTGCTCTTCACTGTCCCCGTGCAGCCTATGCACAGGCACAACAGCATTGGGGATATGTGCTTGCCCAGGAACGATACACCTCACGGTGTTCGTTCTCGGCAGAGGCTCTTCCGAAAAGGCAAACGTCCGGCTCCTTGTCCCACAAGGAAGGTGCCAGCCCTGAAAGCTCTTGCTGCTCTTCACTGTCCCCGTGCAGCCTATGCACAGGCACAACAGCATTGGGGATCTGTGCTTGCCCAGGATCGGTACACCTCACGGTGTTCGTTCTCGGCATAGCATTTTTCTGAAAAGGCAAACGTCCGGCTCCTTGTCCCACAAGGAAGGTGCCAGCCCTGAAAGCTCTTGCTGCTCTTCACTGTCCCCGTGCAGCCTATGCACAGGCACAACAGCATTGGGGATCTGTGCTTGCCCAGGATCGGTACACCTCACGGTGTTCGTTCTCGGCATAGCATTTTTCTGAAAAGGCAAACGTCCGGCTCCTTGTCCCACAAGGAAGGTGCCAGCCCTGAAAGCTCTTGCTGCTCTTCACTGTCCCCGTGCAGCCTATGCACAGGCACAACAGCATTCGGGATCTGTGCTTGCCCAGGATCGGTACACCTCACGGTGTTCGTTCTCGGCATAGCATTTTTCTGAAAAGGCAAACGTCCGGCTCCTTGTCCCACAAGGAAGGTGCCAGCCCTGAAAGCTTTTGCTGCTCTTCACTGTCCCCGTGCAGCCTATGCACAGGCACAACAGCATTCGGGATCTGTGCTTGCCCAGGATCGGTACACCTCACGGTGTTCGTTCTCGGCATAGCATTTTTCTGAAATGACAAACGTCCGGCTCCTTGTCCCGCAAGGAAGGTGCCAGCCCTGAAGGCTCTTGCTGCTCTTCACTGTCCCCGTGCAGCCTATGCACAGGCACAACAGCATTGGGGATCTGTGCTTGCCCAGGATCGGTACACCTCACGGTGTTCGTTCTCGGCATAGCATTTTTCTGAAAAGGCAAACGTCCGGCTCCTTGTCCCACAAGGAAGGTGCCAGCCCTGAAAGCTCTTGCTGCTCTTCACTGTCCCCGTGCAGCCTATGCACAGGCACAACAGCATTCGGGATATGTGCTTGCCCAGGAACGGTACACCTCACGGTGTTCGTTCTCGGCAGAGGCTCTTCCGAAAAGGCAAACGTCCGGCTCCTTGTCCCACAAGGAAGGTGCCAGCCCTGAAAGCTCTTGCTGCTCTTCACTGTCCCCGTGCAGCCTATGCACAGGCACAACAGCATTCGGGATCTGTGCTTGCCCAGGATCGGTACACCTCACGGTGTTCGTTCTCGGCATAGCATTTTTCTGAAATGACAAACGTCCGGCTCCTTGTCCCGCAAGGAAGGTGCCAGCCCTGAAGGCTCTTGCTGCTCTTCACTGTCCCCGTGCAGCCTATGCACAGGCACAACAGCATTGGGGATATGTGCTTGCCCAGGAACGGTACACCTCACGGTGTTCGTTCTCGGCAGAGGCTCTTCCGAAAAGGCAAAGGTCCAGCTCATTGTCCCACAAGGAAGGTGCCAGCCCTGAAAGCTCTTGCTGCTCTTCACTGTCCCCGTGCAGCCTATGCACAGGCACAACAGCATTGGGGATATGTGCTTGCCCAGGATCGGTACATCTCACGGTGTTCGTTCTCGGCATAGCATTTTTCTGAAAAGGCAAACGTCCGGCTCCTTGTCCCACAAGGAAGGTGCCAGCCCTGAAAGCTCTTGCTGCTCTTCACTGTCCCTGTGCAGCCTATGCACAGGCACAACAGCATTGGGGATCTGTGCTTGCCCAGGATCGGTACACCTCACGGTGTTCGTTCTCGGCAGAGGCTCTTCCGAAAAGGCAAACGTCCGGCTCCTTGTCCCACAAGGAAGGTGCCAGCCCTGAAAGCTCTTGCTGCTCTTCACTGTCCCTGTGCAGCCTATGCACAGGCACAACAGCATTGGGGATCTGTGCTTGCCCAGGAACGGTACACCTCTCGGTGTCCGTTCTCGGCATAGCATTTTTCTGAAAAGGCAAACGTCCGACTCCTTGTCCCACAAGGAAGGTGCCAGCCCTGAAAGCTCTTGCTGCTCTTCACTGTCCCCGTGCAGCCTATGCACAGGCACAACAGCATTGGGGATATGTGCTTGCCCAAGAACGGTACACCTCACGGTGTTCGTTCTCGGCAGAGGCTCTTCCGAAAAGGCAAACGTCCAGCTCCTTGTCCCACAAGGAAGGTGCCAGCCCTGAAAGCTCTTGCTGCTCTTCACTGTCCCCGTGCAGCCTATGCGCAGGCACAACAGCATTGGGGATCTGTGCTTGCCCAGGATCGGTACAGCTCACGGTGTTCGTTCTCGGCATAGCATTTTTCTGAAAAGGCAAACGTCCGACTCCTTGTCCCACAAGGAAGGTGCCAGCCCTGAAAGCTCTTGCTGCTCTTCACTGTCCCCGTGCAGCCTATGCACAGGCACAACAGCATTGGGGATCTGTGCTTGCCCAGGAACGGTACACCTCACGGTGTTCGTTCTCGGCAGAGGCTCTTCCGAAAAGGCAAACGTCCGGCTCCTTGTCCCACAAGGAAGGTGCCAGCCCTGAAAGCTCTTGCTGCTCTTCACTGTCCCTGTGCAGCCTATGCACAGGCACAACAGCATTGGGGATCTGTGCTTGCCCAGGAACGGTACACCTCTCGGTGTCCGTTCTCGGCATAGCATTTTTCTGAAAAGGCAAACGTCCGACTCCTTGTCCCACAAGGAAGGTGCCAGCCCTGAAAGCTCTTGCTGCTCTTCACTGTCCCCGTGCAGCCTATGCACAGGCACAACAGCATTGGGGATATGTGCTTGCCCAAGAACGGTACACCTCACGGTGTTCGTTCTCGGCAGAGGCTCTTCCGAAAAGGCAAACGTCCAGCTCCTTGTCCCACAAGGAAGGTGCCAGCCCTGAAAGCTCTTGCTGCTCTTCACTGTCCCCGTGCAGCCTATGCGCAGGCACAACAGCATTGGGGATCTGTGCTTGCCCAGGATCGGTACAGCTCACGGTGTTCGTTCTCGGCATAGCATTTTTCTGAAAAGGCAAACGTCCGACTCCTTGTCCCACAAGGAAGGTGCCAGCCCTGAAAGCTCTTGCTGCTCTTCACTGTCCCCGTGCAGCCTATGCACAGGCACAACAGCATTGGGGATCTGTGCTTGCCCAGGAACGGTACACCTCACGGTGTTCGTTCTCGGCAGAGGCTCTTCCGAAAAGGCAAACGTCCGGCTCCTTGTCCCACAAGGAAGGTGCCAGCCCTGAAAGCTCTTGCTGCTCTTCACTGTCCCTGTGCAGCCTATGCACAGGCACAACAGCATTGGGGATCTGTGCTTGCCCAGGAACGGTACACCTCTCGGTGTCCGTTCTCGGCATAGCATTTTTCTGAAAAGGCAAACGTCCGACTCCTTGTCCCACAAGGAAGGTGCCAGCCCTGAAAGCTCTTGCTGCTCTTCACTGTCCCCGTGCAGCCTATGCACAGGCACAACAGCATTGGGGATATGTGCTTGCCCAGGAACAGTACACCTCACGGTGTTCGTTCTCGGCAGAGGCTCTTCCGAAAAGGCAAACGTCCGGCTCCTTGTCCCACAAGGAAGGTGCCAGCCCTGAAAGCTCTTGCTGCTCTTCACTGTCCCCGTGCAGCCTATGCACAGGCACAACAGCATTCGGGATCTGTGCTTGCCCAGGATCGGTACACCTCACGGTGTTCGTTCTCGGCATAGCATTTTTCTGAAAAGGCAAACGTCCGGCTCCTTGTCCCACAAGGAAGGTGCCAGCCCTGAAAGCTCTTGCTGCTCTTCACTGTCCCCGTGCAGCCTATGCACAGGCACAACAGCATTCGGGATCTGTGCTTGCCCAGGATCGGTACACCTCACGGTGTTCGTTCTCGGCATAGCATTTTTCTGAAAAGGCAAACGTCCGACTCCTTGTCCCACAAGGAAGGTGCCAGCCCTGAAAGTTCTTGCTGCTCTTCACTGTCCCCGTGCAGCCTATGCACAGGCACAACAGCATTGGGGATATGTGCTTGCCCAGGAACGGTACACCTCACGGTGTTCGTTCTCGGCAGAGGCTCTTCCGAAAAGGCAAACGTCCAGCTCCTTGTCCCACAAGGAAGGTGCCAGCCCTGAAAGCTCTTGCTGCTCTTCACTGTCCCCGTGCAGCCTATGCGCAGGCACAACAGCATTCGGGATCTGTGCTTGCCCAGGATCGGTACAGCTCACGGTGTTCGTTCTCGGCATAGCATTTTTCTGAAAAGGCAAACGTCCGACTCCTTGTCCCACAAGGAAGGTGCCAGCCCTGAAAGTTCTTGCTGCTCTTCACTGTCCCCGTGCAGCCTATGCACAGGCACAACAGCATTGGGGATATGTGCTTGCCCAGGAACGGTACACCTCACGGTGTTCGTTCTCGGCAGAGGCTCTTCCGAAAAGGCAAAGGTCCAGCTCATTGTCCCACAAGGAAGGTGCCAGCCCTGAAAGCTCTTGCTGCTCTTCACTGTCCCCGTGCAGCCTATGCACAGGCACAACAGCATTGGGGATATGTGCTTGCCCAGGATCGGTACATCTCACGGTGTTCGTTCTCGGCATAGCATTTTTCTGAAAAGGCAAACGTCCGGCTCCTTGTCCCACAAGGAAGGTGCCAGCCCTGAAAGCTCTTGCTGCTCTTCACTGTCCCTGTGCAGCCTATGCACAGGCACAACAGCATTGGGGATCTGTGCTTGCCCAGGATCGGTACACCTCACGGTGTTCGTTCTCGGCAGAGGCTCTTCCGAAAAGGCAAACGTCCGGCTCCTTGTCCCACAAGGAAGGTGCCAGCCCTGAAAGCTCTTGCTGCTCTTCACTGTCCCTGTGCAGCCTATGCACAGGCACAACAGCATTGGGGATCTGTGCTTGCCCAGGAACGGTACACCTCTCGGTGTCCGTTCTCGGCATAGCATTTTTCTGAAAAGGCAAACGTCCGACTCCTTGTCCCACAAGGAAGGTGCCAGCCCTGAAAGCTCTTGCTGCTCTTCACTGTCCCCGTGCAGCCTATGCACAGGCACAACAGCATTGGGGATATGTGTTTGCCCAAGAACGGTACACCTCACGGTGTTCGTTCTCGGCAGAGGCTCTTCCGAAAAGGCAAACGTCCAGCTCCTTGTCCCACAAGGAAGGTGCCAGCCCTGAAAGCTCTTGCTGCTCTTCACTGTCCCCGTGCAGCCTATGCGCAGGCACAACAGCATTGGGGATCTGTGCTTGCCCAGGATCGGTACAGCTCACGGTGTTCGTTCTCGGCATAGCATTTTTCTGAAAAGGCAAACGTCCGACTCCTTGTCCCACAAGGAAGGTGCCAGCCCTGAAAGCTCTTGCTGCTCTTCACTGTCCCCGTGCAGCCTATGCACAGGCACAACAGCATTGGGGATCTGTGCTTGCCCAGGAACGGTACACCTCACGGTGTTCGTTCTCGGCAGAGGCTCTTCCGAAAAGGCAAACGTCCGGCTCCTTGTCCCACAAGGAAGGTGCCAGCCCTGAAAGCTCTTGCTGCTCTTCACTGTCCCTGTGCAGCCTATGCACAGGCACAACAGCATTGGGGATCTGTGCTTGCCCAGGAACGGTACACCTCTCGGTGTCCGTTCTCGGCATAGCATTTTTCTGAAAAGGCAAACGTCCGACTCCTTGTCCCACAAGGAAGGTGCCAGCCCTGAAAGCTCTTGCTGCTCTTCACTGTCCCCGTGCAGCCTATGCACAGGCACAACAGCATTGGGGATATGTGCTTGCCCAAGAACGGTACACCTCACGGTGTTCGTTCTCGGCAGAGGCTCTTCCGAAAAGGCAAACGTCCAGCTCCTTGTCCCACAAGGAAGGTGCCAGCCCTGAAAGCTCTTGCTGCTCTTCACTGTCCCCGTGCAGCCTATGCGCAGGCACAACAGCATTGGGGATCTGTGCTTGCCCAGGATCGGTACAGCTCACGGTGTTCGTTCTCGGCATAGCATTTTTCTGAAAAGGCAAACGTCCGACTCCTTGTCCCACAAGGAAGGTGCCAGCCCTGAAAGCTCTTGCTGCTCTTCACTGTCCCCGTGCAGCCTATGCACAGGCACAACAGCATTGGGGATCTGTGCTTGCCCAGGAACGGTACACCTCACGGTGTTCGTTCTCGGCAGAGGCTCTTCCGAAAAGGCAAACGTCCGGCTCCTTGTCCCACAAGGAAGGTGCCAGCCCTGAAAGCTCTTGCTGCTCTTCACTGTCCCTGTGCAGCCTATGCACAGGCACAACAGCATTGGGGATCTGTGCTTGCCCAGGAACGGTACACCTCTCGGTGTCCGTTCTCGGCATAGCATTTTTCTGAAAAGGCAAACGTCCGACTCCTTGTCCCACAAGGAAGGTGCCAGCCCTGAAAGCTCTTGCTGCTCTTCACTGTCCCCGTGCAGCCTATGCACAGGCACAACAGCATTGGGGATATGTGCTTGCCCAGGAACAGTACACCTCACGGTGTTCGTTCTCGGCAGAGGCTCTTCCGAAAAGGCAAACGTCCGGCTCCTTGTCCCACAAGGAAGGTGCCAGCCCTGAAAGCTCTTGCTGCTCTTCACTGTCCCCGTGCAGCCTATGCACAGGCACAACAGCATTGGGGATCTGTGCTTGCCCAGGATCGGTACACCTCACGGTGTTCGTTCTCGGCATAGCATTTTTCTGAAAAGGCAAACGTCCGGCTCCTTGTCCCACAAGGAAGGTGCCAGCCCTGAAAGTTCTTGCTGCTCTTCACTGTCCCCGTGCAGCCTATGCACAGGCACAACAGCATTCGGGATCTGTGCTTGCCCAGGATCGGTACACCTCACGGTGTTCGTTCTCGGCATAGCATTTTTCTGAAAAGGCAAACGTCCGGCTCCTTGTCCCACAAGGAAGGTGCCAGCCCTGAAAGCTTTTCCTGCTCTTCACTGTCCCCGTGCAGCCTATGCGCAGGCACAACAGCATTCGGGATCTGTGCTTGCCCAGGATCGGTACACCTCACGGTGTTCGTTCTCGGCATAGCATTTTTCTGAAAAGGCAAACGTCCGACTCCTTGTCCCACAAGGAAGGTGCCAGCCCTGAAAGCTCTTGCTGCTCTTCACTGTCCCCGTGCAGCCTATGCACAGGCACAACAGCATTGGGGATCTGTGCTTGCCCAGGATCGGTACACCTCACGGTGTTCGTTCTCGGCATAGCATTTTTCTGAAAAGGCAAACGTCCGGCTCCTTGTCCCACAAGGAAGGTGCCAGCCCTGAAAGCTCTTGCTGCTCTTCACTGTCCCCGTGCAGCCTATGCACAGGCACAACAGCATTGGGGATCTGTGCTTGCCCAGGATCGGTACACCTCACGGTGTTCGTTCTCAGCATAACATTTTTCTGAAAAGGCAAACGTCCGGCTCCTTGTCCCACAAGGAAGGTGCCAGCCCTGAAAGCTCTTGCTGCTCTTCACTGTCCCCGTGCAGCCTATGCACAGGCACAACAGCATTCGGGATCTGTGCTTGCCCAGGAACGGTACACCTCACGGTGTTCGTTCTCGGCAGAGGCTCTTCCGAAAAGGCAAACGTCCGGCTCCTTGTCCCACAAGGAAGGTGCCAGCCCTGAAAGCTCTTGCTGCTCTTCACTGTCCCCGTGCAGCCTATGCACTGGCACAACAGCATTGGGGATCTGTGCTTGCCCAGGATCGGTACACCTCACGGTGTTCGTTCTCGGAATAGCATTTTTCTGAAAAGGCAAACGTCCGGCTCCTTGTCCCACAAGGAAGGTGCCAGCCCTGAAAGCTCTTGCTGCTCTTCACTGTCCCCGTGCAGCCTATGCACAGGCACAACAGCATTGGGGATCTGTGCTTGCCCAGGATCGGTACACCTCACGGTGTTCGTTCTCGGCATAGCATTTTTCTGAAAAGGCAAACGTCCGGCTCCTTGTCCCACAAGGAAGGTGCCAGCCCTGAAAGCTCTTGCTGATCTTCACTGTCCCCGTGCAGCCTATGCACAGGCACAACAGCATTGGGGATCTGTGCTTGCCCAGGATCGGTACACCTCACGGTGTTCGTTCTCGGCATAGCATTTTTCTGAAAAGGCAAACGTCCGGCTCCTTGTCCCACAAGGAAGGTGCCAGCCCTGAAAGCTCTTGCTGCTCTTCACTGTCCCCGTGCAGCCTATGCACAGGCACAACAGCATTCGGGATATGTGCTTGCCCAGGAACGGTACACCTCACGGTGTTCGTTCTCGGCAGAGGCTCTTCCGAAAAGGCAAACGTCCGGCTCCTTGTCCCACAAGGAAGGTGCCAGCCCTGAAAGCTCTTGCTGCTCTTCACTGTCCCCGTGCAGCCTATGCACAGGCACAACAGCATTCGGGATCTGTGCTTGCCCAGGATCGGTACACCTCACGGTGTTCGTTCTCGGCATAGCATTTTTCTGAAATGACAAACGTCCGGCTCCTTGTCCCGCAAGGAAGGTGCCAGCCCTGAAGGCTCTTGCTGCTCTTCACTGTCCCCGTGCAGCCTATGCACAGGCACAACAGCATTGGGGATCTGTGCTTGCCCAGGATCGGTACACCTCACGGTGTTCGTTCTCGGCATAGCATTTTTCTGAAAAGGCAAACGTCCGGCTCCTTGTCCCACAAGGAAGGTGCCAGCCCTGAAAGCTCTTGCTGCTCTTCACTGTCCCCGTGCAGCCTATGCACAGGCACAACAGCATTGGGGATCTGTGCTTGCCCAGGATCGGTACACCTCTCGGTGTCAGTTCTCAGCATAACATTTTTCTGAAAAGGCAAACGTCCGGCTCCTTGTCCCACAAGGAAGGTGCCAGCCCTGAAAGCTCTTGCTGCTCTTCACTGTCCCCGTGCAGCCTATGCACAGGCACAACAGCATTCGGGATATGTGCTTGCCCAGGAACGGTACACCTCACGGTGTTCGTTCTCGGCAGAGGCTCTTCCGAAAAGGCAAACGTCCGGCTCCTTGTCCCACAAGGAAGGTGCCAGCCCTGAAAGCTCTTGCTGCTCTTCACTGTCCCCGTGCAGCCTATGCACAGGCACAACAGCATTCGGGATCTGTGCTTGCCCAGGATCGGTACACCTCACGGTGTTCGTTCTCGGCATAGCATTTTTCTGAAAAGGCAAACGTCCGGCTCCTTGTCCCACAAGGAAGGTGCCAGCCCTGAAAGCTCTTGCTGCTCTTCACTGTCCCTGTGCAGCCTATGCACAGGCACAACAGCATTGGGGATCTGTGCTTGCCCAGGATCGGTACACCTCACGGTGTTCGTTCTCGGCAGAGGCTCTTCCGAAAAGGCAAACGTCCGGCTCCTTGTCCCACAAGGAAGGTGCCAGCCCTGAAAGCTCTTGCTGCTCTTCACTGTCCCTGTGCAGCCTATGCACAGGCACAACAGCATTGGGGATCTGTGCTTGCCCAGGAACGGTACACCTCTCGGTGTCCGTTCTCGGCATAGCATTTTTCTGAAAAGGCAAACGTCCGACTCCTTGTCCCACAAGGAAGGTGCCAGCCCTGAAAGCTCTTGCTGCTCTTCACTGTCCCCGTGCAGCCTATGCACAGGCACAACAGCATTGGGGATATGTGCTTGCCCAAGAACGGTACACCTCACGGTGTTCGTTCTCGGCAGAGGCTCTTCCGAAAAGGCAAACGTCCAGCTCCTTGTCCCACAAGGAAGGTGCCAGCCCTGAAAGCTCTTGCTGCTCTTCACTGTCCCCGTGCAGCCTATGCGCAGGCACAACAGCATTGGGGATCTGTGCTTGCCCAGGATCGGTACAGCTCACGGTGTTCGTTCTCGGCATAGCATTTTTCTGAAAAGGCAAACGTCCGACTCCTTGTCCCACAAGGAAGGTGCCAGCCCTGAAAGCTCTTGCTGCTCTTCACTGTCCCCGTGCAGCCTATGCACAGGCACAACAGCATTGGGGATCTGTGCTTGCCCAGGAACGGTACACCTCACGGTGTTCGTTCTCGGCAGAGGCTCTTCCGAAAAGGCAAACGTCCGGCTCCTTGTCCCACAAGGAAGGTGCCAGCCCTGAAAGCTCTTGCTGCTCTTCACTGTCCCTGTGCAGCCTATGCACAGGCACAACAGCATTGGGGATCTGTGCTTGCCCAGGAACGGTACACCTCTCGGTGTCCGTTCTCGGCATAGCATTTTTCTGAAAAGGCAAACGTCCGACTCCTTGTCCCACAAGGAAGGTGCCAGCCCTGAAAGCTCTTGCTGCTCTTCACTGTCCCCGTGCAGCCTATGCACAGGCACAACAGCATTGGGGATATGTGCTTGCCCAAGAACGGTACACCTCACGGTGTTCGTTCTCGGCAGAGGCTCTTCCGAAAAGGCAAACGTCCAGCTCCTTGTCCCACAAGGAAGGTGCCAGCCCTGAAAGCTCTTGCTGCTCTTCACTGTCCCCGTGCAGCCTATGCGCAGGCACAACAGCATTGGGGATCTGTGCTTGCCCAGGATCGGTACAGCTCACGGTGTTCGTTCTCGGCATAGCATTTTTCTGAAAAGGCAAACGTCCGACTCCTTGTCCCACAAGGAAGGTGCCAGCCCTGAAAGCTCTTGCTGCTCTTCACTGTCCCCGTGCAGCCTATGCACAGGCACAACAGCATTGGGGATCTGTGCTTGCCCAGGAACGGTACACCTCACGGTGTTCGTTCTCGGCAGAGGCTCTTCCGAAAAGGCAAACGTCCGGCTCCTTGTCCCACAAGGAAGGTGCCAGCCCTGAAAGCTCTTGCTGCTCTTCACTGTCCCCGTGCAGCCTATGCACAGGCACAACAGCATTGGGGATCTGTGCTTGCCCAGGAACGGTACACCTCTCGGTGTCCGTTCTCGGCATAGCATTTTTCTGAAAAGGCAAACGTCCGACTCCTTGTCCCACAAGGAAGGTGCCAGCCCTGAAAGCTCTTGCTGCTCTTCACTGTCCCCGTGCAGCCTATGCACAGGCACAACAGCATTGGGGATATGTGCTTGCCCAGGAACAGTACACCTCACGGTGTTCGTTCTCGGCAGAGGCTCTTCCGAAAAGGCAAACGTCCGGCTCCTTGTCCCACAAGGAAGGTGCCAGCCCTGAAAGCTCTTGCTGTTCTTCACTGTCCCCGTGCAGCCTATGCACAGGCACAACAGCATTGGGGATCTGTGCTTGCCCAGGATCGGTACAGCTCACGGTGTTCGTTCTCGGCATAGCATTTTTCTGAAAAGGCAAACGTCCGGCTCCTTGTCCCACAAGGAAGGTGCCAGCCCTGAAAGTTCTTGCTGCTCTTCACTGTCCCCGTGCAGCCTATGCACAGGCACAACAGCATTGGGGATATGTGCTTGCCCAGGATCGGTACACCTCACGGTGTTCGTTCTCGGCATAGCATTTTTCTGAAAAGGCAAACGTCCGGCTCCTTGTCCCACAAGGAAGGTGCCAGCCCTGAAAGCTTTTCCTGCTCTTCACTGTCCCCGTGCAGCCTATGCGCAGGCACAACAGCATTCGGGATCTGTGCTTGCCCAGGATCGGTACACCTCACGGTGTTCGTTCTCGGCATAGCATTTTTCTGAAAAGGCAAACGTCCGACTCCTTGTCCCACAAGGAAGGTGCCAGCCCTGAAAGTTCTTGCTGCTCTTCACTGTCCCTGTGCAGCCTATGCACAGGCACAACAGCATTGGGGATCTGTGCTTGCCCAGGAACGGTACACCTCTCGGTGTCCGTTCTCGGCATAGCATTTTTCTGAAAAGGCAAACGTCCGACTCCTTGTCCCACAAGGAAGGTGCCAGCCCTGAAAGCTCTTGCTGCTCTTCACTGTCCCCGTGCAGCCTATGCACAGGCACAACAGCATTGGGGATATGTGCTTGCCCAAGAACGGTACACCTCACGGTGTTCGTTCTCGGCAGAGGCTCTTCCGAAAAGGCAAACGTCCAGCTCCTTGTCCCACAAGGAAGGTGCCAGCCCTGAAAGCTCTTGCTGCTCTTCACTGTCCCCGTGCAGCCTATGCGCAGGCACAACAGCATTGGGGATCTGTGCTTGCCCAGGATCGGTACAGCTCACGGTGTTCGTTCTCGGCATAGCATTTTTCTGAAAAGGCAAACGTCCGACTCCTTGTCCCACAAGGAAGGTGCCAGCCCTGAAAGCTCTTGCTGCTCTTCACTGTCCCCGTGCAGCCTATGCACAGGCACAACAGCATTGGGGATCTGTGCTTGCCCAGGAACGGTACACCTCACGGTGTTCGTTCTCGGCAGAGGCTCTTCCGAAAAGGCAAACGTCCGGCTCCTTGTCCCACAAGGAAGGTGCCAGCCCTGAAAGCTCTTGCTGCTCTTCACTGTCCCCGTGCAGCCTATGCACAGGCACAACAGCATTGGGGATCTGTGCTTGCCCAGGAACGGTACACCTCTCGGTGTCCGTTCTCGGCATAGCATTTTTCTGAAAAGGCAAACGTCCGACTCCTTGTCCCACAAGGAAGGTGCCAGCCCTGAAAGCTCTTGCTGCTCTTCACTGTCCCCGTGCAGCCTATGCACAGGCACAACAGCATTGGGGATATGTGCTTGCCCAGGAACAGTACACCTCACGGTGTTCGTTCTCGGCAGAGGCTCTTCCGAAAAGGCAAACGTCCGGCTCCTTGTCCCACAAGGAAGGTGCCAGCCCTGAAAGCTCTTGCTGTTCTTCACTGTCCCCGTGCAGCCTATGCACAGGCACAACAGCATTGGGGATCTGTGCTTGCCCAGGATCGGTACAGCTCACGGTGTTCGTTCTCGGCATAGCATTTTTCTGAAAAGGCAAACGTCCGGCTCCTTGTCCCACAAGGAAGGTGCCAGCCCTGAAAGTTCTTGCTGCTCTTCACTGTCCCCGTGCAGCCTATGCACAGGCACAACAGCATTGGGGATATGTGCTTGCCCAGGATCGGTACACCTCACGGTGTTCGTTCTCGGCATAGCATTTTTCTGAAAAGGCAAACGTCCGGCTCCTTGTCCCACAAGGAAGGTGCCAGCCCTGAAAGCTTTTCCTGCTCTTCACTGTCCCCGTGCAGCCTATGCGCAGGCACAACAGCATTCGGGATCTGTGCTTGCCCAGGATCGGTACACCTCACGGTGTTCGTTCTCGGCATAGCATTTTTCTGAAAAGGCAAACGTCCGACTCCTTGTCCCACAAGGAAGGTGCCAGCCCTGAAAGTTCTTGCTGCTCTTCACTGTCCCTGTGCAGCCTATGCACAGGCACAACAGCATTGGGGATCTGTGCTTGCCCAGGAACGGTACACCTCTCGGTGTCCGTTCTCGGCATAGCATTTTTCTGAAAAGGCAAACGTCCGACTCCTTGTCCCACAAGGAAGGTGCCAGCCCTGAAAGCTCTTGCTGCTCTTCACTGTCCCCGTGCAGCCTATGCACAGGCACAACAGCATTGGGGATATGTGCTTGCCCAAGAACGGTACACCTCACGGTGTTCGTTCTCGGCAGAGGCTCTTCCGAAAAGGCAAACGTCCAGCTCCTTGTCCCACAAGGAAGGTGCCAGCCCTGAAAGCTCTTGCTGCTCTTCACTGTCCCCGTGCAGCCTATGCGCAGGCACAACAGCATTGGGGATCTGTGCTTGCCCAGGATCGGTACAGCTCACGGTGTTCGTTCTCGGCATAGCATTTTTCTGAAAAGGCAAACGTCCGACTCCTTGTCCCACAAGGAAGGTGCCAGCCCTGAAAGCTCTTGCTGCTCTTCACTGTCCCCGTGCAGCCTATGCACAGGCACAACAGCATTGGGGATCTGTGCTTGCCCAGGAACGGTACACCTCACGGTGTTCGTTCTCGGCAGAGGCTCTTCCGAAAAGGCAAACGTCCGGCTCCTTGTCCCACAAGGAAGGTGCCAGCCCTGAAAGCTCTTGCTGCTCTTCACTGTCCCTGTGCAGCCTATGCACAGGCACAACAGCATTGGGGATCTGTGCTTGCCCAGGAACGGTACACCTCTCGGTGTCCGTTCTCGGCATAGCATTTTTCTGAAAAGGCAAACGTCCGACTCCTTGTCCCACAAGGAAGGTGCCAGCCCTGAACGCTCTTGCTGCTCTTCACTGTCCCCGTGCAGCCTATGCACAGGCACAACAGCATTGGGGATATGTGCTTGCCCAGGAACAGTACACCTCACGGTGTTCGTTCTCGGCAGAGGCTCTTCCGAAAAGGCAAACGTCCGGCTCCTTGTCCCACAAGGAAGGTGCCAGCCCTGAAAGCTCTTGCTGTTCTTCACTGTCCCCGTGCAGCCTATGCACAGGCACAACAGCATTGGGGATCTGTGCTTGCCCAGGATCGGTACAGCTCACGGTGTTCGTTCTCGGCATAGCATTTTTCTGAAAAGGCAAACGTCCGGCTCCTTGTCCCACAAGGAAGGTGCCAGCCCTGAAAGTTCTTGCTGCTCTTCACTGTCCCCGTGCAGCCTATGCACAGGCACAACAGCATTGGGGATATGTGCTTGCCCAGGATCGGTACACCTCACGGTGTTCGTTCTCGGCATAGCATTTTTCTGAAAAGGCAAACGTCCGGCTCCTTGTCCCACAAGGAAGGTGCCAGCCCTGAAAGCTCTTGCTGCTCTTCACTGTCCCCGTGCAGCCTATGCACAGGCACAACAGCATTGGGGATCTGTGCTTGCCCAGGATCGGTACACCTCACGGTGTTCGTTCTCGGCATAGCATTTTTCTGAAAAGGCAAACGTCCGGCTCCTTGTCCCACAAGGAAGGTGCCAGCCCTGAAAGTTCTTGCTGCTCTTCACTGTCCCCGTGCAGCCTATGCACAGGCACAACAGCATTCGGGATCTGTGCTTGCCCAGGATCGGTACACCTCACGGTGTTCGTTCTCGGCATAGCATTTTTCTGAAAAGGCAAACGTCCGGCTCCTTGTCCCACAAGGAAGGTGCCAGCCCTGAAAGCTTTTCCTGCTCTTCACTGTCCCCGTGCAGCCTATGCGCAGGCACAACAGCATTCGGGATCTGTGCTTGCCCAGGATCGGTACACCTCACGGTGTTCGTTCTCGGCATAGCATTTTTCTGAAAAGGCAAACGTCCGACTCCTTGTCCCACAAGGAAGGTGCCAGCCCTGAAAGTTCTTGCTGCTCTTCACTGTCCCCGTGCAGCCTATGCACAGGCACAACAGCATTGGGGATCTGTGCTTGCCCAGGATCGGTACACCTCACGGTGTTCGTTCTCGGCATAGCATTTTTCTGAAAAGGCAAACGTCCGGCTCCTTGTCCCACAAGGAAGGTGCCAGCCCTGAAAGCTCTTGCTGCTCTTCACTGTCCCCGTGCAGCCTATGCACAGGCACAACAGCATTGGGGATCTGTGCTTGCCCAGGATCGGTACACCTCACGGTGTTCGTTCTCAGCATAACATTTTTCTGAAAAGGCAAACGTCCGGCTCCTTGTCCCACAAGGAAGGTGCCAGCCCTGAAAGCTCTTGCTGCTCTTCACTGTCCCCGTGCAGCCTATGCACAGGCACAACAGCATTCGGGATCTGTGCTTGCCCAGGAACGGTACACCTCACGGTGTTCGTTCTCGGCAGAGGCTCTTCCGAAAAGGCAAACGTCCGGCTCCTTGTCCCACAAGGAAGGTGCCAGCCCTGAAAGCTCTTGCTGCTCTTCACTGTCCCCGTGCAGCCTATGCACTGGCACAACAGCATTCGGGATCTGTGCTTGCCCAGGATCGGTACACCTCACGGTGTTCGTTCTCGGAATAGCATTTTTCTGAAAAGGCAAACGTCCGGCTCCTTGTCCCACAAGGAAGGTGCCAGCCCTGAAAGCTCTTGCTGCTCTTCACTGTCCCCGTGCAGCCTATGCGCAGGCACAACAGCATTCGGGATCTGTGCTTGCCCAGGATCGGTACACCTCACGGTGTTCGTTCTCGGCATAGCATTTTTCTGAAAAGGCAAACGTCCGACTCCTTGTCCCACAAGGAAGGTGCCAGCCCTGAAAGTTCTTGCTGCTCTTCACTGTCCCCGTGCAGCCTATGCACAGGCACAACAGCATTGGGGATATGTGCTTGCCCAGGAACGGTACACCTCACGGTGTTCGTTCTCGGCAGAGGCTCTTCCGAAAAGGCAAACGTCCAGCTCCTTGTCCCACAAGGAAGGTGCCAGCCCTGAAAGCTCTTGCTGCTCTTCACTGTCCCCGTGCAGCCTATGCACAGGCACAACAGCATTGGGGATCTGTGCTTGCCCAGGATCGGTACACCTCACGGTGTTCGTTCTCGGCATAGCATTTTTCTGAAAAGGCAAACGTCCGGCTCCTTGTCCCACAAGGAAGGTGCCAGCCCTGAAAGCTCTTGCTGCTCTTCACTGTCCCCGTGCAGCCTATGCACAGGCACAACAGCATTGGGGATCTGTGCTTGCCCAGGATCGGTACACCTCACGGTGTTCGTTCTCGGCATAGCATTTTTCTGAAAAGGCAAACGTCCGACTCCTTGTCCCACAAGGAAGGTGCCAGCCCTGAAAGTTCTTGCTGCTCTTCACTGTCCCCGTGCAGCCTATGCACAGGCACAACAGCATTGGGGATATGTGCTTGCCCAAGAACGGTACACCTCACGGTGTTCGTTCTCGGCAGAGGCTCTTCCGAAAAGGCAAACGTCCAGCTCCTTGTCCCACAAGGAAGGTGCCAGCCCTGAAAGCTCTTGCTGCTCTTCACTGTCCCCGTGCAGCCTATGCGCAGGCACAACAGCATTCGGGATCTGTGCTTGCCCAGGATCGGTACAGCTCACGGTGTTCGTTCTCGGCATAGCATTTTTCTGAAAAGGCAAACGTCCGACTCCTTGTCCCACAAGGAAGGTGCCAGCCCTGAAAGCTCTTGCTGCTCTTCACTGTCCCCGTGCAGCCTATGCACAGGCACAACAGCATTGGGGATCTGTGCTTGCCCAGGATCGGTACACCTCACGGTGTTCGTTCTCGGCATAGCATTTTTCTGAAAAGGCAAACGTCCGGCTCCTTGTCCCACAAGGAAGGTGCCAGCCCTGAAAGTTCTTGCTGCTCTTCACTGTCCCCGTGCAGCCTATGCACAGGCACAACAGCATTGGGGATATGTGCTTGCCCAGGAACGGTACACCTCACGGTGTTCGTTCTCGGCATAGCATTTTTCTGAAAAGGCAAACGTCCGGCTCCTTGTCCCACAAGGAAGGTGCCAGCCCTGAAAGCTCTTGCTGCTCTTCACTGTCCCCGTGCAGCCTATGCACAGGCACAACAGCATTGGGGATCTGTGCTTGCCCAGGATCGGTACACCTCACGGTGTTCGTTCTCGGCATAGCATTTTTCTGAAAAGGCAAACGTCCGGCTCCTTGTCCCACAAGGAAGGTGCCAGCCCTGAAAGCTCTTGCTGCTCTTCACTGTCCCCGTGCAGCCTATGCACAGGCACAACAGCATTGGGGATCTGTGCTTGCCCAGGATCGGTACACCTCACGGTGTTCGTTCTCGGCATAGCATTTTTCTGAAAAGGCAAACGTCCGGCTCCTTGTCCCACAAGGAAGGTGCCAGCCCTGAAAGCTTTTGCTGCTCTTCACTGTCCCCGTGCAGCCTATGCACAGGCACAACAGCATTCGGGATCTGTGCTTGCCCAGGATCGGTACACCTCACGGTGTTCGTTCTCGGCATAGCATTTTTCTGAAATGACAAACGTCCGGCTCCTTGTCCCGCAAGGAAGGTGCCAGCCCTGAAGGCTCTTGCTGCTCTTCACTGTCCCCGTGCAGCCTATGCACAGGCACAACAGCATTGGGGATCTGTGCTTGCCCAGGATCGGTACACCTCACGGTGTTCGTTCTCGGCATAGCATTTTTCTGAAAAGGCAAACGTCCGGCTCCTTGTCCCACAAGGAAGGTGCCAGCCCTGAAAGCTCTTGCTGCTCTTCACTGTCCCCGTGCAGCCTATGCACAGGCACAACAGCATTGGGGATCTGTGCTTGCGCAGGAACGGTACACCTCTCGGTGTCAGTTCTCAGCATAACATTTTTCTGAAAAGGCAAACGTCCGGCTCCTTGTCCCACAAGGAAGGTGCCAGCCCTGAAAGCTCTTGCTGCTCTTCACTGTCCCCGTGCAGCCTATGCACAGGCACAACAGCATTCGGGATATGTGCTTGCCCAGGAACGGTACACCTCACGGTGTTCGTTCTCGGCAGAGGCTCTTCCGAAAAGGCAAACGTCCGGCTCCTTGTCCCACAAGGAAGGTGCCAGCCCTGAAAGCTCTTGCTGCTCTTCACTGTCCCCGTGCAGCCTATGCACAGGCACAACAGCATTCGGGATCTGTGCTTGCCCAGGATCGGTACACCTCACGGTGTTCGTTCTCGGCATAGCATTTTTCTGAAAAGGCAAACGTCCGGCTCCTTGTCCCACAAGGAAGGTGCCAGCCCTGAAAGCTCTTGCTGCTCTTCACTGTCCCCGTGCAGCCTATGCACAGGCACAACAGCATTCGGGATCTGTGCTTGCCCAGGATCGGTACACCTCACGGTGTTCGTTCTCGGCATAGCATTTTTCTGAAAAGGCAAACGTCCGACTCCTTGTCCCACAAGGAAGGTGCCAGCCCTGAAAGTTCTTGCTGCTCTTCACTGTCCCCGTGCAGCCTATGCACAGGCACAACAGCATTGGGGATATGTGCTTGCCCAGGAACGGTACACCTCACGGTGTTCGTTCTCGGCAGAGGCTCTTCCGAAAAGGCAAACGTCCAGCTCCTTGTCCCACAAGGAAGGTGCCAGCCCTGAAAGCTCTTGCTGCTCTTCACTGTCCCCGTGCAGCCTATGCGCAGGCACAACAGCATTCGGGATCTGTGCTTGCCCAGGATCGGTACACCTCACGGTGTTCGTTCTCGGCATAGCATTTTTCTGAAAAGGCAAACGTCCGACTCCTTGTCCCACAAGGAAGGTGCCAGCCCTGAAAGTTCTTGCTGCTCTTCACTGTCCCCGTGCAGCCTATGCACAGGCACAACAGCATTGGGGATATGTGCTTGCCCAGGAACGGTACACCTCACGGTGTTCGTTCTCGGCAGAGGCTCTTCCGAAAAGGCAAAGGTCCAGCTCATTGTCCCACAAGGAAGGTGCCAGCCCTGAAAGCTCTTGCTGCTCTTCACTGTCCCCGTGCAGCCTATGCACAGGCACAACAGCATTGGGGATATGTGCTTGCCCAGGATCGGTACATCTCACGGTGTTCGTTCTCGGCATAGCATTTTTCTGAAAAGGCAAACGTCCGGCTCCTTGTCCCACAAGGAAGGTGCCAGCCCTGAAAGCTCTTGCTGCTCTTCACTGTCCCCGTGCAGCCTATGCACAGGCACAACAGCATTGGGGATCTGTGCTTGCCCAGGATCGGTACACCTCACGGTGTTCGTTCTCGGAAGAGGCTCTTCCGAAAAGGCAAACGTCCGGCTCCTTGTCCCACAAGGAAGGTGCCAGCCCTGAAAGCTCTTGCTGCTCTTCACTGTCCCTGTGCAGCCTATGCACAGGCACAACAGCATTGGGGATCTGTGCTTGCCCAGGAACGGTACACCTCTCGGTGTCCGTTCTCGGCATAGCATTTTTCTGAAAAGGCAAACGTCCGACTCCTTGTCCCACAAGGAAGGTGCCAGCCCTGAAAGCTCTTGCTGCTCTTCACTGTCCCCGTGCAGCCTATGCACAGGCACAACAGCATTGGGGATATGTGCTTGCCCAGGAACGATACACCTCACGGTGTTCGTTCTCGGCAGAGGCTCTTCCGAAAAGGCAAACGTCCGGCTCCTTGTCCCACAAGGAAGGTGCCAGCCCTGAAAGCTCTTGCTGCTCTTCACTGTCCCCGTGCAACCTATGCACAGGCACAACAGCATTCGGGATCTGTGCTTGCCCAGGAACGGTACACCTCACGGTGTTCGTTCTCGGCAGAGGCTCTTCCGAAAAGGCAAACGTCCGGCTCCTTGTCCCACAAGGAAGGTGCCAGCCCTGAAAGCTCTTGCTGCTCTTCACTGTCCCCGTGCAGCCTATGCACTGGCACAACAGCATTCGGGATCTGTGCTTGCCCAGGATCGGTACACCTCACGGTGTTCGTTCTCGGCATAGCATTTTTCTGAAAAGGCAAACGTCCGGCTCCTTGTCCCACAAGGAAGGTGCCAGCCCTGAAAGCTCTTGCTGCTCTTCACTGTCCCCGTGCAGCCTATGCGCAGGCACAACAGCATTCGGGATCTGTGCTTGCCCAGGATCGGTACACCTCACGGTGTTCGTTCTCGGCATAGCATTTTTCTGAAAAGGCAAACGTCCGACTCCTTGTCCCACAAGGAAGGTGCCAGCCCTGAAAGTTCTTGCTGCTCTTCACTGTCCCCGTGCAGCCTATGCACAGGCACAACAGCATTGGGGATATGTGCTTGCCCAGGATCGGTACACCTCACGTTGTTCGTTCTCGGCAGAGGCTCTTCCGAAAAGGCAAACGTCCGGCTCCTTGTCCCACAAGGAAGGTGCCAGCCCTGAAAGCTCTTGCTGCTCTTCACTGTCCCCGTGCAGCCTATGCACAGGCACAACAGCATTCGGGATATGTGCTTGCCCAGGATCGGTACACCTCACGGTGTTCGTTCTCGGCAGAGGCTCTTCCGAAAAGGCAAACGTCCGGCTCCTTGTCCCACAAGGAAGGTGCCAGCCCTGAAAGCTCTTGCTGCTCTTCACTGTCCCCGTGCAGCCTATGCACAGGCACAACAGCATTCGGGATCTGTGCTTGCCCAGGATCGGTACACCTCACGGTGTTCGTTCTCGGCATAGCATTTTTCTGAAAAGGCAAACGTCCGGCTCCTTGTCCCACAAGGAAGGTGCCAGCCCTGAAAGCTCTTGCTGCTCTTCACTGTCCCCGTGCAGCCTATGCACAGGCACAACAGCATTCGGGATCTGTGCTTGCCCAGGATCGGTACACCTCACGGTGTTCGTTCTCGGCATAGCATTTTTCTGAAAAGGCAAACGTCCGACTCCTTGTCCCACAAGGAAGGTGCCAGCCCTGAAAGTTCTTGCTGCTCTTCACTGTCCCCGTGCAGCCTATGCACAGGCACAACAGCATTGGGGATATGTGCTTGCCCAGGAACGGTACACCTCACGGTGTTCGTTCTCGGCAGAGGCTCTTCCGAAAAGGCAAACGTCCAGCTCCTTGTCCCACAAGGAAGGTGCCAGCCCTGAAAGCTCTTGCTGCTCTTCACTGTCCCCGTGCAGCCTATGCGCAGGCACAACAGCATTCGGGATCTGTGCTTGCCCAGGATCGGTACAGCTCACGGTGTTCGTTCTCGGCATAGCATTTTTCTGAAAAGGCAAACGTCCGACTCCTTGTCCCACAAGGAAGGTGCCAGCCCTGAAAGTTCTTGCTGCTCTTCACTGTCCCCGTGCAGCCTATGCACAGGCACAACAGCATTGGGGATATGTGCTTGCCCAGGAACGGTACACCTCACGGTGTTCGTTCTCGGCAGAGGCTCTTCCGAAAAGGCAAAGGTCCAGCTCATTGTCCCACAAGGAAGGTGCCAGCCCTGAAAGCTCTTGCTGCTCTTCACTGTCCCCGTGCAGCCTATGCACAGGCACAACAGCAATGGGGATATGTGCTTGCCCAGGATCGGTACATCTCACGGTGTTCGTTCTCGGCATAGCATTTTTCTGAAAAGGCAAACGTCCGGCTCCTTGTCCCACAAGGAAGGTGCCAGCCCTGAAAGCTCTTGCTGCTCTTCACTGTCCCCGTGCAGCCTATGCACAGGCACAACAGCATTGGGGATCTGTGCTTGCCCAGGATCGGTACACCTCACGGTGTTCGTTCTCGGAAGAGGCTCTTCCGAAAAGGCAAACGTCCGGCTCCTTGTCCCACAAGGAAGGTGCCAGCCCTGAAAGCTCTTGCTGCTCTTCACTGTCCCTGTGCAGCCTATGCACAGGCACAACAGCATTGGGGATCTGTGCTTGCCCAGGAACGGTACACCTCTCGGTGTCCGTTCTCGGCATAGCATTTTTCTGAAAAGGCAAACGTCCGACTCCTTGTCCCACAAGGAAGGTGCCAGCCCTGAAAGCTCTTGCTGCTCTTCACTGTCCCCGTGCAGCCTATGCACAGGCACAACAGCATTGGGGATATGTGCTTGCCCAGGAACGATACACCTCACGGTGTTCGTTCTCGGCAGAGGCTCTTCCGAAAAGGCAAACGTCCGGCTCCTTGTCCCACAAGGAAGGTGCCAGCCCTGAAAGCTCTTGCTGCTCTTCACTGTCCCCGTGCAGCCTATGCACAGGCACAACAGCATTCGGGATCTGTGCTTGCCCAGGAACGGTACACCTCACGGTGTTCGTTCTCGGCAGAGGCTCTTCCGAAAAGGCAAACGTCCGGCTCCTTGTCCCACAAGGAAGGTGCCAGCCCTGAAAGCTCTTGCTGCTCTTCACTGTCCCCGTGCAGCCTATGCACTGGCACAACAGCATTCGGGATCTGTGCTTGCCCAGGATCGGTACACCTCACGGTGTTCGTTCTCGGCATAGCATTTTTCTGAAAAGGCAAACGTCCGGCTCCTTGTCCCACAAGGAAGGTGCCAGCCCTGAAAGCTCTTGCTGCTCTTCACTGTCCCCGTGCAGCCTATGCGCAGGCACAACAGCATTCGGGATCTGTGCTTGCCCAGGATCGGTACACCTCACGGTGTTCGTTCTCGGCATAGCATTTTTCTGAAAAGGCAAACGTCCGACTCCTTGTCCCACAAGGAAGGTGCCAGCCCTGAAAGTTCTTGCTGCTCTTCACTGTCCCCGTGCAGCCTATGCACAGGCACAACAGCATTGGGGATATGTGCTTGCCCAGGATCGGTACACCTCACGTTGTTCGTTCTCGGCAGAGGCTCTTCCGAAAAGGCAAACGTCCGGCTCCTTGTCCCACAAGGAAGGTGCCAGCCCTGAAAGCTCTTGCTGCTCTTCACTGTCCCCGTGCAGCCTATGCACAGGCACAACAGCATTGGGGATCTGTGCTTGCCCAGGATCGGTATACCTCACGGTGTTCGTTCTCGGCATAGCATTTTTCTGAAAAGGCAAACGTCCGGCTCCTTGTCCCACAAGGAAGGTGCCAGCCCTGAAAGCTCTTGCTGCTCTTCACTGTCCCCGTGCAGCCTATGCACAGGCACAACAGCATTGGGGATCTGTGCTTGCCCAGGATCGGTACACCTCACGGTGTTCGTTCTCGGCATAGCATTTTTCTGAAAAGGCAAACGTCCGACTCCTTGTCCCACAAGGAAGGTGCCAGCCCTGAAAGTTCTTGCTGCTCTTCACTGTCCCCGTGCAGCCTATGCACAGGCACAACAGCATTGGGGATATGTGCTTGCCCAAGAACAGTACACCTCACGGTGTTCGTTCTCGGCAGAGGCTCTTCCGAAAAGGCAAACGTCCAGCTCCTTGTCCCACAAGGAAGGTGCCAGCCCTGAAAGCTCTTGCTGCTCTTCACTGTCCCCGTGCAGCCTATGCGCAGGCACAACAGCATTCGGGATCTGTGCTTGCCCAGGATCGGTACAGCTCACGGTGTTCGTTCTCGGCATAGCATTTTTCTGAAAAGGCAAACGTCCGACTCCTTGTCCCACAAGGAAGGTGCCAGCCCTGAAAGCTCTTGCTGCTCTTCACTGTCCCCGTGCAGCCTATGCACAGGCACAACAGCATTGGGGATCTGTGCTTGCCCAGGAACGGTACACCTCACGGTGTTCGTTCTCGGCAGAGGCTCTTCCGAAAAGGCAAACGTCCGGCTCCTTGTCCCACAAGGAAGGTGCCAGCCCTGAAAGCTCTTGCTGCTCTTCACTGTCCCTGTGCAGCCTATGCACAGGCACAACAGCATTGGGGATCTGTGCTTGCCCAGGAACGGTACACCTCTCGGTGTCCGTTCTCGGCATAGCATTTTTCTGAAAAGGCAAACGTCCGACTCCTTGTCCCACAAGGAAGGTGCCAGCCCTGAAAGCTCTTGCTGCTCTTCACTGTCCCCGTGCAGCCTATGCACAGGCACAACAGCATTGGGGATATGTGCTTGCCCAGGAACAGTACACCTCACGGTGTTCGTTCTCGGCAGAGGCTCTTCCGAAAAGGCAAACGTCCGGCTCCTTGTCCCACAAGGAAGGTGCCAGCCCTGAAAGCTCTTGCTGTTCTTCACTGTCCCCGTGCAGCCTATGCACAGGCACAACAGCATTGGGGATCTGTGCTTGCCCAGGATCGGTACACCTCACGGTGTTCGTTCTCGGCATAGCATTTTTCTGAAAAGGCAAACGTCCGGCTCCTTGTCCCACAAGGAAGGTGCCAGCCCTGAAAGTTCTTGCTGCTCTTCACTGTCCCCGTGCAGCCTATGCACAGGCACAACAGCATTGGGGATATGTGCTTGCCCAGGAACGGTACACCTCACGGTGTTCGTTCTCGGCATAGCATTTTTCTGAAAAGGCAAACGTCCGGCTCCTTGTCCCACAAGGAAGGTGCCAGCCCTGAAAGCTCTTGCTGCTCTTCACTGTCCCCGTGCAGCCTATGCACAGGCACAACAGCATTGGGGATCTGTGCTTGCCCAGGATCGGTACACCTCACGGTGTTCGTTCTCGGCATAGCATTTTTCTGAAAAGGCAAACGTCCGGCTCCTTGTCCCACAAGGAAGGTGCCAGCCCTGAAAGCTCTTGCTGCTCTTCACTGTCCCCGTGCAGCCTATGCACAGGCACAACAGCATTCGGGATCTGTGCTTGCCCAGGATCGGTACACCTCACGGTGTTCGTTCTCGGCATAGCATTTTTCTGAAAAGGCAAACGTCCGGCTCCTTGTCCCACAAGGAAGGTGCCAGCCCTGAAAGCTTTTGCTGCTCTTCACTGTCCCCGTGCAGCCTATGCGCAGGCACAACAGCATTCGGGATCTGTGCTTGCCCAGGATCGGTACAGCTCACGGTGTTCGTTCTCGGCATAGCATTTTTCTGAAAAGGCAAACGTCCGGCTCCTTGTCCCACAAGGAAGGTGCCAGCCCTGAAAGTTCTTGCTGCTCTTCACTGTCCCCGTGCAGCCTATGCACAGGCACAACAGCATTGGGGATCTGTGCTTGCCCAGGATCGGTACACCTCACGGTGTTCGTTCTCGGCATAGCATTTTTCTGAAAAGGCAAACGTCCGGCTCCTTGTCCCACAAGGAAGGTGCCAGCCCTGAAAGCTCTTGCTGCTCTTCACTGTCCCCGTGCAGCCTATGCACAGGCACAACAGCATTGGGGATCTGTGCTTGCCCAGGATCGGTACACCTCTCGGTGTCAGTTCTCAGCATAACATTTTTCTGAAAAGGCAAACGTCCGGCTCCTTGTCCCACAAGGAAGGTGCCAGCCCTGAAAGCTCTTGCTGCTCTTCACTGTCCCCGTGCAGCCTATGCACAGGCACAACAGCATTCGGGATCTGTGCTTGCCCAGGAACGGTACACCTCACGGTGTTCGTTCTCGGCAGAGGCTCTTCCGAAAAGGCAAACGTCCGGCTCCTTGTCCCACAAGGAAGGTGCCAGCCCTGAAAGCTCTTGCTGCTCTTCACTGTCCCCGTGCAGCCTATGCACTGGCACAACAGCATTCGGGATCTGTGCTTGCCCAGGATCGGTACACCTCACGGTGTTCGTTCTCGGCATAGCATTTTTCTGAAAAGGCAAACGTCCGGCTCCTTGTCCCACAAGGAAGGTGCCAGCCCTGAAAGCTCTTGCTGCTCTTCACTGTCCCCGTGCAGCCTATGCACAGGCACAACAGCATTGGGGATCTGTGCTTGCCCAGGATCGGTACACCTCACGGTGTTCGTTCTCGGCATAGCATTTTTCTGAAAAGGCAAACGTCCGACTCCTTGTCCCACAAGGAAGGTGCCAGCCCTGAAAGTTCTTGCTGCTCTTCACTGTCCCCGTGCAGCCTATGCACAGGCACAACAGCATTGGGGATATGTGCTTGCCCAAGAACGGTACACCTCACGGTGTTCGTTCTCGGCAGAGGCTCTTCCGAAAAGGCAAACGTCCAGCTCCTTGTCCCACAAGGAAGGTGCCAGCCCTGAAAGCTCTTGCTGCTCTTCACTGTCCCCGTGCAGCCTATGCGCAGGCACAACAGCATTCGGGATCTGTGCTTGCCCAGGATCGGTACAGCTCACGGTGTTCGTTCTCGGCATAGCATTTTTCTGAAAAGGCAAACGTCCGACTCCTTGTCCCACAAGGAAGGTGCCAGCCCTGAAAGCTCTTGCTGCTCTTCACTGTCCCCGTGCAGCCTATGCACAGGCACAACAGCATTGGGGATATGTGCTTGCCCAGGAACGATACACCTCACGGTGTTCGTTCTCGGCAGAGGCTCTTCCGAAAAGGCAAACGTCCGGCTCCTTGTCCCACAAGGAAGGTGCCAGCCCTGAAAGCTCTTGCTGTTCTTCACTGTCCCCGTGCAGCCTATGCACAGGCACAACAGCATTGGGGATCTGTGCTTGCCCAGGATCGGTACACCTCACGGTGTTCGTTCTCGGCATAGCATTTTTCTGAAAAGGCAAACGTCCGGCTCCTTGTCCCACAAGGAAGGTGCCAGCCCTGAAAGTTCTTGCTGCTCTTCACTGTCCCCGTGCAGCCTATGCACAGGCACAACAGCATTGGGGATATGTGCTTGCCCAGGAACGATACACCTCACGGTGTTCGTTCTCGGCAGAGGCTCTTCCGAAAAGGCAAACGTCCGGCTCCTTGTCCCACAAGGAAGGTGCCAGCCCTGAAAGCTCTTGCTGCTCTTCACTGTCCCCGTGCAGCCTATGCACAGGCACAACAGCATTCGGGATCTGTGCTTGCCCAGGATCGGTACACCTCACGGTGTTCGTTCTCGGCATAGCATTTTTCTGAAAAGGCAAACGTCCGGCTCCTTGTCCCACAAGGAAGGTGCCAGCCCTGAAAGCTCTTGCTGCTCTTCACTGTCCCCGTGCAGCCTATGCGCAGGCACAACAGCATTCGGGATCTGTGCTTGCCCAGGATCGGTACACCTCACGGTGTTCGTTCTCGGCATAGCATTTTTCTGAAAAGGCAAACGTCCGACTCCTTGTCCCACAAGGAAGGTGCCAGCCCTGAAAGTTCTTGCTGCTCTTCACTGTCCCCGTGCAGCCTATGCACAGGCACAACAGCATTGGGGATCTGTGCTTGCCCAGGATCGGTACACCTCACGGTGTTCGTTCTCGGCATAGCATTTTTCTGAAAAGGCAAACGTCCGGCTCCTTGTCCCACAAGGAAGGTGCCAGCCCTGAAAGCTCTTGCTGCTCTTCACTGTCCCCGTGCAGCCTATGCACAGGCACAACAGCATTGGGGATCTGTGCTTGCCCAGGATCGGTACACCTCTCGGTGTCAGTTCTCAGCATAACATTTTTCTGAAAAGGCAAACGTCCGGCTCCTTGTCCCACAAGGAAGGTGCCAGCCCTGAAAGCTCTTGCTGCTCTTCACTGTCCCCGTGCAGCCTATGCACAGGCACAACAGCATTCGGGATCTGTGCTTGCCCAGGAACGGTACACCTCACGGTGTTCGTTCTCGGCAGAGGCTCTTCCGAAAAGGCAAACGTCCGGCTCCTTGTCCCACAAGGAAGGTGCCAGCCCTGAAAGCTCTTGCTGCTCTTCACTGTCCCCGTGCAGCCTATGCACTGGCACAACAGCATTCGGGATCTGTGCTTGCCCAGGATCGGTACACCTCACGGTGTTCGTTCTCGGCATAGCATTTTTCTGAAAAGGCAAACGTCCGGCTCCTTGTCCCACAAGGAAGGTGCCAGCCCTGAAAGCTCTTGCTGCTCTTCACTGTCCCCGTGCAGCCTATGCACAGGCACAACAGCATTGGGGATCTGTGCTTGCCCAGGATCGGTACACCTCACGGTGTTCGTTCTCGGCATAGCATTTTTCTGAAAAGGCAAACGTCCGACTCCTTGTCCCACAAGGAAGGTGCCAGCCCTGAAAGTTCTTGCTGCTCTTCACTGTCCCCGTGCAGCCTATGCACAGGCACAACAGCATTGGGGATATGTGCTTGCCCAAGAACGGTACACCTCACGGTGTTCGTTCTCGGCAGAGGCTCTTCCGAAAAGGCAAACGTCCAGCTCCTTGTCCCACAAGGAAGGTGCCAGCCCTGAAAGCTCTTGCTGCTCTTCACTGTCCCCGTGCAGCCTATGCGCAGGCACAACAGCATTCGGGATCTGTGCTTGCCCAGGATCGGTACACCTCACGGTGTTCGTTCTCGGCATAGCATTTTTCTGAAAAGGCAAACGTCCGGCTCCTTGTCCCACAAGGAAGGTGCCAGCCCTGAAAGTTCTTGCTGCTCTTCACTGTCCCCGTGCAGCCTATGCACAGGCACAACAGCATTGGGGATATGTGCTTGCCCAGGATCGGTACACCTCACGTTGTTCGTTCTCGGCAGAGGCTCTTCCGAAAAGGCAAACGTCCGGCTCCTTGTCCCACAAGGAAGGTGCCAGCCCTGAAAGCTCTTGCTGCTCTTCACTGTCCCCGTGCAGCCTATGCACAGGCACAACAGCATTCGGGATCTGTGCTTGCCCAGGATCGGTACACCTCACGGTGTTCGTTCTCGGCATAGCATTTTTCTGAAAAGGCAAACGTCCGACTCCTTGTCCCACAAGGAAGGTGCCAGCCCTGAAAGTTCTTGCTGCTCTTCACTGTCCCCGTGCAGCCTATGCACAGGCACAACAGCATTGGGGATATGTGCTTGCCCAGGAACGGTACACCTCACGGTGTTCGTTCTCGGCAGAGGCTCTTCCGAAAAGGCAAACGTCCAGCTCCTTGTCCCACAAGGAAGGTGCCAGCCCTGAAAGCTCTTGCTGCTCTTCACTGTCCCCGTGCAGCCTATGCGCAGGCACAACAGCATTCGGGATCTGTGCTTGCCCAGGATCGGTACAGCTCACGGTGTTCGTTCTCGGCATAGCATTTTTCTGAAAAGGCAAACGTCCGACTCCTTGTCCCACAAGGAAGGTGCCAGCCCTGAAAGTTCTTGCTGCTCTTCACTGTCCCCGTGCAGCCTATGCACAGGCACAACAGCATTGGGGATATGTGCTTGCCCAGGAACGGTACACCTCACGGTGTTCGTTCTCGGCAGAGGCTCTTCCGAAAAGGCAAAGGTCCAGCTCATTGTCCCACAAGGAAGGTGCCAGCCCTGAAAGCTCTTGCTGCTCTTCACTGTCCCCGTGCAGCCTATGCACAGGCACAACAGCATTGGGGATATGTGCTTGCCCAGGATCGGTACATCTCACGGTGTTCGTTCTCGGCATAGCATTTTTCTGAAAAGGCAAACGTCCGGCTCCTTGTCCCACAAGGAAGGTGCCAGCCCTGAAAGCTCTTGCTGCTCTTCACTGTCCCCGTGCAGCCTATGCACAGGCACAACAGCATTGGGGATCTGTGCTTGCCCAGGATCGGTACACCTCACGGTGTTCGTTCTCGGAAGAGGCTCTTCCGAAAAGGCAAACGTCCGGCTCCTTGTCCCACAAGGAAGGTGCCAGCCCTGAAAGCTCTTGCTGCTCTTCACTGTCCCTGTGCAGCCTATGCACAGGCACAACAGCATTGGGGATCTGTGCTTGCCCAGGAACGGTACACCTCTCGGTGTCCGTTCTCGGCATAGCATTTTTCTGAAAAGGCAAACGTCCGACTCCTTGTCCCACAAGGAAGGTGCCAGCCCTGAAAGCTCTTGCTGCTCTTCACTGTCCCCGTGCAGCCTATGCACAGGCACAACAGCATTGGGGATATGTGCTTGCCCAGGAACGATACACCTCACGGTGTTCGTTCTCGGCAGAGGCTCTTCCGAAAAGGCAAACGTCCGGCTCCTTGTCCCACAAGGAAGGTGCCAGCCCTGAAAGCTCTTGCTGCTCTTCACTGTCCCCGTGCAGCCTATGCACAGGCACAACAGCATTCGGGATCTGTGCTTGCCCAGGAACGGTACACCTCACGGTGTTCGTTCTCGGCAGAGGCTCTTCCGAAAAGGCAAACGTCCGGCTCCTTGTCCCACAAGGAAGGTGCCAGCCCTGAAAGCTCTTGCTGCTCTTCACTGTCCCCGTGCAGCCTATGCACAGGCACAACAGCATTGGGGATGTGTGCTTGCCCAGGATCGGTACACCTCACGGTGTTCGTTCTCGGCATAGCATTTTTCTGAAAAGGCAAACGTCCGACTCCTTGTCCCACAAGGAAGGTGCCAGCCCTGAAAGTTCTTGCTGCTCTTCACTGTCCCCGTGCAGCCTATGCACAGGCACAACAGCATTGGGGATATGTGCTTGCCCAAGAGCAGTACACCTCACGGTGTTCGTTCTCGGCAGAGGCTCTTCCGAAAAGGCAAACGTCCAGCTCCTTGTCCCACAAGGAAGGTGCCAGCCCTGAAAGCTCTTGCTGCTCTTCACTGTCCCCGTGCAGCCTATGCGCAGGCACAACAGCATTGGGGATCTGTGCTTGCCCAGGATCGGTACAGCTCACGGTGTTCGTTCTCGGCATAGCATTTTTCTGAAAAGGCAAACGTCCGACTCCTTGTCCCACAAGGAAGGTGCCAGCCCTGAAAGCTCTTGCTGCTCTTCACTGTCCCCGTGCAGCCTATGCACAGGCACAACAGCATTGGGGATCTGTGCTTGCCCAGGAACGGTACACCTCACGGTGTTCGTTCTCGGCAGAGGCTCTTCCGAAAAGGCAAACGTCCGGCTCCTTGTCCCACAAGGAAGGTGCCAGCCCTGAAAGCTCTTGCTGCTCTTCACTGTCCCTGTGCAGCCTATGCACAGGCACAACAGCATTGGGGATCTGTGCTTGCCCAGGAACGGTACACCTCTCGGTGTCCGTTCTCGGCATAGCATTTTTCTGAAAAGGCAAACGTCCGACTCCTTGTCCCACAAGGAAGGTGCCAGCCCTGAAAGCTCTTGCTGCTCTTCACTGTCCCCGTGCAGCCTATGCACAGGCACAACAGCATTGGGGATATGTGCTTGCCCAGGAACAGTACACCTCACGGTGTTCGTTCTCGGCAGAGGCTCTTCCGAAAAGGCAAACGTCCGGCTCCTTGTCCCACAAGGAAGGTGCCAGCCCTGAAAGCTCTTGCTGTTCTTCACTGTCCCCGTGCAGCCTATGCACAGGCACAACAGCATTGGGGATCTGTGCTTGCCCAGGATCGGTACACCTCACGGTGTTCGTTCTCGGCATAGCATTTTTCTGAAAAGGCAAACGTCCGGCTCCTTGTCCCACAAGGAAGGTGCCAGCCCTGAAAGTTCTTGCTGCTCTTCACTGTCCCCGTGCAGCCTATGCACAGGCACAACAGCATTGGGGATATGTGCTTGCCCAGGAACGGTACACCTCACGGTGTTCGTTCTCGGCATAGCATTTTTCTGAAAAGGCAAACGTCCGGCTCCTTGTCCCACAAGGAAGGTGCCAGCCCTGAAAGCTCTTGCTGCTCTTCACTGTCCCCGTGCAGCCTATGCACAGGCACAACAGCATTGGGGATCTGTGCTTGCCCAGGATCGGTACACCTCACGGTGTTCGTTCTCGGCATAGCATTTTTCTGAAAAGGCAAACGTCCGGCTCCTTGTCCCACAAGGAAGGTGCCAGCCCTGAAAGCTCTTGCTGCTCTTCACTGTCCCCGTGCAGCCTATGCACAGGCACAACAGCATTCGGGATCTGTGCTTGCCCAGGATCGGTACACCTCACGGTGTTCGTTCTCGGCATAGCATTTTTCTGAAAAGGCAAACGTCCGGCTCCTTGTCCCACAAGGAAGGTGCCAGCCCTGAAAGCTTTTGCTGCTCTTCACTGTCCCCGTGCAGCCTATGCGCAGGCACAACAGCATTCGGGATCTGTGCTTGCCCAGGATCGGTACACCTCACGGTGTTCGTTCTCGGCATAGCATTTTTCTGAAAAGGCAAACGTCCGACTCCTTGTCCCACAAGGAAGGTGCCAGCCCTGAAAGTTCTTGCTGCTCTTCACTGTCCCCGTGCAGCCTATGCACAGGCACAACAGCATTGGGGATCTGTGCTTGCCCAGGATCGGTACACCTCACGGTGTTCGTTCTCGGCATAGCATTTTTCTGAAAAGGCAAACGTCCGGCTCCTTGTCCCACAAGGAAGGTGCCAGCCCTGAAAGCTCTTGCTGCTCTTCACTGTCCCCGTGCAGCCTATGCACAGGCACAACAGCATTGGGGATCTGTGCTTGCCCAGGATCGGTACACCTCTCGGTGTCAGTTCTCAGCATAACATTTTTCTGAAAAGGCAAACGTCCGGCTCCTTGTCCCACAAGGAAGGTGCCAGCCCTGAAAGCTCTTGCTGCTCTTCACTGTCCCCGTGCAGCCTATGCACAGGCACAACAGCATTCGGGATCTGTGCTTGCCCAGGAACGGTACACCTCACGGTGTTCGTTCTCGGCAGAGGCTCTTCCGAAAAGGCAAACGTCCGGCTCCTTGTCCCACAAGGAAGGTGCCAGCCCTGAAAGCTCTTGCTGCTCTTCACTGTCCCCGTGCAGCCTATGCACTGGCACAACAGCATTCGGGATCTGTGCTTGCCCAGGATCGGTACACCTCACGGTGTTCGTTCTCGGCATAGCATTTTTCTGAAAAGGCAAACGTCCGGCTCCTTGTCCCACAAGGAAGGTGCCAGCCCTGAAAGCTCTTGCTGCTCTTCACTGTCCCCGTGCAGCCTATGCACAGGCACAACAGCATTGGGGATCTGTGCTTGCCCAGGATCGGTACACCTCACGGTGTTCGTTCTCGGCATAGCATTTTTCTGAAAAGGCAAACGTCCGACTCCTTGTCCCACAAGGAAGGTGCCAGCCCTGAAAGTTCTTGCTGCTCTTCACTGTCCCCGTGCAGCCTATGCACAGGCACAACAGCATTGGGGATATGTGCTTGCCCAAGAACGGTACACCTCACGGTGTTCGTTCTCGGCAGAGGCTCTTCCGAAAAGGCAAACGTCCAGCTCCTTGTCCCACAAGGAAGGTGCCAGCCCTGAAAGCTCTTGCTGCTCTTCACTGTCCCCGTGCAGCCTATGCGCAGGCACAACAGCATTCGGGATCTGTGCTTGCCCAGGATCGGTACAGCTCACGGTGTTCGTTCTCGGCATAGCATTTTTCTGAAAAGGCAAACGTCCGACTCCTTGTCCCACAAGGAAGGTGCCAGCCCTGAAAGCTCTTGCTGCTCTTCACTGTCCCCGTGCAGCCTATGCACAGGCACAACAGCATTGGGGATATGTGCTTGCCCAGGAACGATACACCTCACGGTGTTCGTTCTCGGCAGAGGCTCTTCCGAAAAGGCAAACGTCCGGCTCCTTGTCCCACAAGGAAGGTGCCAGCCCTGAAAGCTCTTGCTGTTCTTCACTGTCCCCGTGCAGCCTATGCACAGGCACAACAGCATTGGGGATCTGTGCTTGCCCAGGATCGGTACACCTCACGGTGTTCGTTCTCGGCATAGCATTTTTCTGAAAAGGCAAACGTCCGGCTCCTTGTCCCACAAGGAAGGTGCCAGCCCTGAAAGTTCTTGCTGCTCTTCACTGTCCCCGTGCAGCCTATGCACAGGCACAACAGCATTGGGGATATGTGCTTGCCCAGGAACGATACACCTCACGGTGTTCGTTCTCGGCAGAGGCTCTTCCGAAAAGGCAAACGTCCGGCTCCTTGTCCCACAAGGAAGGTGCCAGCCCTGAAAGCTCTTGCTGCTCTTCACTGTCCCCGTGCAGCCTATGCACAGGCACAACAGCATTCGGGATCTGTGCTTGCCCAGGATCGGTACACCTCACGGTGTTCGTTCTCGGCATAGCATTTTTCTGAAAAGGCAAACGTCCGGCTCCTTGTCCCACAAGGAAGGTGCCAGCCCTGAAAGCTTTTGCTGCTCTTCACTGTCCCCGTGCAGCCTATGCGCAGGCACAACAGCATTCGGGATCTGTGCTTGCCCAGGATCGGTACACCTCACGGTGTTCGTTCTCGGCATAGCATTTTTCTGAAAAGGCAAACGTCCGACTCCTTGTCCCACAAGGAAGGTGCCAGCCCTGAAAGTTCTTGCTGCTCTTCACTGTCCCCGTGCAGCCTATGCACAGGCACAACAGCATTGGGGATCTGTGCTTGCCCAGGATCGGTACACCTCACGGTGTTCGTTCTCGGCATAGCATTTTTCTGAAAAGGCAAACGTCCGGCTCCTTGTCCCACAAGGAAGGTGCCAGCCCTGAAAGCTCTTGCTGCTCTTCACTGTCCCCGTGCAGCCTATGCACAGGCACAACAGCATTGGGGATCTGTGCTTGCCCAGGATCGGTACACCTCTCGGTGTCAGTTCTCAGCATAACATTTTTCTGAAAAGGCAAACGTCCGGCTCCTTGTCCCACAAGGAAGGTGCCAGCCCTGAAAGCTCTTGCTGCTCTTCACTGTCCCCGTGCAGCCTATGCACAGGCACAACAGCATTCGGGATCTGTGCTTGCCCAGGAACGGTACACCTCACGGTGTTCGTTCTCGGCAGAGGCTCTTCCGAAAAGGCAAACGTCCGGCTCCTTGTCCCACAAGGAAGGTGCCAGCCCTGAAAGCTCTTGCTGCTCTTCACTGTCCCCGTGCAGCCTATGCACTGGCACAACAGCATTCGGGATCTGTGCTTGCCCAGGATCGGTACACCTCACGGTGTTCGTTCTCGGCATAGCATTTTTCTGAAAAGGCAAACGTCCGGCTCCTTGTCCCACAAGGAAGGTGCCAGCCCTGAAAGCTCTTGCTGCTCTTCACTGTCCCCGTGCAGCCTATGCACAGGCACAACAGCATTGGGGATCTGTGCTTGCCCAGGATCGGTACACCTCACGGTGTTCGTTCTCGGCATAGCATTTTTCTGAAAAGGCAAACGTCCGACTCCTTGTCCCACAAGGAAGGTGCCAGCCCTGAAAGTTCTTGCTGCTCTTCACTGTCCCCGTGCAGCCTATGCACAGGCACAACAGCATTGGGGATATGTGCTTGCCCAAGAACGGTACACCTCACGGTGTTCGTTCTCGGCAGAGGCTCTTCCGAAAAGGCAAACGTCCAGCTCCTTGTCCCACAAGGAAGGTGCCAGCCCTGAAAGCTCTTGCTGCTCTTCACTGTCCCCGTGCAGCCTATGCGCAGGCACAACAGCATTCGGGATCTGTGCTTGCCCAGGATCGGTACAGCTCACGGTGTTCGTTCTCGGCATAGCATTTTTCTGAAAAGGCAAACGTC
Source organism: Buteo buteo (assembly GCF_964188355.1). Taxonomy (NCBI): domain Eukaryota; kingdom Metazoa; phylum Chordata; class Aves; order Accipitriformes; family Accipitridae; genus Buteo; species Buteo buteo. The sequence continues at coordinate 826,597 of NW_027439213.1, forward strand.
CGACTCCTTGTCCCACAAGGAAGGTGCCAGCCCTGAAAGCTCTTGCTGCTCTTCACTGTCCCCGTGCAGCCTATGCACAGGCACAACAGCATTGGGGATATGTGCTTGCCCAGGAACGATACACCTCACGGTGTTCGTTCTCGGCAGAGGCTCTTCCGAAAAGGCAAACGTCCGGCTCCTTGTCCCACAAGGAAGGTGCCAGCCCTGAAAGCTCTTGCTGTTCTTCACTGTCCCCGTGCAGCCTATGCACAGGCACAACAGCATTGGGGATCTGTGCTTGCCCAGGATCGGTACACCTCACGGTGTTCGTTCTCGGCATAGCATTTTTCTGAAAAGGCAAACGTCCGGCTCCTTGTCCCACAAGGAAGGTGCCAGCCCTGAAAGCTCTTGCTGCTCTTCACTGTCCCCGTGCAGCCTATGCACAGGCACAACAGCATTGGGGATATGTGCTTGCCCAGGAACGATACACCTCACGGTGTTCGTTCTCGGCAGAGGCTCTTCCGAAAAGGCAAACGTCCGGCTCCTTGTCCCACAAGGAAGGTGCCAGCCCTGAAAGCTCTTGCTGCTCTTCACTGTCCCCGTGCAACCTATGCACAGGCACAACAGCATTCGGGATCTGTGCTTGCCCAGGAACGGTACACCTCACGGTGTTCGTTCTCGGCAGAGGCTCTTCCGAAAAGGCAAACGTCCGGCTCCTTGTCCCACAAGGAAGGTGCCAGCCCTGAAAGCTCTTGCTGCTCTTCACTGTCCCCGTGCAGCCTATGCACTGGCACAACAGCATTCGGGATCTGTGCTTGCCCAGGATCGGTACACCTCACGGTGTTCGTTCTCGGCATAGCATTTTTCTGAAAAGGCAAACGTCCGGCTCCTTGTCCCACAAGGAAGGTGCCAGCCCTGAAAGCTCTTGCTGCTCTTCACTGTCCCCGTGCAGCCTATGCGCAGGCACAACAGCATTCGGGATCTGTGCTTGCCCAGGATCGGTACACCTCACGGTGTTCGTTCTCGGCATAGCATTTTTCTGAAAAGGCAAACGTCCGACTCCTTGTCCCACAAGGAAGGTGCCAGCCCTGAAAGTTCTTGCTGCTCTTCACTGTCCCCGTGCAGCCTATGCACAGGCACAACAGCATTGGGGATATGTGCTTGCCCAGGATCGGTACACCTCACGTTGTTCGTTCTCGGCAGAGGCTCTTCCGAAAAGGCAAACGTCCGGCTCCTTGTCCCACAAGGAAGGTGCCAGCCCTGAAAGCTCTTGCTGCTCTTCACTGTCCCCGTGCAGCCTATGCACAGGCACAACAGCATTCGGGATATGTGCTTGCCCAGGATCGGTACACCTCACGGTGTTCGTTCTCGGCAGAGGCTCTTCCGAAAAGGCAAACGTCCGGCTCCTTGTCCCACAAGGAAGGTGCCAGCCCTGAAAGCTCTTGCTGCTCTTCACTGTCCCCGTGCAGCCTATGCACAGGCACAACAGCATTCGGGATCTGTGCTTGCCCAGGATCGGTACACCTCACGGTGTTCGTTCTCGGCATAGCATTTTTCTGAAAAGGCAAACGTCCGGCTCCTTGTCCCACAAGGAAGGTGCCAGCCCTGAAAGCTCTTGCTGCTCTTCACTGTCCCCGTGCAGCCTATGCACAGGCACAACAGCATTCGGGATCTGTGCTTGCCCAGGATCGGTACACCTCACGGTGTTCGTTCTCGGCATAGCATTTTTCTGAAAAGGCAAACGTCCGACTCCTTGTCCCACAAGGAAGGTGCCAGCCCTGAAAGTTCTTGCTGCTCTTCACTGTCCCCGTGCAGCCTATGCACAGGCACAACAGCATTGGGGATATGTGCTTGCCCAGGAACGGTACACCTCACGGTGTTCGTTCTCGGCAGAGGCTCTTCCGAAAAGGCAAACGTCCAGCTCCTTGTCCCACAAGGAAGGTGCCAGCCCTGAAAGCTCTTGCTGCTCTTCACTGTCCCCGTGCAGCCTATGCGCAGGCACAACAGCATTCGGGATCTGTGCTTGCCCAGGATCGGTACAGCTCACGGTGTTCGTTCTCGGCATAGCATTTTTCTGAAAAGGCAAACGTCCGACTCCTTGTCCCACAAGGAAGGTGCCAGCCCTGAAAGTTCTTGCTGCTCTTCACTGTCCCCGTGCAGCCTATGCACAGGCACAACAGCATTGGGGATATGTGCTTGCCCAGGAACGGTACACCTCACGGTGTTCGTTCTCGGCAGAGGCTCTTCCGAAAAGGCAAAGGTCCAGCTCATTGTCCCACAAGGAAGGTGCCAGCCCTGAAAGCTCTTGCTGCTCTTCACTGTCCCCGTGCAGCCTATGCACAGGCACAACAGCATTGGGGATATGTGCTTGCCCAGGATCGGTACATCTCACGGTGTTCGTTCTCGGCATAGCATTTTTCTGAAAAGGCAAACGTCCGGCTCCTTGTCCCACAAGGAAGGTGCCAGCCCTGAAAGCTCTTGCTGCTCTTCACTGTCCCCGTGCAGCCTATGCACAGGCACAACAGCATTGGGGATCTGTGCTTGCCCAGGATCGGTACACCTCACGGTGTTCGTTCTCGGAAGAGGCTCTTCCGAAAAGGCAAACGTCCGGCTCCTTGTCCCACAAGGAAGGTGCCAGCCCTGAAAGCTCTTGCTGCTCTTCACTGTCCCTGTGCAGCCTATGCACAGGCACAACAGCATTGGGGATCTGTGCTTGCCCAGGAACGGTACACCTCTCGGTGTCCGTTCTCGGCATAGCATTTTTCTGAAAAGGCAAACGTCCGACTCCTTGTCCCACAAGGAAGGTGCCAGCCCTGAAAGCTCTTGCTGCTCTTCACTGTCCCCGTGCAGCCTATGCACAGGCACAACAGCATTGGGGATATGTGCTTGCCCAGGAACGATACACCTCACGGTGTTCGTTCTCGGCAGAGGCTCTTCCGAAAAGGCAAACGTCCGGCTCCTTGTCCCACAAGGAAGGTGCCAGCCCTGAAAGCTCTTGCTGCTCTTCACTGTCCCCGTGCAGCCTATGCACAGGCACAACAGCATTCGGGATCTGTGCTTGCCCAGGAACGGTACACCTCACGGTGTTCGTTCTCGGCAGAGGCTCTTCCGAAAAGGCAAACGTCCGGCTCCTTGTCCCACAAGGAAGGTGCCAGCCCTGAAAGCTCTTGCTGCTCTTCACTGTCCCCGTGCAGCCTATGCACTGGCACAACAGCATTCGGGATCTGTGCTTGCCCAGGATCGGTACACCTCACGGTGTTCGTTCTCGGCATAGCATTTTTCTGAAAAGGCAAACGTCCGGCTCCTTGTCCCACAAGGAAGGTGCCAGCCCTGAAAGCTCTTGCTGCTCTTCACTGTCCCCGTGCAGCCTATGCGCAGGCACAACAGCATTCGGGATCTGTGCTTGCCCAGGATCGGTACACCTCACGGTGTTCGTTCTCGGCATAGCATTTTTCTGAAAAGGCAAACGTCCGACTCCTTGTCCCACAAGGAAGGTGCCAGCCCTGAAAGTTCTTGCTGCTCTTCACTGTCCCCGTGCAGCCTATGCACAGGCACAACAGCATTGGGGATATGTGCTTGCCCAGGATCGGTACACCTCACGTTGTTCGTTCTCGGCAGAGGCTCTTCCGAAAAGGCAAACGTCCGGCTCCTTGTCCCACAAGGAAGGTGCCAGCCCTGAAAGCTCTTGCTGCTCTTCACTGTCCCCGTGCAGCCTATGCACAGGCACAACAGCATTGGGGATCTGTGCTTGCCCAGGATCGGTATACCTCACGGTGTTCGTTCTCGGCATAGCATTTTTCTGAAAAGGCAAACGTCCGGCTCCTTGTCCCACAAGGAAGGTGCCAGCCCTGAAAGCTCTTGCTGCTCTTCACTGTCCCCGTGCAGCCTATGCACAGGCACAACAGCATTGGGGATCTGTGCTTGCCCAGGATCGGTACACCTCACGGTGTTCGTTCTCGGCATAGCATTTTTCTGAAAAGGCAAACGTCCGACTCCTTGTCCCACAAGGAAGGTGCCAGCCCTGAAAGTTCTTGCTGCTCTTCACTGTCCCCGTGCAGCCTATGCACAGGCACAACAGCATTGGGGATATGTGCTTGCCCAAGAACGGTACACCTCACGGTGTTCGTTCTCGGCAGAGGCTCTTCCGAAAAGGCAAACGTCCAGCTCCTTGTCCCACAAGGAAGGTGCCAGCCCTGAAAGCTCTTGCTGCTCTTCACTGTCCCCGTGCAGCCTATGCGCAGGCACAACAGCATTCGGGATCTGTGCTTGCCCAGGATCGGTACAGCTCACGGTGTTCGTTCTCGGCATAGCATTTTTCTGAAAAGGCAAACGTCCGACTCCTTGTCCCACAAGGAAGGTGCCAGCCCTGAAAGCTCTTGCTGCTCTTCACTGTCCCCGTGCAGCCTATGCACAGGCACAACAGCATTGGGGATCTGTGCTTGCCCAGGAACGGTACACCTCACGGTGTTCGTTCTCGGCAGAGGCTCTTCCGAAAAGGCAAACGTCCGGCTCCTTGTCCCACAAGGAAGGTGCCAGCCCTGAAAGCTCTTGCTGCTCTTCACTGTCCCTGTGCAGCCTATGCACAGGCACAACAGCATTGGGGATCTGTGCTTGCCCAGGAACGGTACACCTCTCGGTGTCCGTTCTCGGCATAGCATTTTTCTGAAAAGGCAAACGTCCGACTCCTTGTCCCACAAGGAAGGTGCCAGCCCTGAAAGCTCTTGCTGCTCTTCACTGTCCCCGTGCAGCCTATGCACAGGCACAACAGCATTGGGGATATGTGCTTGCCCAGGAACAGTACACCTCACGGTGTTAGTTCTCGGCAGAGGCTCTTCCGAAAAGGCAAACGTCCGGCTCCTTGTCCCACAAGGAAGGTGCCAGCCCTGAAAGCTCTTGCTGTTCTTCACTGTCCCCGTGCAGCCTATGCACAGGCACAACAGCATTGGGGATCTGTGCTTGCCCAGGATCGGTACACCTCACGGTGTTCGTTCTCGGCATAGCATTTTTCTGAAAAGGCAAACGTCCGGCTCCTTGTCCCACAAGGAAGGTGCCAGCCCTGAAAGTTCTTGCTGCTCTTCACTGTCCCCGTGCAGCCTATGCACAGGCACAACAGCATTGGGGATATGTGCTTGCCCAGGAACGGTACACCTCACGGTGTTCGTTCTCGGCATAGCATTTTTCTGAAAAGGCAAACGTCCGGCTCCTTGTCCCACAAGGAAGGTGCCAGCCCTGAAAGCTCTTGCTGCTCTTCACTGTCCCCGTGCAGCCTATGCACAGGCACAACAGCATTGGGGATCTGTGCTTGCCCAGGATCGGTACACCTCACGGTGTTCGTTCTCGGCATAGCATTTTTCTGAAAAGGCAAACGTCCGGCTCCTTGTCCCACAAGGAAGGTGCCAGCCCTGAAAGCTCTTGCTGCTCTTCACTGTCCCCGTGCAGCCTATGCACAGGCACAACAGCATTCGGGATCTGTGCTTGCCCAGGATCGGTACACCTCACGGTGTTCGTTCTCGGCATAGCATTTTTCTGAAAAGGCAAACGTCCGGCTCCTTGTCCCACAAGGAAGGTGCCAGCCCTGAAAGCTTTTGCTGCTCTTCACTGTCCCCGTGCAGCCTATGCGCAGGCACAACAGCATTCGGGATCTGTGCTTGCCCAGGATCGGTACACCTCACGGTGTTCGTTCTCGGCATAGCATTTTTCTGAAAAGGCAAACGTCCGACTCCTTGTCCCACAAGGAAGGTGCCAGCCCTGAAAGTTCTTGCTGCTCTTCACTGTCCCCGTGCAGCCTATGCACAGGCACAACAGCATTCGGGATATGTGCTTGCCCAGGATCGGTACACCTCACGGTGTTCGTTCTCGGCATAGCATTTTTCTGAAAAGGCAAACGTCCGGCTCCTTGTCCCACAAGGAAGGTGCCAGCCCTGAAAGCTCTTGCTGCTCTTCACTGTCCCCGTGCAGCCTATGCACAGGCACAACAGCATTGGGGATCTGTGCTTGCCCAGGATCGGTACACCTCTCGGTGTCAGTTCTCAGCATAACATTTTTCTGAAAAGGCAAACGTCCGGCTCCTTGTCCCACAAGGAAGGTGCCAGCCCTGAAAGCTCTTGCTGCTCTTCACTGTCCCCGTGCAGCCTATGCACAGGCACAACAGCATTCGGGATCTGTGCTTGCCCAGGAACGGTACACCTCACGGTGTTCGTTCTCGGCAGAGGCTCTTCCGAAAAGGCAAACGTCCGGCTCCTTGTCCCACAAGGAAGGTGCCAGCCCTGAAAGCTCTTGCTGCTCTTCACTGTCCCCGTGCAGCCTATGCACTGGCACAACAGCATTCGGGATCTGTGCTTGCCCAGGATCGGTACACCTCACGGTGTTCGTTCTCGGCATAGCATTTTTCTGAAAAGGCAAACGTCCGACTCCTTGTCCCACAAGGAAGGTGCCAGCCCTGAAAGTTCTTGCTGCTCTTCACTGTCCCCGTGCAGCCTATGCACAGGCACAACAGCATTGGGGATATGTGCTTGCCCAGGATCGGTACACCTCACGTTGTTCGTTCTCGGCAGAGGCTCTTCCGAAAAGGCAAACGTCCGGCTCCTTGTCCCACAAGGAAGGTGCCAGCCCTGAAAGCTCTTGCTGCTCTTCACTGTCCCCGTGCAGCCTATGCACAGGCACAACAGCATTGGGGATCTGTGCTTGCCCAGGATCGGTATACCTCACGGTGTTCGTTCTCGGCATAGCATTTTTCTGAAAAGGCAAACGTCCGGCTCCTTGTCCCACAAGGAAGGTGCCAGCCCTGAAAGCTCTTGCTGCTCTTCACTGTCCCCGTGCAGCCTATGCACAGGCACAACAGCATTGGGGATCTGTGCTTGCCCAGGATCGGTACACCTCACGGTGTTCGTTCTCGGCATAGCATTTTTCTGAAAAGGCAAACGTCCGACTCCTTGTCCCACAAGGAAGGTGCCAGCCCTGAAAGTTCTTGCTGCTCTTCACTGTCCCCGTGCAGCCTATGCACAGGCACAACAGCATTGGGGATATGTGCTTGCCCAAGAACGGTACACCTCACGGTGTTCGTTCTCGGCAGAGGCTCTTCCGAAAAGGCAAACGTCCAGCTCCTTGTCCCACAAGGAAGGTGCCAGCCCTGAAAGCTCTTGCTGCTCTTCACTGTCCCCGTGCAGCCTATGCGCAGGCACAACAGCATTCGGGATCTGTGCTTGCCCAGGATCGGTACAGCTCACGGTGTTCGTTCTCGGCATAGCATTTTTCTGAAAAGGCAAACGTCCGACTCCTTGTCCCACAAGGAAGGTGCCAGCCCTGAAAGCTCTTGCTGCTCTTCACTGTCCCCGTGCAGCCTATGCACAGGCACAACAGCATTGGGGATCTGTGCTTGCCCAGGAACGGTACACCTCACGGTGTTCGTTCTCGGCAGAGGCTCTTCCGAAAAGGCAAACGTCCGGCTCCTTGTCCCACAAGGAAGGTGCCAGCCCTGAAAGCTCTTGCTGCTCTTCACTGTCCCTGTGCAGCCTATGCACAGGCACAACAGCATTGGGGATCTGTGCTTGCCCAGGAACGGTACACCTCTCGGTGTCCGTTCTCGGCATAGCATTTTTCTGAAAAGGCAAACGTCCGACTCCTTGTCCCACAAGGAAGGTGCCAGCCCTGAAAGCTCTTGCTGCTCTTCACTGTCCCCGTGCAGCCTATGCACAGGCACAACAGCATTGGGGATATGTGCTTGCCCAGGAACAGTACACCTCACGGTGTTAGTTCTCGGCAGAGGCTCTTCCGAAAAGGCAAACGTCCGGCTCCTTGTCCCACAAGGAAGGTGCCAGCCCTGAAAGCTCTTGCTGTTCTTCACTGTCCCCGTGCAGCCTATGCACAGGCACAACAGCATTGGGGATCTGTGCTTGCCCAGGATCGGTACACCTCACGGTGTTCGTTCTCGGCATAGCATTTTTCTGAAAAGGCAAACGTCCGGCTCCTTGTCCCACAAGGAAGGTGCCAGCCCTGAAAGTTCTTGCTGCTCTTCACTGTCCCCGTGCAGCCTATGCACAGGCACAACAGCATTGGGGATATGTGCTTGCCCAGGAACGGTACACCTCACGGTGTTCGTTCTCGGCATAGCATTTTTCTGAAAAGGCAAACGTCCGGCTCCTTGTCCCACAAGGAAGGTGCCAGCCCTGAAAGCTCTTGCTGCTCTTCACTGTCCCCGTGCAGCCTATGCACAGGCACAACAGCATTGGGGATCTGTGCTTGCCCAGGATCGGTACACCTCACGGTGTTCGTTCTCGGCATAGCATTTTTCTGAAAAGGCAAACGTCCGGCTCCTTGTCCCACAAGGAAGGTGCCAGCCCTGAAAGCTCTTGCTGCTCTTCACTGTCCCCGTGCAGCCTATGCACAGGCACAACAGCATTCGGGATCTGTGCTTGCCCAGGATCGGTACACCTCACGGTGTTCGTTCTCGGCATAGCATTTTTCTGAAAAGGCAAACGTCCGGCTCCTTGTCCCACAAGGAAGGTGCCAGCCCTGAAAGCTTTTGCTGCTCTTCACTGTCCCCGTGCAGCCTATGCGCAGGCACAACAGCATTCGGGATCTGTGCTTGCCCAGGATCGGTACACCTCACGGTGTTCGTTCTCGGCATAGCATTTTTCTGAAAAGGCAAACGTCCGACTCCTTGTCCCACAAGGAAGGTGCCAGCCCTGAAAGTTCTTGCTGCTCTTCACTGTCCCCGTGCAGCCTATGCACAGGCACAACAGCATTCGGGATATGTGCTTGCCCAGGATCGGTACACCTCACGGTGTTCGTTCTCGGCATAGCATTTTTCTGAAAAGGCAAACGTCCGGCTCCTTGTCCCACAAGGAAGGTGCCAGCCCTGAAAGCTCTTGCTGCTCTTCACTGTCCCCGTGCAGCCTATGCACAGGCACAACAGCATTGGGGATCTGTGCTTGCCCAGGATCGGTACACCTCTCGGTGTCAGTTCTCAGCATAACATTTTTCTGAAAAGGCAAACGTCCGGCTCCTTGTCCCACAAGGAAGGTGCCAGCCCTGAAAGCTCTTGCTGCTCTTCACTGTCCCCGTGCAGCCTATGCACAGGCACAACAGCATTCGGGATCTGTGCTTGCCCAGGAACGGTACACCTCACGGTGTTCGTTCTCGGCAGAGGCTCTTCCGAAAAGGCAAACGTCCGGCTCCTTGTCCCACAAGGAAGGTGCCAGCCCTGAAAGCTCTTGCTGCTCTTCACTGTCCCCGTGCAGCCTATGCACTGGCACAACAGCATTCGGGATCTGTGCTTGCCCAGGATCGGTACACCTCACGGTGTTCGTTCTCGGCATAGCATTTTTCTGAAAAGGCAAACGTCCGACTCCTTGTCCCACAAGGAAGGTGCCAGCCCTGAAAGTTCTTGCTGCTCTTCACTGTCCCCGTGCAGCCTATGCACAGGCACAACAGCATTGGGGATATGTGCTTGCCCAAGAACGGTACACCTCACGGTGTTCGTTCTCGGCAGAGGCTCTTCCGAAAAGGCAAACGTCCAGCTCCTTGTCCCACAAGGAAGGTGCCAGCCCTGAAAGCTCTTGCTGCTCTTCACTGTCCCCGTGCAGCCTATGCGCAGGCACAACAGCATTCGGGATCTGTGCTTGCCCAGGATCGGTACAGCTCACGGTGTTCGTTCTCGGCATAGCATTTTTCTGAAAAGGCAAACGTCCGACTCCTTGTCCCACAAGGAAGGTGCCAGCCCTGAAAGCTCTTGCTGCTCTTCACTGTCCCCGTGCAGCCTATGCACAGGCACAACAGCATTGGGGATATGTGCTTGCCCAGGAACGATACACCTCACGGTGTTCGTTCTCGGCAGAGGCTCTTCCGAAAAGGCAAACGTCCGGCTCCTTGTCCCACAAGGAAGGTGCCAGCCCTGAAAGCTCTTGCTGTTCTTCACTGTCCCCGTGCAGCCTATGCACAGGCACAACAGCATTGGGGATCTGTGCTTGCCCAGGATCGGTACACCTCACGGTGTTCGTTCTCGGCATAGCATTTTTCTGAAAAGGCAAACGTCCGGCTCCTTGTCCCACAAGGAAGGTGCCAGCCCTGAAAGTTCTTGCTGCTCTTCACTGTCCCCGTGCAGCCTATGCACAGGCACAACAGCATTGGGGATATGTGCTTGCCCAGGAACGGTACACCTCACGGTGTTCGTTCTCGGCATAGCATTTTTCTGAAAAGGCAAACGTCCGGCTCCTTGTCCCACAAGGAAGGTGCCAGCCCTGAAAGCTCTTGCTGCTCTTCACTGTCCCCGTGCAGCCTATGCACAGGCACAACAGCATTGGGGATCTGTGCTTGCCCAGGATCGGTACACCTCACGGTGTTCGTTCTCGGCATAGCATTTTTCTGAAAAGGCAAACGTCCGGCTCCTTGTCCCACAAGGAAGGTGCCAGCCCTGAAAGCTCTTGCTGCTCTTCACTGTCCCCGTGCAGCCTATGCACAGGCACAACAGCATTCGGGATCTGTGCTTGCCCAGGATCGGTACACCTCACGGTGTTCGTTCTCGGCATAGCATTTTTCTGAAAAGGCAAACGTCCGGCTCCTTGTCCCACAAGGAAGGTGCCAGCCCTGAAAGCTTTTGCTGCTCTTCACTGTCCCCGTGCAGCCTATGCACAGGCACAACAGCATTCGGGATCTGTGCTTGCCCAGGATCGGTACACCTCACGGTGTTCGTTCTCGGCATAGCATTTTTCTGAAATGACAAACGTCCGGCTCCTTGTCCCGCAAGGAAGGTGCCAGCCCTGAAGGCTCTTGCTGCTCTTCACTGTCCCCGTGCAGCCTATGCACAGGCACAACAGCATTGGGGATCTGTGCTTGCCCAGGATCGGTACACCTCACGGTGTTCGTTCTCGGCATAGCATTTTTCTGAAAAGGCAAACGTCCGGCTCCTTGTCCCAGAAGGAAGGTGCCAGCCCTGAAAGCTCTTGCTGCTCTTCACTGTCCCCGTGCAGCCTATGCACAGGCACAACAGCATTGGGGATCTGTGCTTGCCCAGGATCGGTACACCTCTCGGTGTCAGTTCTCAGCATAACATTTTTCTGAAAAGGCAAACGTCCGGCTCCTTGTCCCACAAGGAAGGTGCCAGCCCTGAAAGCTCTTGCTGCTCTTCACTGTCCCCGTGCAGCCTATGCACAGGCACAACAGCATTGGGGATATGTGCTTGCCCAGGAACGGTACACCTCACGGTGTTCGTTCTCGGCAGAGGCTCTTCCGAAAAGGCAAACGTCCAGCTCCTTGTCCCACAAGGAAGGTGCCAGCCCTGAAAGCTCTTGCTGCTCTTCACTGTCCCTGTGCAGCCTATGCACAGGCACAACAGCATTGGGGATCTGTGCTTGCCCAGGATCGGTACACCTCACGGTGTTCGTTCTCGGCATAGCATTTTTCTGAAAAGGCAAACGTCCGGCTCCTTGTCCCACAAGGAAGGTGCCAGCCCTGAAAGCTCTTGCTGCTCTTCACTGTCCCCGTGCAGCCTATGCACAGGCACAACAGCATTGGGGATCTGTGCTTGCCCAGGATCGGTACACCTCACGGTGTTCGTTCTCGGCATAGCATTTTTCTGAAAAGGCAAACGTCCGACTCCTTGTCCCACAAGGAAGGTGCCAGCCCTGAAAGTTCTTGCTGCTCTTCACTGTCCCCGTGCAGCCTATGCACAGGCACAACAGCATTGGGGATATGTGCTTGCCCAAGAACGGTACACCTCACGGTGTTCGTTCTCGGCAGAGGCTCTTCCGAAAAGGCAAACGTCCAGCTCCTTGTCCCACAAGGAAGGTGCCAGCCCTGAAAGCTCTTGCTGCTCTTCACTGTCCCCGTGCAGCCTATGCGCAGGCACAACAGCATTCGGGATCTGTGCTTGCCCAGGATCGGTACAGCTCACGGTGTTCGTTCTCGGCATAGCATTTTTCTGAAAAGGCAAACGTCCGACTCCTTGTCCCACAAGGAAGGTGCCAGCCCTGAAAGCTCTTGCTGCTCTTCACTGTCCCCGTGCAGCCTATGCACAGGCACAACAGCATTGGGGATCTGTGCTTGCCCAGGATCGGTACACCTCACGGTGTTCGTTCTCGGCAGAGGCTCTTCCGAAAAGGCAAACGTCCGGCTCCTTGTCCCACAAGGAAGGTGCCAGCCCTGAAAGCTCTTGCTGCTCTTCACTGTCCCTGTGCAGCCTATGCACAGGCACAACAGCATTGGGGATCTGTGCTTGCCCAGGAACGGTACACCTCTCGGTGTCCGTTCTCGGCATAGCATTTTTCTGAAAAGGCAAACGTCCGACTCCTTGTCCCACAAGGAAGGTGCCAGCCCTGAAAGCTCTTGCTGCTCTTCACTGTCCCCGTGCAGCCTATGCACAGGCACAACAGCATTGGGGATATGTGCTTGCCCAGGAACGATACACCTCACGGTGTTCGTTCTCGGCAGAGGCTCTTCCGAAAAGGCAAACGTCCGGCTCCTTGTCCCACAAGGAAGGTGCCAGCCCTGAAAGCTCTTGCTGTTCTTCACTGTCCCCGTGCAGCCTATGCACAGGCACAACAGCATTGGGGATCTGTGCTTGCCCAGGATCGGTACACCTCACGGTGTTCGTTCTCGGCATAGCATTTTTCTGAAAAGGCAAACGTCCGGCTCCTTGTCCCACAAGGAAGGTGCCAGCCCTGAAAGTTCTTGCTGCTCTTCACTGTCCCCGTGCAGCCTATGCACAGGCACAACAGCATTGGGGATATGTGCTTGCCCAGGAACGGTACACCTCACGGTGTTCGTTCTCGGCATAGCATTTTTCTGAAAAGGCAAACGTCCGGCTCCTTGTCCCACAAGGAAGGTGCCAGCCCTGAAAGCTCTTGCTGCTCTTCACTGTCCCCGTGCAGCCTATGCACAGGCACAACAGCATTGGGGATCTGTGCTTGCCCAGGATCGGTACACCTCACGGTGTTCGTTCTCGGCATAGCATTTTTCTGAAAAGGCAAACGTCCGGCTCCTTGTCCCACAAGGAAGGTGCCAGCCCTGAAAGCTCTTGCTGCTCTTCACTGTCCCCGTGCAGCCTATGCACAGGCACAACAGCATTGGGGATCTGTGCTTGCCCAGGATCGGTACAGCTCACGGTGTTCGTTCTCGGCATAGCATTTTTCTGAAAAGGCAAACGTCCGACTCCTTGTCCCACAAGGAAGGTGCCAGCCCTGAAAGCTCTTGCTGCTCTTCACTGTCCCCGTGCAGCCTATGCACAGGCACAACAGCATTGGGGATATGTGCTTGCCCAGGAACGATACACCTCACGGTGTTCGTTCTCGGCAGAGGCTCTTCCGAAAAGGCAAACGTCCGGCTCCTTGTCCCACAAGGAAGGTGCCAGCCCTGAAAGCTCTTGCTGTTCTTCACTGTCCCCGTGCAGCCTATGCACAGGCACAACAGCATTGGGGATCTGTGCTTGCCCAGGATCGGTACACCTCACGGTGTTCGTTCTCGGCATAGCATTTTTCTGAAAAGGCAAACGTCCGGCTCCTTGTCCCACAAGGAAGGTGCCAGCCCTGAAAGCTCTTGCTGCTCTTCACTGTCCCCGTGCAGCCTATGCACAGGCACAACAGCATTGGGGATATGTGCTTGCCCAGGAACGATACACCTCACGGTGTTCGTTCTCGGCAGAGGCTCTTCCGAAAAGGCAAACGTCCGGCTCCTTGTCCCACAAGGAAGGTGCCAGCCCTGAAAGCTCTTGCTGCTCTTCACTGTCCCCGTGCAACCTATGCACAGGCACAACAGCATTCGGGATCTGTGCTTGCCCAGGAACGGTACACCTCACGGTGTTCGTTCTCGGCAGAGGCTCTTCCGAAAAGGCAAACGTCCGGCTCCTTGTCCCACAAGGAAGGTGCCAGCCCTGAAAGCTCTTGCTGCTCTTCACTGTCCCCGTGCAGCCTATGCACTGGCACAACAGCATTCGGGATCTGTGCTTGCCCAGGATCGGTACACCTCACGGTGTTCGTTCTCGGCATAGCATTTTTCTGAAAAGGCAAACGTCCGGCTCCTTGTCCCACAAGGAAGGTGCCAGCCCTGAAAGCTCTTGCTGCTCTTCACTGTCCCCGTGCAGCCTATGCGCAGGCACAACAGCATTCGGGATCTGTGCTTGCCCAGGATCGGTACACCTCACGGTGTTCGTTCTCGGCATAGCATTTTTCTGAAAAGGCAAACGTCCGACTCCTTGTCCCACAAGGAAGGTGCCAGCCCTGAAAGTTCTTGCTGCTCTTCACTGTCCCCGTGCAGCCTATGCACAGGCACAACAGCATTGGGGATATGTGCTTGCCCAGGATCGGTACACCTCACGTTGTTCGTTCTCGGCAGAGGCTCTTCCGAAAAGGCAAACGTCCGGCTCCTTGTCCCACAAGGAAGGTGCCAGCCCTGAAAGCTCTTGCTGCTCTTCACTGTCCCCGTGCAGCCTATGCACAGGCACAACAGCATTCGGGATATGTGCTTGCCCAGGATCGGTACACCTCACGGTGTTCGTTCTCGGCAGAGGCTCTTCCGAAAAGGCAAACGTCCGGCTCCTTGTCCCACAAGGAAGGTGCCAGCCCTGAAAGCTCTTGCTGCTCTTCACTGTCCCCGTGCAGCCTATGCACAGGCACAACAGCATTCGGGATCTGTGCTTGCCCAGGATCGGTACACCTCACGGTGTTCGTTCTCGGCATAGCATTTTTCTGAAAAGGCAAACGTCCGGCTCCTTGTCCCACAAGGAAGGTGCCAGCCCTGAAAGCTCTTGCTGCTCTTCACTGTCCCCGTGCAGCCTATGCACAGGCACAACAGCATTCGGGATCTGTGCTTGCCCAGGATCGGTACACCTCACGGTGTTCGTTCTCGGCATAGCATTTTTCTGAAAAGGCAAACGTCCGACTCCTTGTCCCACAAGGAAGGTGCCAGCCCTGAAAGTTCTTGCTGCTCTTCACTGTCCCCGTGCAGCCTATGCACAGGCACAACAGCATTGGGGATATGTGCTTGCCCAGGAACGGTACACCTCACGGTGTTCGTTCTCGGCAGAGGCTCTTCCGAAAAGGCAAACGTCCAGCTCCTTGTCCCACAAGGAAGGTGCCAGCCCTGAAAGCTCTTGCTGCTCTTCACTGTCCCCGTGCAGCCTATGCGCAGGCACAACAGCATTCGGGATCTGTGCTTGCCCAGGATCGGTACAGCTCACGGTGTTCGTTCTCGGCATAGCATTTTTCTGAAAAGGCAAACGTCCGACTCCTTGTCCCACAAGGAAGGTGCCAGCCCTGAAAGTTCTTGCTGCTCTTCACTGTCCCCGTGCAGCCTATGCACAGGCACAACAGCATTGGGGATATGTGCTTGCCCAGGAACGGTACACCTCACGGTGTTCGTTCTCGGCAGAGGCTCTTCCGAAAAGGCAAAGGTCCAGCTCATTGTCCCACAAGGAAGGTGCCAGCCCTGAAAGCTCTTGCTGCTCTTCACTGTCCCCGTGCAGCCTATGCACAGGCACAACAGCATTGGGGATATGTGCTTGCCCAGGATCGGTACATCTCACGGTGTTCGTTCTCGGCATAGCATTTTTCTGAAAAGGCAAACGTCCGGCTCCTTGTCCCACAAGGAAGGTGCCAGCCCTGAAAGCTCTTGCTGCTCTTCACTGTCCCCGTGCAGCCTATGCACAGGCACAACAGCATTGGGGATCTGTGCTTGCCCAGGATCGGTACACCTCACGGTGTTCGTTCTCGGAAGAGGCTCTTCCGAAAAGGCAAACGTCCGGCTCCTTGTCCCACAAGGAAGGTGCCAGCCCTGAAAGCTCTTGCTGCTCTTCACTGTCCCTGTGCAGCCTATGCACAGGCACAACAGCATTGGGGATCTGTGCTTGCCCAGGAACGGTACACCTCTCGGTGTCCGTTCTCGGCATAGCATTTTTCTGAAAAGGCAAACGTCCGACTCCTTGTCCCACAAGGAAGGTGCCAGCCCTGAAAGCTCTTGCTGCTCTTCACTGTCCCCGTGCAGCCTATGCACAGGCACAACAGCATTGGGGATATGTGCTTGCCCAGGAACGATACACCTCACGGTGTTCGTTCTCGGCAGAGGCTCTTCCGAAAAGGCAAACGTCCGGCTCCTTGTCCCACAAGGAAGGTGCCAGCCCTGAAAGCTCTTGCTGCTCTTCACTGTCCCCGTGCAGCCTATGCACAGGCACAACAGCATTCGGGATCTGTGCTTGCCCAGGAACGGTACACCTCACGGTGTTCGTTCTCGGCAGAGGCTCTTCCGAAAAGGCAAACGTCCGGCTCCTTGTCCCACAAGGAAGGTGCCAGCCCTGAAAGCTCTTGCTGCTCTTCACTGTCCCCGTGCAGCCTATGCACTGGCACAACAGCATTCGGGATCTGTGCTTGCCCAGGATCGGTACACCTCACGGTGTTCGTTCTCGGCATAGCATTTTTCTGAAAAGGCAAACGTCCGGCTCCTTGTCCCACAAGGAAGGTGCCAGCCCTGAAAGCTCTTGCTGCTCTTCACTGTCCCCGTGCAGCCTATGCGCAGGCACAACAGCATTCGGGATCTGTGCTTGCCCAGGATCGGTACACCTCACGGTGTTCGTTCTCGGCATAGCATTTTTCTGAAAAGGCAAACGTCCGACTCCTTGTCCCACAAGGAAGGTGCCAGCCCTGAAAGTTCTTGCTGCTCTTCACTGTCCCCGTGCAGCCTATGCACAGGCACAACAGCATTGGGGATATGTGCTTGCCCAGGATCGGTACACCTCACGTTGTTCGTTCTCGGCAGAGGCTCTTCCGAAAAGGCAAACGTCCGGCTCCTTGTCCCACAAGGAAGGTGCCAGCCCTGAAAGCTCTTGCTGCTCTTCACTGTCCCCGTGCAGCCTATGCACAGGCACAACAGCATTGGGGATCTGTGCTTGCCCAGGATCGGTATACCTCACGGTGTTCGTTCTCGGCATAGCATTTTTCTGAAAAGGCAAACGTCCGGCTCCTTGTCCCACAAGGAAGGTGCCAGCCCTGAAAGCTCTTGCTGCTCTTCACTGTCCCCGTGCAGCCTATGCACAGGCACAACAGCATTGGGGATCTGTGCTTGCCCAGGATCGGTACACCTCACGGTGTTCGTTCTCGGCATAGCATTTTTCTGAAAAGGCAAACGTCCGACTCCTTGTCCCACAAGGAAGGTGCCAGCCCTGAAAGTTCTTGCTGCTCTTCACTGTCCCCGTGCAGCCTATGCACAGGCACAACAGCATTGGGGATATGTGCTTGCCCAAGAACGGTACACCTCACGGTGTTCGTTCTCGGCAGAGGCTCTTCCGAAAAGGCAAACGTCCAGCTCCTTGTCCCACAAGGAAGGTGCCAGCCCTGAAAGCTCTTGCTGCTCTTCACTGTCCCCGTGCAGCCTATGCGCAGGCACAACAGCATTCGGGATCTGTGCTTGCCCAGGATCGGTACAGCTCACGGTGTTCGTTCTCGGCATAGCATTTTTCTGAAAAGGCAAACGTCCGACTCCTTGTCCCACAAGGAAGGTGCCAGCCCTGAAAGCTCTTGCTGCTCTTCACTGTCCCCGTGCAGCCTATGCACAGGCACAACAGCATTGGGGATCTGTGCTTGCCCAGGAACGGTACACCTCACGGTGTTCGTTCTCGGCAGAGGCTCTTCCGAAAAGGCAAACGTCCGGCTCCTTGTCCCACAAGGAAGGTGCCAGCCCTGAAAGCTCTTGCTGCTCTTCACTGTCCCTGTGCAGCCTATGCACAGGCACAACAGCATTGGGGATCTGTGCTTGCCCAGGAACGGTACACCTCTCGGTGTCCGTTCTCGGCATAGCATTTTTCTGAAAAGGCAAACGTCCGACTCCTTGTCCCACAAGGAAGGTGCCAGCCCTGAAAGCTCTTGCTGCTCTTCACTGTCCCCGTGCAGCCTATGCACAGGCACAACAGCATTGGGGATATGTGCTTGCCCAGGAACAGTACACCTCACGGTGTTAGTTCTCGGCAGAGGCTCTTCCGAAAAGGCAAACGTCCGGCTCCTTGTCCCACAAGGAAGGTGCCAGCCCTGAAAGCTCTTGCTGTTCTTCACTGTCCCCGTGCAGCCTATGCACAGGCACAACAGCATTGGGGATCTGTGCTTGCCCAGGATCGGTACACCTCACGGTGTTCGTTCTCGGCATAGCATTTTTCTGAAAAGGCAAACGTCCGGCTCCTTGTCCCACAAGGAAGGTGCCAGCCCTGAAAGTTCTTGCTGCTCTTCACTGTCCCCGTGCAGCCTATGCACAGGCACAACAGCATTGGGGATATGTGCTTGCCCAGGAACGGTACACCTCACGGTGTTCGTTCTCGGCATAGCATTTTTCTGAAAAGGCAAACGTCCGGCTCCTTGTCCCACAAGGAAGGTGCCAGCCCTGAAAGCTCTTGCTGCTCTTCACTGTCCCCGTGCAGCCTATGCACAGGCACAACAGCATTGGGGATCTGTGCTTGCCCAGGATCGGTACACCTCACGGTGTTCGTTCTCGGCATAGCATTTTTCTGAAAAGGCAAACGTCCGGCTCCTTGTCCCACAAGGAAGGTGCCAGCCCTGAAAGCTCTTGCTGCTCTTCACTGTCCCCGTGCAGCCTATGCACAGGCACAACAGCATTCGGGATCTGTGCTTGCCCAGGATCGGTACACCTCACGGTGTTCGTTCTCGGCATAGCATTTTTCTGAAAAGGCAAACGTCCGGCTCCTTGTCCCACAAGGAAGGTGCCAGCCCTGAAAGCTTTTGCTGCTCTTCACTGTCCCCGTGCAGCCTATGCGCAGGCACAACAGCATTCGGGATCTGTGCTTGCCCAGGATCGGTACACCTCACGGTGTTCGTTCTCGGCATAGCATTTTTCTGAAAAGGCAAACGTCCGACTCCTTGTCCCACAAGGAAGGTGCCAGCCCTGAAAGTTCTTGCTGCTCTTCACTGTCCCCGTGCAGCCTATGCACAGGCACAACAGCATTCGGGATATGTGCTTGCCCAGGATCGGTACACCTCACGGTGTTCGTTCTCGGCATAGCATTTTTCTGAAAAGGCAAACGTCCGGCTCCTTGTCCCACAAGGAAGGTGCCAGCCCTGAAAGCTCTTGCTGCTCTTCACTGTCCCCGTGCAGCCTATGCACAGGCACAACAGCATTGGGGATCTGTGCTTGCCCAGGATCGGTACACCTCTCGGTGTCAGTTCTCAGCATAACATTTTTCTGAAAAGGCAAACGTCCGGCTCCTTGTCCCACAAGGAAGGTGCCAGCCCTGAAAGCTCTTGCTGCTCTTCACTGTCCCCGTGCAGCCTATGCACAGGCACAACAGCATTCGGGATCTGTGCTTGCCCAGGAACGGTACACCTCACGGTGTTCGTTCTCGGCAGAGGCTCTTCCGAAAAGGCAAACGTCCGGCTCCTTGTCCCACAAGGAAGGTGCCAGCCCTGAAAGCTCTTGCTGCTCTTCACTGTCCCCGTGCAGCCTATGCACTGGCACAACAGCATTCGGGATCTGTGCTTGCCCAGGATCGGTACACCTCACGGTGTTCGTTCTCGGCATAGCATTTTTCTGAAAAGGCAAACGTCCGACTCCTTGTCCCACAAGGAAGGTGCCAGCCCTGAAAGTTCTTGCTGCTCTTCACTGTCCCCGTGCAGCCTATGCACAGGCACAACAGCATTGGGGATATGTGCTTGCCCAAGAACGGTACACCTCACGGTGTTCGTTCTCGGCAGAGGCTCTTCCGAAAAGGCAAACGTCCAGCTCCTTGTCCCACAAGGAAGGTGCCAGCCCTGAAAGCTCTTGCTGCTCTTCACTGTCCCCGTGCAGCCTATGCGCAGGCACAACAGCATTCGGGATCTGTGCTTGCCCAGGATCGGTACAGCTCACGGTGTTCGTTCTCGGCATAGCATTTTTCTGAAAAGGCAAACGTCCGACTCCTTGTCCCACAAGGAAGGTGCCAGCCCTGAAAGCTCTTGCTGCTCTTCACTGTCCCCGTGCAGCCTATGCACAGGCACAACAGCATTGGGGATATGTGCTTGCCCAGGAACGATACACCTCACGGTGTTCGTTCTCGGCAGAGGCTCTTCCGAAAAGGCAAACGTCCGGCTCCTTGTCCCACAAGGAAGGTGCCAGCCCTGAAAGCTCTTGCTGTTCTTCACTGTCCCCGTGCAGCCTATGCACAGGCACAACAGCATTGGGGATCTGTGCTTGCCCAGGATCGGTACACCTCACGGTGTTCGTTCTCGGCATAGCATTTTTCTGAAAAGGCAAACGTCCGGCTCCTTGTCCCACAAGGAAGGTGCCAGCCCTGAAAGTTCTTGCTGCTCTTCACTGTCCCCGTGCAGCCTATGCACAGGCACAACAGCATTGGGGATATGTGCTTGCCCAGGAACGGTACACCTCACGGTGTTCGTTCTCGGCATAGCATTTTTCTGAAAAGGCAAACGTCCGGCTCCTTGTCCCACAAGGAAGGTGCCAGCCCTGAAAGCTCTTGCTGCTCTTCACTGTCCCCGTGCAGCCTATGCACAGGCACAACAGCATTGGGGATCTGTGCTTGCCCAGGATCGGTACACCTCACGGTGTTCGTTCTCGGCATAGCATTTTTCTGAAAAGGCAAACGTCCGGCTCCTTGTCCCACAAGGAAGGTGCCAGCCCTGAAAGCTCTTGCTGCTCTTCACTGTCCCCGTGCAGCCTATGCACAGGCACAACAGCATTCGGGATCTGTGCTTGCCCAGGATCGGTACACCTCACGGTGTTCGTTCTCGGCATAGCATTTTTCTGAAAAGGCAAACGTCCGGCTCCTTGTCCCACAAGGAAGGTGCCAGCCCTGAAAGCTTTTGCTGCTCTTCACTGTCCCCGTGCAGCCTATGCACAGGCACAACAGCATTCGGGATCTGTGCTTGCCCAGGATCGGTACACCTCACGGTGTTCGTTCTCGGCATAGCATTTTTCTGAAATGACAAACGTCCGGCTCCTTGTCCCGCAAGGAAGGTGCCAGCCCTGAAGGCTCTTGCTGCTCTTCACTGTCCCCGTGCAGCCTATGCACAGGCACAACAGCATTGGGGATCTGTGCTTGCCCAGGATCGGTACACCTCACGGTGTTCGTTCTCGGCATAGCATTTTTCTGAAAAGGCAAACGTCCGGCTCCTTGTCCCAGAAGGAAGGTGCCAGCCCTGAAAGCTCTTGCTGCTCTTCACTGTCCCCGTGCAGCCTATGCACAGGCACAACAGCATTGGGGATCTGTGCTTGCCCAGGATCGGTACACCTCTCGGTGTCAGTTCTCAGCATAACATTTTTCTGAAAAGGCAAACGTCCGGCTCCTTGTCCCACAAGGAAGGTGCCAGCCCTGAAAGCTCTTGCTGCTCTTCACTGTCCCCGTGCAGCCTATGCACAGGCACAACAGCATTGGGGATATGTGCTTGCCCAGGAACGGTACACCTCACGGTGTTCGTTCTCGGCAGAGGCTCTTCCGAAAAGGCAAACGTCCAGCTCCTTGTCCCACAAGGAAGGTGCCAGCCCTGAAAGCTCTTGCTGCTCTTCACTGTCCCTGTGCAGCCTATGCACAGGCACAACAGCATTGGGGATCTGTGCTTGCCCAGGATCGGTACACCTCACGGTGTTCGTTCTCGGCATAGCATTTTTCTGAAAAGGCAAACGTCCGGCTCCTTGTCCCACAAGGAAGGTGCCAGCCCTGAAAGCTCTTGCTGCTCTTCACTGTCCCCGTGCAGCCT
Source organism: Buteo buteo (assembly GCF_964188355.1). Classification (NCBI taxonomy): domain Eukaryota; kingdom Metazoa; phylum Chordata; class Aves; order Accipitriformes; family Accipitridae; genus Buteo; species Buteo buteo. Next base: position 848,250 of record NW_027439213.1, read on the forward strand.
ATGCACAGGCACAACAGCATTGGGGATCTGTGCTTGCCCAGGATCGGTACACCTCACGGTGTTCGTTCTCGGCATAGCATTTTTCTGAAAAGGCAAACGTCCGACTCCTTGTCCCACAAGGAAGGTGCCAGCCCTGAAAGTTCTTGCTGCTCTTCACTGTCCCCGTGCAGCCTATGCACAGGCACAACAGCATTGGGGATATGTGCTTGCCCAAGAACGGTACACCTCACGGTGTTCGTTCTCGGCAGAGGCTCTTCCGAAAAGGCAAACGTCCAGCTCCTTGTCCCACAAGGAAGGTGCCAGCCCTGAAAGCTCTTGCTGCTCTTCACTGTCCCCGTGCAGCCTATGCGCAGGCACAACAGCATTCGGGATCTGTGCTTGCCCAGGATCGGTACAGCTCACGGTGTTCGTTCTCGGCATAGCATTTTTCTGAAAAGGCAAACGTCCGACTCCTTGTCCCACAAGGAAGGTGCCAGCCCTGAAAGCTCTTGCTGCTCTTCACTGTCCCCGTGCAGCCTATGCACAGGCACAACAGCATTGGGGATCTGTGCTTGCCCAGGATCGGTACACCTCACGGTGTTCGTTCTCGGCAGAGGCTCTTCCGAAAAGGCAAACGTCCGGCTCCTTGTCCCACAAGGAAGGTGCCAGCCCTGAAAGCTCTTGCTGCTCTTCACTGTCCCTGTGCAGCCTATGCACAGGCACAACAGCATTGGGGATCTGTGCTTGCCCAGGAACGGTACACCTCTCGGTGTCCGTTCTCGGCATAGCATTTTTCTGAAAAGGCAAACGTCCGACTCCTTGTCCCACAAGGAAGGTGCCAGCCCTGAAAGCTCTTGCTGCTCTTCACTGTCCCCGTGCAGCCTATGCACAGGCACAACAGCATTGGGGATATGTGCTTGCCCAGGAACGATACACCTCACGGTGTTCGTTCTCGGCAGAGGCTCTTCCGAAAAGGCAAACGTCCGGCTCCTTGTCCCACAAGGAAGGTGCCAGCCCTGAAAGCTCTTGCTGTTCTTCACTGTCCCCGTGCAGCCTATGCACAGGCACAACAGCATTGGGGATCTGTGCTTGCCCAGGATCGGTACACCTCACGGTGTTCGTTCTCGGCATAGCATTTTTCTGAAAAGGCAAACGTCCGGCTCCTTGTCCCACAAGGAAGGTGCCAGCCCTGAAAGTTCTTGCTGCTCTTCACTGTCCCCGTGCAGCCTATGCACAGGCACAACAGCATTGGGGATATGTGCTTGCCCAGGAACGGTACACCTCACGGTGTTCGTTCTCGGCATAGCATTTTTCTGAAAAGGCAAACGTCCGGCTCCTTGTCCCACAAGGAAGGTGCCAGCCCTGAAAGCTCTTGCTGCTCTTCACTGTCCCCGTGCAGCCTATGCACAGGCACAACAGCATTGGGGATCTGTGCTTGCCCAGGATCGGTACACCTCACGGTGTTCGTTCTCGGCATAGCATTTTTCTGAAAAGGCAAACGTCCGGCTCCTTGTCCCACAAGGAAGGTGCCAGCCCTGAAAGCTTTTGCTGCTCTTCACTGTCCCCGTGCAGCCTATGCACAGGCACAACAGCATTGGGGATCTGTGCTTGCCCAGGATCGGTACACCTCACGGTGTTCGTTCTCGGCATAGCATTTTTCTGAAATGACAAACGTCCGGCTCCTTGTCCCACAAGGAAGGTGCCAGCCCTGAAGGCTCTTGCTGCTCTTCACTGTCCCCGTGCAGCCTATGCACAGGCACAACAGCATTGGGGATCTGTGCTTGCCCAGGATCGGTACACCTCACGGTGTTCGTTCTCGGCATAGCATTTTTCTGAAAAGGCAAACGTCCGGCTCCTTGTCCCACAAGGAAGGTGCCAGCCCTGAAAGCTCTTGCTGCTCTTCACTGTCCCCGTGCAGCCTATGCACAGGCACAACAGCATTGGGGATCTGTGCTTGCCCAGGATCGGTATACCTCTCGGTGTCAGTTCTCAGCATAACATTTTTCTGAAAAGGCAAACGTCCGGCTCCTTGTCCCACAAGGAAGGTGCCAGCCCTGAAAGTTCTTGCTGCTCTTCACTGTCCCCGTGCAGCCTATGCACAGGCACAACAGCATTGGGGATATGTGCTTGCCCAGGAACGGTACACCTCACGGTGTTCGTTCTCGGCAGAGGCTCTTCCGAAAAGGCAAACGTCCGGCTCCTTGTCCCACAAGGAAGGTGCCAGCCCTGAAAGCTCTTGCTGCTCTTCACTGTCCCCGTGCAGCCTATGCACAGGCACAACAGCATTGGGGATCTGTGCTTGCCCAGGATCGGTACACCTCACGGTGTTCGTTCTCGGCATAGCATTTTTCTGAAAAGGCAAACGTCCGGCTCCTTGTCCCACAAGGAAGGTGCCAGCCCTGAAAGTTCTTGCTGCTCTTCACTGTCCCCGTGCAGCCTATGCACAGGCACAACAGCATTGGGGATATGTGCTTGCCCAGGAACGGTACACCTCACGGTGTTCGTTCTCGGCATAGCATTTTTCTGAAAAGGCAAACGTCCGGCTCCTTGTCCCACAAGGAAGGTGCCAGCCCTGAAAGCTCTTGCTGCTCTTCACTGTCCCCGTGCAGCCTATGCACAGGCACAACAGCATTGGGGATCTGTGCTTGCCCAGGATCGGTACACCTCACGGTGTTCGTTCTCGGCATAGCATTTTTCTGAAAAGGCAAACGTCCGGCTCCTTGTCCCACAAGGAAGGTGCCAGCCCTGAAAGCTCTTGCTGCTCTTCACTGTCCCCGTGCAGCCTATGCACAGGCACAACAGCATTCGGGATCTGTGCTTGCCCAGGATCGGTACACCTCACGGTGTTCGTTCTCGGCATAGCATTTTTCTGAAAAGGCAAACGTCCGGCTCCTTGTCCCACAAGGAAGGTGCCAGCCCTGAAAGCTTTTGCTGCTCTTCACTGTCCCCGTGCAGCCTATGCACAGGCACAACAGCATTGGGGATCTGTGCTTGCCCAGGATCGGTACACCTCACGGTGTTCGTTCTCGGCATAGCATTTTTCTGAAATGACAAACGTCCGGCTCCTTGTCCCACAAGGAAGGTGCCAGCCCTGAAGGCTCTTGCTGCTCTTCACTGTCCCCGTGCAGCCTATGCACAGGCACAACAGCATTGGGGATCTGTGCTTGCCCAGGATCGGTACACCTCACGGTGTTCGTTCTCGGCATAGCATTTTTCTGAAAAGGCAAACGTCCGGCTCCTTGTCCCACAAGGAAGGTGCCAGCCCTGAAAGCTCTTGCTGCTCTTCACTGTCCCCGTGCAGCCTATGCACAGGCACAACAGCATTGGGGATCTGTGCTTGCCCAGGATCGGTACACCTCTCGGTGTCAGTTCTCAGCATAACATTTTTCTGAAAAGGCAAACGTCCGACTCCTTGTCCCACAAGGAAGGTGCCAGCCCTGAAAGTTCTTGCTGCTCTTCACTGTCCCCGTGCAGCCTATGCACAGGCACAACAGCATTGGGGATATGTGCTTGCCCAGGAACGGTACACCTCACGGTGTTCGTTCTCGGCAGAGGCTCTTCCGAAAAGGCAAACGTCCGGCTCCTTGTCCCACAAGGAAGGTGCCAGCCCTGAAAGCTCTTGCTGCTCTTCACTGTCCCCGTGCAGCCTATGCACAGGCACAACAGCATTCGGGATCTGTGCTTGCCCAGGATCGGTACACCTCACGGTGTTCGTTCTCGGCATAGCATTTTTCTGAAAAGGCAAACGTCCGGCTCCTTGTCCCACAAGGAAGGTGCCAGCCCTGAAAGTTCTTGCTGCTCTTCACTGTCCCCGTGCAGCCTATGCACAGGCACAACAGCATTGGGGATCTGTGCTTGCCCAGGAACGGTACACCTCACGGTGTTCGTTCTCGGCATAGCATTTTTCTGAAAAGGCAAACGTCCGGCTCCTTGTCCCACAAGGAAGGTGCCAGCCCTGAAAGCTCTTGCTGCTCTTCACTGTCCCCGTGCAGCCTATGCACAGGCACAACAGCATTCGGGATCTGTGCTTGCCCAGGAACGGTACACCTCACGGTGTTCGTTCTCGGCATAGCATTTTTCTGAAATGACAAACGTCCGGCTCCTTGTCCCACAAGGAAGGTGCCAGCCCTGAAGGCTCTTGCTGCTCTTCACTGTCCCCGTGCAGCCTATGCACAGGCACAACAGCATTGGGGATCTGTGCTTGCCCAGGAACGGTACACCTCTCAGTGTCCGTTCTCGGCATAGCATTTTTCTGAAAAGGCAAACGTCCGGCTCCTTGTCCCACAAGGAAGGTGCCAGCCCTGAAAGCTCTTGCTGCTCTTCACTGTCCCCGTGCAGCCTATGCACAGGCACAACAGCATTGGGGATCTGTGCTTGCCCAGGATCGGTACACCTCTCGGTGTCAGTTCTCAGCATAACATTTTTCTGACAAGGCAAACGTCCGGCTCCTTGTCCCACAAGGAAGGTGCCAGCCCTGAAAGCTCTTGCTGCTCTTCACTGTCCCCGTGCAGCCTATGCACAGGCACAACAGCATTGGGGATATGTGCTTGCCCAGGAACGGTACACCTCACGGTGTTCGTTCTCGGCAGAGGCTCTTCCGAAAAGGCAAACGTCCAGCTCCTTGTCCCACAAGGAAGGTGCCAGCCCTGAAAGCTCTTGCTGCTCTTCACTGTCCCCGTGCAGCCTATGCACAGGCACAACAGCATTCGGGATGTGTGCTTGCCCAGGATCGGTACACCTCACGGTGTTCGTTCTCGGCATAGCATTTTTCTGAAAAGGCAAACGTCCGGCTCCTTGTCCCACAAGGAAGGTGCCAGCCCTGAAAGCTCTTGCTGCTCTTCACTGTCCCCGTGCAGCCTATGCACAGGCACAACAGCATTGGGGATCTGTGCTTGCCCAGGATCGGTACACCTCACGGTGTTCGTTCTCGGCATAGCATTTTTCTGAAAAGGCAAACGTCCGACTCCTTGTCCCACAAGGAAGGTGCCAGCCCTGAAAGTTCTTGCTGCTCTTCACTGTCCCCGTGCAGCCTATGCACAGGCACAACAGCATTCGGGATATGTGCTTGCCCAGGAACGGTACACCTCACGGTGTTCGTTCTCGGCAGAGGCTATTCCGAAAAGGCAAACGTCCAGCTCCTTGTCCCACAAGGAAGGTGCCAGCCCTGAAAGCTCTTGCTGCTCTTCACTGTCCCCGTGCAGCCTATGCGCAGGCACAACAGCATTCGGGATCTGTGCTTGCCCAGGATCGGTACACCTCACGGTGTTCGTTCTCGGCATAGCATTTTTCTGAAAAGGCAAACGTCCGGCTCCTTGTCCCACAAGGAAGGTGCCAGCCCTGAAAGCTCTTGCTGCTCTTCACTGTCCCCGTGCAGCCTATGCACAGGCACAACAGCATTGGGGATCTGTGCTTGCCCAGGATCGGTACACCTCACGGTGTTCGTTCTCGGCATAGCATTTTTCTGAAAAGGCAAACGTCCGGCTCCTTGTCCCACAAGAAAGGTGCCAGCCCTGAAAGCTCTTGCTGCTCTTCACTGTCCCCGTGCAGCCTATGCACAGGCACAACAGCATTGGGGATCTGTGCTTGCCCAGGATCGGTACACCTCTCGGTGTCAGTTCTCAGCATAACATTTTTCTGAAAAGGCAAACGTCCGGCTCCTTGTCCCACAAGGAAGGTGCCAGCCCTGAAAGCTCTTGCTGCTCTTCACTGTCCCCGTGCAGCCTATGCACAGGCACAACAGCATTCAGGATCTGTGCTTGCCCAGGATCGGTACACCTCACGGTGTTCGTTCTCGGCATAGCATTTTTCTGAAAAGGCAAACGTCCGGCTCCTTGTCCCACAAGAAAGGTGCCAGCCCTGAAAGCTCTTGCTGCTCTTCACTGTCCCCGTGCAGCCTATGCACAGGCACAACAGCATTCGGGATCTGTGCTTGCCCAGGATCGGTACACCTCACGGTGTTCGTTCTCGGCATAGCATTTTTCTGAAATGGCAAACGTCCGGCTCCTTGTCCCACAAGGAAGGTGCCAGCCCTGAAAGCTCTTGCTGCTCTTCACTGTCCCCGTGCAGCCTATGCACAGGCACAACAGCATTGGGGATCTGTGCTTGCCCAGGATCGGTACACCTCACGGTGTTCGTTCTCGGCATAGCATTTTTCTGAAAAGGCAAACGTCCGGCTCCTTGTCCCACAAGGAAGGTGCCAGCCCTGAAAGCTCTTGCTGCTCTTCACTGTCCCCGTGCAGCCTATGCACAGGCACAACAGCATTGGGGATCTGTGCTTGCCCAGGATCGGTACACCTCTCGGTGTCAGTTCTCAGCATAACATTTTTCTGAAAAGGCAAACGTCCGGCTCCTTGTCCCACAAGGAAGGTGCCAGCCCTGAAAGCTCTTGCTGCTCTTCACTGTCCCCGTGCAGCCTATGCACAGGCACAACAGCATTGGGGATCTGTGCTTGCCCAGGATCGGTACACCTCACGGTGTTCGTTCTCGGCAGAGGCTCTTCCGAAAAGGCAAACGTCCAGCTCCTTGTCCCACAAGGAAGGTGCCAGCCCTGAAAGCTCTTGCTGCTCTTCACTGTCCCCGTGCAGCCTATGCACAGGCACAACAGCATTCGGGATCTGTGCTTGCCCAGGATCGGTACACCTCACGGTGTTCGTTCTCGGCATAGCATTTTTCTGAAAAGGCAAACGTCCGGCTCCTTGTCCCACAAGGAAGGTGCCAGCCCTGAAAGCTCTTGCTGCTCTTCACTGTCCCCGTGCAGCCTATGCACAGGCACAACAGCATTGGGGATCTGTGCTTGCCCAGGATCGGTACACCTCACGGTGTTCGTTCTCGGCATAGCATTTTTCTGAAAAGGCAAACGTCTGGCTCCTTGTCCCACAAGGAAGGTGCCAGCCCTGAAAGCTCTTGCTGCTCTTCACTGTCCCCGTGCAGCCTATGCACAGGCACAACAGCATTCGGGATCTGTGCTTGCCCAGGATCGGTACACCTCACGGTGTTCGTTCTCGGCATAGCATTTTTCTGAAAAGGCAAACGTCCGACTCCTTGTCCCACAAGGAAGGTGCCAGCCCTGAAAGTTCTTGCTGCTCTTCACTGTCCCCGTGCAGCCTATGCACAGGCACAACAGCATTGGGGATATGTGCTTGCCCAGGAACGGTACACCTCACGGTGTTCGTTCTCGGCAGAGGCTCTTCCGAAAAGGCAAACGTCCAGCTCCTTGTCCCACAAGGAAGGTGCCAGCCCTGAAAGCTCTTGCTGCTCTTCACTGTCCCCGTGCAGCCTATGCGCAGGCACAACAGCATTCGGGATCTGTGCTTGCCCAGGATCGGTACAGCTCACGGTGTTCGTTCTCGGCATAGCATTTTTCTGAAAAGGCAAACGTCCGACTCCTTGTCCCACAAGGAAGGTGCCAGCCCTGAAAGCTCTTGCTGCTCTTCACTGTCCCCGTGCAGCCTATGCACAGGCACAACAGCATTGGGGATCTGTGCTTGCCCAGGATCGGTACACCTCACGGTGTTCGTTCTCGGCAGAGGCTCTTCCGAAAAGGCAAACGTCCGGCTCCTTGTCCCACAAGGAAGGTGCCAGCCCTGAAAGCTCTTGCTGCTCTTCACTGTCCCTGTGCAGCCTATGCACAGGCACAACAGCATTGGGGATCTGTGCTTGCCCAGGAACGGTACACCTCTCGGTGTCCGTTCTCGGCATAGCATTTTTCTGAAAAGGCAAACGTCCGACTCCTTGTCCCACAAGGAAGGTGCCAGCCCTGAAAGCTCTTGCTGCTCTTCACTGTCCCCGTGCAGCCTATGCACAGGCACAACAGCATTGGGGATATGTGCTTGCCCAGGAACGGTACACCTCACGGTGTTCGTTCTCGGCAGAGGCTCTTCCGAAAAGGCAAACGTCCGGCTCCTTGTCCCACAAGGAAGGTGCCAGCCCTGAAAGCTCTTGCTGCTCTTCACTGTCCCCGTGCAGCCTATGCACAGGCACAACAGCATTGGGGATCTGTGCTTGCCCAGGATCGGTACACCTCACGGTGTTCGTTCTCGGCATAGCATTTTTCTGAAAAGGCAAACGTCCGGCTCCTTGTCCCACAAGGAAGGTGCCAGCCCTGAAAGTTCTTGCTGCTCTTCACTGTCCCCGTGCAGCCTATGCACAGGCACAACAGCATTGGGGATATGTGCTTGCCCAGGAACGGTACACCTCACGGTGTTCGTTCTCGGCATAGCATTTTTCTGAAAAGGCAAACGTCCGGCTCCTTGTCCCACAAGGAAGGTGCCAGCCCTGAAAGCTCTTGCTGCTCTTCACTGTCCCCGTGCAGCCTATGCACAGGCACAACAGCATTGGGGATCTGTGCTTGCCCAGGATCGGTACACCTCACGGTGTTCGTTCTCGGCATAGCATTTTTCTGAAAAGGCAAACGTCCGGCTCCTTGTCCCACAAGGAAGGTGCCAGCCCTGAAAGCTCTTGCTGCTCTTCACTGTCCCCGTGCAGCCTATGCACAGGCACAACAGCATTCGGGATCTGTGCTTGCCCAGGATCGGTACACCTCACGGTGTTCGTTCTCGGCATAGCATTTTTCTGAAAAGGCAAACGTCCGGCTCCTTGTCCCACAAGGAAGGTGCCAGCCCTGAAAGCTTTTGCTGCTCTTCACTGTCCCCGTGCAGCCTATGCACAGGCACAACAGCATTGGGGATCTGTGCTTGCCCAGGATCGGTACACCTCACGGTGTTCGTTCTCGGCATAGCATTTTTCTGAAATGACAAACGTCCGGCTCCTTGTCCCACAAGGAAGGTGCCAGCCCTGAAGGCTCTTGCTGCTCTTCACTGTCCCCGTGCAGCCTATGCACAGGCACAACAGCATTGGGGATCTGTGCTTGCCCAGGATCGGTACACCTCACGGTGTTCGTTCTCGGCATAGCATTTTTCTGAAAAGGCAAACGTCCGGCTCCTTGTCCCACAAGGAAGGTGCCAGCCCTGAAAGCTCTTGCTGCTCTTCACTGTCCCCGTGCAGCCTATGCACAGGCACAACAGCATTGGGGATCTGTGCTTGCCCAGGATCGGTACACCTCTCGGTGTCAGTTCTCAGCATAACATTTTTCTGAAAAGGCAAACGTCCGGCTCCTTGTCCCACAAGGAAGGTGCCAGCCCTGAAAGTTCTTGCTGCTCTTCACTGTCCCCGTGCAGCCTATGCACAGGCACAACAGCATTGGGGATATGTGCTTGCCCAGGAACGGTACACCTCACGGTGTTCGTTCTCGGCAGAGGCTCTTCCGAAAAGGCAAACGTCCGGCTCCTTGTCCCACAAGGAAGGTGCCAGCCCTGAAAGCTCTTGCTGCTCTTCACTGTCCCCGTGCAGCCTATGCACAGGCACAACAGCATTCGGGATCTGTGCTTGCCCAGGAACGGTACACCTCACGGTGTTCGTTCTCGGCATAGCATTTTTCTGAAATGACAAACGTCCGGCTCCTTGTCCCACAAGGAAGGTGCCAGCCCTGAAGGCTCTTGCTGCTCTTCACTGTCCCCGTGCAGCCTATGCACAGGCACAACAGCATTGGGGATCTGTGCTTGCCCAGGAACGGTACACCTCTCAGTGTCCGTTCTCGGCATAGCATTTTTCTGAAAAGGCAAACGTCCGGCTCCTTGTCCCACAAGGAAGGTGCCAGCCCTGAAAGCTCTTGCTGCTCTTCACTGTCCCCGTGCAGCCTATGCACAGGCACAACAGCATTGGGGATCTGTGCTTGCCCAGGATCGGTACACCTCTCGGTGTCAGTTCTCAGCATAACATTTTTCTGACAAGGCAAACGTCCGGCTCCTTGTCCCACAAGGAAGGTGCCAGCCCTGAAAGCTCTTGCTGCTCTTCACTGTCCCCGTGCAGCCTATGCACAGGCACAACAGCATTGGGGATATGTGCTTGCCCAGGAACGGTACACCTCACGGTGTTCGTTCTCGGCAGAGGCTCTTCCGAAAAGGCAAACGTCCAGCTCCTTGTCCCACAAGGAAGGTGCCAGCCCTGAAAGCTCTTGCTGCTCTTCACTGTCCCCGTGCAGCCTATGCACAGGCACAACAGCATTCGGGATGTGTGCTTGCCCAGGATCGGTACACCTCACGGTGTTCGTTCTCGGCATAGCATTTTTCTGAAAAGGCAAACGTCCGGCTCCTTGTCCCACAAGGAAGGTGCCAGCCCTGAAAGCTCTTGCTGCTCTTCACTGTCCCCGTGCAGCCTATGCACAGGCACAACAGCATTGGGGATCTGTGCTTGCCCAGGATCGGTACACCTCACGGTGTTCGTTCTCGGCATAGCATTTTTCTGAAAAGGCAAACGTCCGACTCCTTGTCCCACAAGGAAGGTGCCAGCCCTGAAAGTTCTTGCTGCTCTTCACTGTCCCCGTGCAGCCTATGCACAGGCACAACAGCATTCGGGATATGTGCTTGCCCAGGAACGGTACACCTCACGGTGTTCGTTCTCGGCAGAGGCTATTCCGAAAAGGCAAACGTCCAGCTCCTTGTCCCACAAGGAAGGTGCCAGCCCTGAAAGCTCTTGCTGCTCTTCACTGTCCCCGTGCAGCCTATGCGCAGGCACAACAGCATTCGGGATCTGTGCTTGCCCAGGATCGGTACACCTCACGGTGTTCGTTCTCGGCATAGCATTTTTCTGAAAAGGCAAACGTCCGGCTCCTTGTCCCACAAGGAAGGTGCCAGCCCTGAAAGCTCTTGCTGCTCTTCACTGTCCCCGTGCAGCCTATGCACAGGCACAACAGCATTGGGGATCTGTGCTTGCCCAGGATCGGTACACCTCACGGTGTTCGTTCTCGGCATAGCATTTTTCTGAAAAGGCAAACGTCCGGCTCCTTGTCCCACAAGAAAGGTGCCAGCCCTGAAAGCTCTTGCTGCTCTTCACTGTCCCCGTGCAGCCTATGCACAGGCACAACAGCATTGGGGATCTGTGCTTGCCCAGGATCGGTACACCTCTCGGTGTCAGTTCTCAGCATAACATTTTTCTGAAAAGGCAAACGTCCGGCTCCTTGTCCCACAAGGAAGGTGCCAGCCCTGAAAGCTCTTGCTGCTCTTCACTGTCCCCGTGCAGCCTATGCACAGGCACAACAGCATTCAGGATCTGTGCTTGCCCAGGATCGGTACACCTCACGGTGTTCGTTCTCGGCATAGCATTTTTCTGAAAAGGCAAACGTCCGGCTCCTTGTCCCACAAGAAAGGTGCCAGCCCTGAAAGCTCTTGCTGCTCTTCACTGTCCCCGTGCAGCCTATGCACAGGCACAACAGCATTCGGGATCTGTGCTTGCCCAGGATCGGTACACCTCACGGTGTTCGTTCTCGGCATAGCATTTTTCTGAAATGGCAAACGTCCGGCTCCTTGTCCCACAAGGAAGGTGCCAGCCCTGAAAGCTCTTGCTGCTCTTCACTGTCCCCGTGCAGCCTATGCACAGGCACAACAGCATTGGGGATCTGTGCTTGCCCAGGATCGGTACACCTCACGGTGTTCGTTCTCGGCATAGCATTTTTCTGAAAAGGCAAACGTCCGGCTCCTTGTCCCACAAGGAAGGTGCCAGCCCTGAAAGCTCTTGCTGCTCTTCACTGTCCCCGTGCAGCCTATGCACAGGCACAACAGCATTGGGGATCTGTGCTTGCCCAGGATCGGTACACCTCTCGGTGTCAGTTCTCAGCATAACATTTTTCTGAAAAGGCAAACGTCCGGCTCCTTGTCCCACAAGGAAGGTGCCAGCCCTGAAAGCTCTTGCTGCTCTTCACTGTCCCCGTGCAGCCTATGCACAGGCACAACAGCATTGGGGATCTGTGCTTGCCCAGGATCGGTACACCTCACGGTGTTCGTTCTCGGCAGAGGCTCTTCCGAAAAGGCAAACGTCCAGCTCCTTGTCCCACAAGGAAGGTGCCAGCCCTGAAAGCTCTTGCTGCTCTTCACTGTCCCCGTGCAGCCTATGCACAGGCACAACAGCATTCGGGATCTGTGCTTGCCCAGGATCGGTACACCTCACGGTGTTCGTTCTCGGCATAGCATTTTTCTGAAAAGGCAAACGTCCGGCTCCTTGTCCCACAAGGAAGGTGCCAGCCCTGAAAGCTCTTGCTGCTCTTCACTGTCCCCGTGCAGCCTATGCACAGGCACAACAGCATTGGGGATCTGTGCTTGCCCAGGATCGGTACACCTCACGGTGTTCGTTCTCGGCATAGCATTTTTCTGAAAAGGCAAACGTCTGGCTCCTTGTCCCACAAGGAAGGTGCCAGCCCTGAAAGCTCTTGCTGCTCTTCACTGTCCCCGTGCAGCCTATGCACAGGCACAACAGCATTCGGGATCTGTGCTTGCCCAGGATCGGTACACCTCACGGTGTTCGTTCTCGGCATAGCATTTTTCTGAAAAGGCAAACGTCCGACTCCTTGTCCCACAAGGAAGGTGCCAGCCCTGAAAGTTCTTGCTGCTCTTCACTGTCCCCGTGCAGCCTATGCACAGGCACAACAGCATTCGGGATATGTGCTTGCCCAGGAACGGTACACCTCACGGTGTTCGTTCTCGGCAGAGGCTCTTCCGAAAAGGCAAACGTCCAGCTCCTTGTCCCACAAGGAAGGTGCCAGCCCTGAAAGCTCTTGCTGCTCTTCACTGTCCCCGTGCAGCCTATGCGCAGGCACAACAGCATTCGGGATCTGTGCTTGCCCAGGATCGGTACAGCTCACGGTGTTCGTTCTCGGCATAGCATTTTTCTGAAAAGGCAAACGTCCGGCTCCTTGTCCCACAAGGAAGGTGCCAGCCCTGAAAGCTCTTGCTGCTCTTCACTGTCCCCGTGCAGCCTATGCACAGGCACAACAGCATTGGGGATCTGTGCTTGCCCAGGATCGGTACACCTCACGGTGTTCGTTCTCGGCATAGCATTTTTCTGAAAAGGCAAACGTCCGGCTCCTTGTCCCACAAGGAAGGTGCCAGCCCTGAAAGCTCTTGCTGCTCTTCACTGTCCCCGTGCAGCCTATGCACAGGCACAACAGCATTCGGGATCTGTGCTTGCCCAGGATCGGTACACCTCACGGTGTTCGTTCTCGGCATAGCATTTTTCTGAAAAGGCAAACGTCCGGCTCCTTGTCCCACAAGGAAGGTGCCAGCCCTGAAAGCTTTTGCTGCTCTTCACTGTCCCCGTGCAGCCTATGCGCAGGCACAACAGCATTCGGGATCTGTGCTTGCCCAGGATCGGTACAGCTCACGGTGTTCGTTCTCGGCATAGCATTTTTCTGAAAAGGCAAACGTCCGACTCCTTGTCCCACAAGGAAGGTGCCAGCCCTGAAAGTTCTTGCTGCTCTTCACTGTCCCCGTGCAGCCTATGCACAGGCACAACAGCATTGGGGATCTGTGCTTGCCCAGGATCGGTACACCTCACGGTGTTCGTTCTCGGCATAGCATTTTTCTGAAAAGGCAAACGTCCGGCTCCTTGTCCCACAAGGAAGGTGCCAGCCCTGAAAGCTCTTGCTGCTCTTCACTGTCCCCGTGCAGCCTATGCACAGGCACAACAGCATTGGGGATCTGTGCTTGCCCAGCATCGGTACACCTCTCGGTGTCAGTTCTCAGCATAACATTTTTCTGAAAAGGCAAACGTCCGGCTCCTTGTCCCACAAGGAAGGTGCCAGCCCTGAAAGCTCTTGCTGCTCTTCACTGTCCCTGTGCAGCCTATGCACAGGCACAACAGCATTGGGGATCTGTGCTTGCCCAGGATCGGTACACCTCACGGTGTTCGTTCTCGGCATAGCATTTTTCTGAAAAGGCAAACGTCCGGCTCCTTGTCCCACAAGGAAGGTGCCAGCCCTGAAAGCTCTTGCTGCTCTTCACTGTCCCCGTGCAGCCTATGCACAGGCACAACAGCATTGGGGATCTGTGCTTGCCCAGGATCGGTACACCTCACGGTGTTCGTTCTCGGCATAGCATTTTTCTGAAAAGGCAAACGTCCGGCTCCTTGTCCCACAAGGAATGTGCCAGCCCTGAAAGTTCTTGCTGCTCTTCACTGTCCCCGTGCAGCCTATGCACAGGCACAACAGCATTCGGGATCTGTGCTTGCCCAGGATCGGTACAGCTCACGGTGTTCGTTCTCGGCATAGCATTTTTCTGAAAAGGCAAACGTCCGACTCCTTGTCCCACAAGGAAGGTGCCAGCCCTGAAAGCTCTTGCTGCTCTTCACTGTCCCCGTGCAGCCTATGCACAGGCACAACAGCATTGGGGATCTGTGCTTGCCCAGGATCGGTACACCTCACGGTGTTCGTTCTCGGCAGAGGCTCTTCCGAAAAGGCAAACGTCCGGCTCCTTGTCCCACAAGGAAGGTGCCAGCCCTGAAAGCTCTTGCTGCTCTTCACTGTCCCTGTGCAGCCTATGCACAGGCACAACAGCATTGGGGATCTGTGCTTGCCCAGGAACGGTACACCTCTCGGTGTCCGTTCTCGGCATAGCATTTTTCTGAAAAGGCAAACGTCCGGCTCCTTGTCCCACAAGGAAGGTGCCAGCCCTGAAAGCTCTTGCTGCTCTTCACTGTCCCCGTGCAGCCTATGCACAGGCACAACAGCATTGGGGATATGTGCTTGCCCAGGAACGATACACCTCACGGTGTTCGTTCTCGGCAGAGGCTCTTCCGAAAAGGCAAACGTCCGGCTCCTTGTCCCACAAGGAAGGTGCCAGCCCTGAAAGCTCTTGCTGTTCTTCACTGTCCCCGTGCAGCCTATGCACAGGCACAACAGCATTGGGGATCTGTGCTTGCCCAGGATCGGTACACCTCACGGTGTTCGTTCTCGGCATAGCATTTTTCTGAAAAGGCAAACGTCCGGCTCCTTGTCCCACAAGGAAGGTGCCAGCCCTGAAAGTTCTTGCTGCTCTTCACTGTCCCCGTGCAGCCTATGCACAGGCACAACAGCATTGGGGATATGTGCTTGCCCAGGAACGGTACACCTCACGGTGTTCGTTCTCGGCATAGCATTTTTCTGAAAAGGCAAACGTCCGGCTCCTTGTCCCACAAGGAAGGTGCCAGCCCTGAAAGCTCTTGCTGCTCTTCACTGTCCCCGTGCAGCCTATGCACAGGCACAACAGCATTGGGGATCTGTGCTTGCCCAGGATCGGTACACCTCACGGTGTTCGTTCTCGGCATAGCATTTTTCTGAAAAGGCAAACGTCCGGCTCCTTGTCCCACAAGGAAGGTGCCAGCCCTGAAAGCTTTTGCTGCTCTTCACTGTCCCCGTGCAGCCTATGCACAGGCACAACAGCATTGGGGATCTGTGCTTGCCCAGGATCGGTACACCTCACGGTGTTCGTTCTCGGCATAGCATTTTTCTGAAATGACAAACGTCCGGCTCCTTGTCCCACAAGGAAGGTGCCAGCCCTGAAGGCTCTTGCTGCTCTTCACTGTCCCCGTGCAGCCTATGCACAGGCACAACAGCATTGGGGATCTGTGCTTGCCCAGGATCGGTACACCTCACGGTGTTCGTTCTCGGCATAGCATTTTTCTGAAAAGGCAAACGTCCGGCTCCTTGTCCCACAAGGAAGGTGCCAGCCCTGAAAGCTCTTGCTGCTCTTCACTGTCCCCGTGCAGCCTATGCACAGGCACAACAGCATTGGGGATCTGTGCTTGCCCAGGATCGGTACACCTCTCGGTGTCAGTTCTCAGCATAACATTTTTCTGAAAAGGCAAACGTCCGGCTCCTTGTCCCACAAGGAAGGTGCCAGCCCTGAAAGTTCTTGCTGCTCTTCACTGTCCCCGTGCAGCCTATGCACAGGCACAACAGCATTGGGGATATGTGCTTGCCCAGGAACGGTACACCTCACGGTGTTCGTTCTCGGCATAGCATTTTTCTGAAAAGGCAAACGTCCGGCTCCTTGTCCCACAAGGAAGGTGCCAGCCCTGAAAGCTCTTGCTGCTCTTCACTGTCCCCGTGCAGCCTATGCACAGGCACAACAGCATTCGGGATCTGTGCTTGCCCAGGATCGGTACACCTCACGGTGTTCGTTCTCGGCATAGCATTTTTCTGAAAAGGCAAACGTCCGGCTCCTTGTCCCACAAGGAAGGTGCCAGCCCTGAAAGCTTTTGCTGCTCTTCACTGTCCCCGTGCAGCCTATGCACAGGCACAACAGCATTGGGGATCTGTGCTTGCCCAGGATCGGTACACCTCACGGTGTTCGTTCTCGGCATAGCATTTTTCTGAAATGACAAACGTCCGGCTCCTTGTCCCACAAGGAAGGTGCCAGCCCTGAAGGCTCTTGCTGCTCTTCACTGTCCCCGTGCAGCCTATGCACAGGCACAACAGCATTCGGGATCTGTGCTTGCCCAGGATCGGTACACCTCACGGTGTCAGTTCTCAGCATAACATTTTTCTGAAAAGGCAAACGTCCGGCTCCTTGTCCCACAAGGAATGTGCCAGCCCTGAAAGTTCTTGCTGCTCTTCACTGTCCCCGTGCAGCCTATGCACAGGCACAACAGCATTGGGGATATGTGCTTGCCCAGGAACGGTACACCTCACGGTGTTCGTTCTCGGCAGAGGCTCTTCCGAAAAGGCAAACGTCCGGCTCCTTGTCCCACAAGGAAGGTGCCAGCCCTGAAAGCTCTTGCTGCTCTTCACTGTCCCCGTGCAGCCTATGCACAGGCACAACAGCATTCGGGATCTGTGCTTGCCCAGGATCGGTACACCTCACGGTGTTCGTTCTCGGCATAGCATTTTTCTGAAAAGGCAAACGTCCGGCTCCTTGTCCCACAAGGAAGGTGCCAGCCCTGAAAGTTCTTGCTGCTCTTCACTGTCCCCGTGCAGCCTATGCACAGGCACAACAGCATTGGGGATCTGTGCTTGCCCAGGAACGGTACACCTCACGGTGTTCGTTCTCGGCATAGCATTTTTCTGAAAAGGCAAACGTCCGGCTCCTTGTCCCACAAGGAAGGTGCCAGCCCTGAAAGCTCTTGCTGCTCTTCACTGTCCCCGTGCAGCCTATGCACAGGCACAACAGCATTCGGGATCTGTGCTTGCCCAGGAACGGTACACCTCACGGTGTTCGTTCTCGGCATAGCATTTTTCTGAAATGACAAACGTCCGGCTCCTTGTCCCACAAGGAAGGTGCCAGCCCTGAAGGCTCTTGCTGCTCTTCACTGTCCCCGTGCAGCCTATGCACAGGCACAACAGCATTGGGGATCTGTGCTTGCCCAGGAACGGTACACCTCTCAGTGTCCGTTCTCGGCATAGCATTTTTCTGAAAAGGCAAACGTCCGGCTCCTTGTCCCACAAGGAAGGTGCCAGCCCTGAAAGCTCTTGCTGCTCTTCACTGTCCCCGTGCAGCCTATGCACAGGCACAACAGCATTGGGGATCTGTGCTTGCCCAGGATCGGTACACCTCTCGGTGTCAGTTCTCAGCATAACATTTTTCTGACAAGGCAAACGTCCGGCTCCTTGTCCCACAAGGAAGGTGCCAGCCCTGAAAGCTCTTGCTGCTCTTCACTGTCCCCGTGCAGCCTATGCACAGGCACAACAGCATTGGGGATATGTGCTTGCCCAGGAACGGTACACCTCACGGTGTTCGTTCTCGGCAGAGGCTCTTCCGAAAAGGCAAACGTCCAGCTCCTTGTCCCACAAGGAAGGTGCCAGCCCTGAAAGCTCTTGCTGCTCTTCACTGTCCCCGTGCAGCCTATGCACAGGCACAACAGCATTCGGGATGTGTGCTTGCCCAGGATCGGTACACCTCACGGTGTTCGTTCTCGGCATAGCATTTTTCTGAAAAGGCAAACGTCCGGCTCCTTGTCCCACAAGGAAGGTGCCAGCCCTGAAAGCTCTTGCTGCTCTTCACTGTCCCCGTGCAGCCTATGCACAGGCACAACAGCATTGGGGATCTGTGCTTGCCCAGGATCGGTACACCTCACGGTGTTCGTTCTCGGCATAGCATTTTTCTGAAAAGGCAAACGTCCGACTCCTTGTCCCACAAGGAAGGTGCCAGCCCTGAAAGTTCTTGCTGCTCTTCACTGTCCCCGTGCAGCCTATGCACAGGCACAACAGCATTCGGGATATGTGCTTGCCCAGGAACGGTACACCTCACGGTGTTCGTTCTCGGCAGAGGCTATTCCGAAAAGGCAAACGTCCAGCTCCTTGTCCCACAAGGAAGGTGCCAGCCCTGAAAGCTCTTGCTGCTCTTCACTGTCCCCGTGCAGCCTATGCGCAGGCACAACAGCATTCGGGATCTGTGCTTGCCCAGGATCGGTACACCTCACGGTGTTCGTTCTCGGCATAGCATTTTTCTGAAAAGGCAAACGTCCGGCTCCTTGTCCCACAAGGAAGGTGCCAGCCCTGAAAGCTCTTGCTGCTCTTCACTGTCCCCGTGCAGCCTATGCACAGGCACAACAGCATTCAGGATCTGTGCTTGCCCAGGATCGGTACACCTCACGGTGTTCGTTCTCGGCATAGCATTTTTCTGAAAAGGCAAACGTCCGGCTCCTTGTCCCACAAGAAAGGTGCCAGCCCTGAAAGCTCTTGCTGCTCTTCACTGTCCCCGTGCAGCCTATGCACAGGCACAACAGCATTCGGGATCTGTGCTTGCCCAGGATCGGTACACCTCACGGTGTTCGTTCTCGGCATAGCATTTTTCTGAAATGGCAAACGTCCGGCTCCTTGTCCCACAAGGAAGGTGCCAGCCCTGAAAGCTCTTGCTGCTCTTCACTGTCCCCGTGCAGCCTATGCACAGGCACAACAGCATTGGGGATCTGTGCTTGCCCAGGATCGGTACACCTCACGGTGTTCGTTCTCGGCATAGCATTTTTCTGAAAAGGCAAACGTCCGGCTCCTTGTCCCACAAGGAAGGTGCCAGCCCTGAAAGCTCTTGCTGCTCTTCACTGTCCCCGTGCAGCCTATGCACAGGCACAACAGCATTGGGGATCTGTGCTTGCCCAGGATCGGTACACCTCTCGGTGTCAGTTCTCAGCATAACATTTTTCTGAAAAGGCAAACGTCCGGCTCCTTGTCCCACAAGGAAGGTGCCAGCCCTGAAAGCTCTTGCTGCTCTTCACTGTCCCCGTGCAGCCTATGCACAGGCACAACAGCATTGGGGATCTGTGCTTGCCCAGGATCGGTACACCTCACGGTGTTCGTTCTCGGCATAGCATTTTTCTGAAAAGGCAAACGTCCGGCTCCTTGTCCCACAAGGAAGGTGCCAGCCCTGAAAGCTCTTGCTGCTCTTCACTGTCCCCGTGCAGCCTATGCGCAGGCACAACAGCATTCGGGATCTGTGCTTGCCCAGGATCGGTACACCTCACGGTGTTCGTTCTCGGCATAGCATTTTTCTGAAAAGGCAAACGTCCGGCTCCTTGTCCCACAAGGAAGGTGCCAGCCCTGAAAGCTCTTGCTGCTCTTCACTGTCCCCGTGCAGCCTATGCACAGGCACAACAGCATTCAGGATCTGTGCTTGCCCAGGATCGGTACACCTCACGGTGTTCGTTCTCGGCATAGCATTTTTCTGAAAAGGCAAACGTCCGGCTCCTTGTCCCACAAGAAAGGTGCCAGCCCTGAAAGCTCTTGCTGCTCTTCACTGTCCCCGTGCAGCCTATGCACAGGCACAACAGCATTCGGGATCTGTGCTTGCCCAGGATCGGTACACCTCACGGTGTTCGTTCTCGGCATAGCATTTTTCTGAAATGGCAAACGTCCAGCTCCTTGTCCCACAAGGAAGGTGCCAGCCCTGAAAGCTCTTGCTGCTCTTCACTGTCCCCGTGCAGCCTATGCACAGGCACAACAGCATTGGGGATCTGTGCTTGCCCAGGATCGGTACACCTCACGGTGTTCGTTCTCGGCATAGCATTTTTCTGAAAAGGCAAACGTCCGGCTCCTTGTCCCACAAGGAAGGTGCCAGCCCTGAAAGCTCTTGCTGCTCTTCACTGTCCCCGTGCAGCCTATGCACAGGCACAACAGCATTGGGGATCTGTGCTTGCCCAGGATCGGTACACCTCTCGGTGTCAGTTCTCAGCATAACATTTTTCTGAAAAGGCAAACGTCCGGCTCCTTGTCCCACAAGGAAGGTGCCAGCCCTGAAAGTTCTTGCTGCTCTTCACTGTCCCCGTGCAGCCTATGCACAGGCACAACAGCATTGGGGATATGTGCTTGCCCAGGAACGGTACACCTCACGGTGTTCGTTCTCGGCAGAGGCTCTTCCGAAAAGGCAAACGTCCGGCTCCTTGTCCCACAAGGAAGGTGCCAGCCCTGAAAGCTCTTGCTGCTCTTCACTGTCCCCGTGCAGCCTATGCACAGGCACAACAGCATTCGGGATCTGTGCTTGCCCAGGATCGGTACACCTCACGGTGTTCGTTCTCGGCATAGCATTTTTCTGAAAAGGCAAACGTCCGGCTCCTTGTCCCACAAGGAAGGTGCCAGCCCTGAAAGTTCTTGCTGCTCTTCACTGTCCCCGTGCAGCCTATGCACAGGCACAACAGCATTGGGGATCTGTGCTTGCCCAGGAACGGTACACCTCACGGTGTTCGTTCTCGGCATAGCATTTTTCTGAAAAGGCAAACGTCCGGCTCCTTGTCCCACAAGGAAGGTGCCAGCCCTGAAAGCTCTTGCTGCTCTTCACTGTCCCCGTGCAGCCTATGCACAGGCACAACAGCATTCGGGATCTGTGCTTGCCCAGGAACGGTACACCTCACGGTGTTCGTTCTCGGCATAGCATTTTTCTGAAATGACAAACGTCCGGCTCCTTGTCCCACAAGGAAGGTGCCAGCCCTGAAGGCTCTTGCTGCTCTTCACTGTCCCCGTGCAGCCTATGCACAGGCACAACAGCATTGGGGATCTGTGCTTGCCCAGGAACGGTACACCTCTCAGTGTCCGTTCTCGGCATAGCATTTTTCTGAAAAGGCAAACGTCCGGCTCCTTGTCCCACAAGGAAGGTGCCAGCCCTGAAAGCTCTTGCTGCTCTTCACTGTCCCCGTGCAGCCTATGCACAGGCACAACAGCATTGGGGATCTGTGCTTGCCCAGGATCGGTACACCTCTCGGTGTCAGTTCTCAGCATAACATTTTTCTGACAAGGCAAACGTCCGGCTCCTTGTCCCACAAGGAAGGTGCCAGCCCTGAAAGCTCTTGCTGCTCTTCACTGTCCCCGTGCAGCCTATGCACAGGCACAACAGCATTGGGGATATGTGCTTGCCCAGGAACGGTACACCTCACGGTGTTCGTTCTCGGCAGAGGCTCTTCCGAAAAGGCAAACGTCCAGCTCCTTGTCCCACAAGGAAGGTGCCAGCCCTGAAAGCTCTTGCTGCTCTTCACTGTCCCCGTGCAGCCTATGCACAGGCACAACAGCATTCGGGATGTGTGCTTGCCCAGGATCGGTACACCTCACGGTGTTCGTTCTCGGCATAGCATTTTTCTGAAAAGGCAAACGTCCGGCTCCTTGTCCCACAAGGAAGGTGCCAGCCCTGAAAGCTCTTGCTGCTCTTCACTGTCCCCGTGCAGCCTATGCACAGGCACAACAGCATTGGGGATCTGTGCTTGCCCAGGATCGGTACACCTCACGGTGTTCGTTCTCGGCATAGCATTTTTCTGAAAAGGCAAACGTCCGACTCCTTGTCCCACAAGGAAGGTGCCAGCCCTGAAAGTTCTTGCTGCTCTTCACTGTCCCCGTGCAGCCTATGCACAGGCACAACAGCATTCGGGATATGTGCTTGCCCAGGAACGGTACACCTCACGGTGTTCGTTCTCGGCAGAGGCTATTCCGAAAAGGCAAACGTCCAGCTCCTTGTCCCACAAGGAAGGTGCCAGCCCTGAAAGCTCTTGCTGCTCTTCACTGTCCCCGTGCAGCCTATGCGCAGGCACAACAGCATTCGGGATCTGTGCTTGCCCAGGATCGGTACACCTCACGGTGTTCGTTCTCGGCATAGCATTTTTCTGAAAAGGCAAACGTCCGGCTCCTTGTCCCACAAGGAAGGTGCCAGCCCTGAAAGCTCTTGCTGCTCTTCACTGTCCCCGTGCAGCCTATGCACAGGCACAACAGCATTCAGGATCTGTGCTTGCCCAGGATCGGTACACCTCACGGTGTTCGTTCTCGGCATAGCATTTTTCTGAAAAGGCAAACGTCCGGCTCCTTGTCCCACAAGAAAGGTGCCAGCCCTGAAAGCTCTTGCTGCTCTTCACTGTCCCCGTGCAGCCTATGCACAGGCACAACAGCATTCGGGATCTGTGCTTGCCCAGGATCGGTACACCTCACGGTGTTCGTTCTCGGCATAGCATTTTTCTGAAATGGCAAACGTCCGGCTCCTTGTCCCACAAGGAAGGTGCCAGCCCTGAAAGCTCTTGCTGCTCTTCACTGTCCCCGTGCAGCCTATGCACAGGCACAACAGCATTGGGGATCTGTGCTTGCCCAGGATCGGTACACCTCACGGTGTTCGTTCTCGGCATAGCATTTTTCTGAAAAGGCAAACGTCCGGCTCCTTGTCCCACAAGGAAGGTGCCAGCCCTGAAAGCTCTTGCTGCTCTTCACTGTCCCCGTGCAGCCTATGCACAGGCACAACAGCATTGGGGATCTGTGCTTGCCCAGGATCGGTACACCTCTCGGTGTCAGTTCTCAGCATAACATTTTTCTGAAAAGGCAAACGTCCGGCTCCTTGTCCCACAAGGAAGGTGCCAGCCCTGAAAGCTCTTGCTGCTCTTCACTGTCCCCGTGCAGCCTATGCACAGGCACAACAGCATTGGGGATCTGTGCTTGCCCAGGATCGGTACACCTCACGGTGTTCGTTCTCGGCATAGCATTTTTCTGAAAAGGCAAACGTCCGGCTCCTTGTCCCACAAGGAAGGTGCCAGCCCTGAAAGCTCTTGCTGCTCTTCACTGTCCCCGTGCAGCCTATGCGCAGGCACAACAGCATTCGGGATCTGTGCTTGCCCAGGATCGGTACACCTCACGGTGTTCGTTCTCGGCATAGCATTTTTCTGAAAAGGCAAACGTCCGGCTCCTTGTCCCACAAGGAAGGTGCCAGCCCTGAAAGCTCTTGCTGCTCTTCACTGTCCCCGTGCAGCCTATGCACAGGCACAACAGCATTCAGGATCTGTGCTTGCCCAGGATCGGTACACCTCACGGTGTTCGTTCTCGGCATAGCATTTTTCTGAAAAGGCAAACGTCCGGCTCCTTGTCCCACAAGAAAGGTGCCAGCCCTGAAAGCTCTTGCTGCTCTTCACTGTCCCCGTGCAGCCTATGCACAGGCACAACAGCATTCGGGATCTGTGCTTGCCCAGGATCGGTACACCTCACGGTGTTCGTTCTCGGCATAGCATTTTTCTGAAATGGCAAACGTCCGGCTCCTTGTCCCACAAGGAAGGTGCCAGCCCTGAAAGCTCTTGCTGCTCTTCACTGTCCCCGTGCAGCCTATGCACAGGCACAACAGCATTGGGGATCTGTGCTTGCCCAGGATCGGTACACCTCACGGTGTTCGTTCTCGGCATAGCATTTTTCTGAAAAGGCAAACGTCCGGCTCCTTGTCCCACAAGGAAGGTGCCAGCCCTGAAAGCTCTTGCTGCTCTTCACTGTCCCCGTGCAGCCTATGCACAGGCACAACAGCATTGGGGATCTGTGCTTGCCCAGGATCGGTACACCTCTCGGTGTCAGTTCTCAGCATAACATTTTTCTGAAAAGGCAAACGTCCGGCTCCTTGTCCCACAAGGAAGGTGCCAGCCCTGAAAGCTCTTGCTGCTCTTCACTGTCCCCGTGCAGCCTATGCACAGGCACAACAGCATTGGGGATCTGTGCTTGCCCAGGATCGGTACACCTCACGGTGTTCGTTCTCGGCAGAGGCTCTTCCGAAAAGGCAAACGTCCAGCTCCTTGTCCCACAAGGAAGGTGCCAGCCCTGAAAGCTCTTGCTGCTCTTCACTGTCCCCGTGCAGCCTATGCACAGGCACAACAGCATTGGGGATCTGTGCTTGCCCAGGATCGGTACACCTCACGGTGTTCGTTCTCGGCATAGCATTTTTCTGAAAAGGCAAACGTCCGGCTCCTTGTCCCACAAGGAAGGTGCCAGCCCTGAAAGCTCTTGCTGCTCTTCACTGTCCCCGTGCAGCCTATGCACAGGCACAACAGCATTGGGGATCTGTGCTTGCCCAGGATCGGTACACCTCACGGTGTTCGTTCTCGGCATAGCATTTTTCTGAAAAGGCAAACGTCTGGCTCCTTGTCCCACAAGGAAGGTGCCAGCCCTGAAAGCTCTTGCTGCTCTTCACTGTCCCCGTGCAGCCTATGCACAGGCACAACAGCATTCGGGATCTGTGCTTGCCCAGGATCGGTACACCTCACGGTGTTCGTTCTCGGCATAGCATTTTTCTGAAAAGGCAAACGTCCGACTCCTTGTCCCACAAGGAAGGTGCCAGCCCTGAAAGTTCTTGCTGCTCTTCACTGTCCCCGTGCAGCCTATGCACAGGCACAACAGCATTCGGGATATGTGCTTGCCCAGGAACGGTACACCTCACGGTGTTCGTTCTCGGCAGAGGCTCTTCCGAAAAGGCAAACGTCCAGCTCCTTGTCCCACAAGGAAGGTGCCAGCCCTGAAAGCTCTTGCTGCTCTTCACTGTCCCCGTGCAGCCTATGCGCAGGCACAACAGCATTCGGGATCTGTGCTTGCCCAGGATCGGTACAGCTCACGGTGTTCGTTCTCGGCATAGCATTTTTCTGAAAAGGCAAACGTCCGGCTCCTTGTCCCACAAGGAAGGTGCCAGCCCTGAAAGCTCTTGCTGCTCTTCACTGTCCCCGTGCAGCCTATGCACAGGCACAACAGCATTGGGGATCTGTGCTTGCCCAGGATCGGTACACCTCACGGTGTTCGTTCTCGGCATAGCATTTTTCTGAAAAGGCAAACGTCCGGCTCCTTGTCCCACAAGGAAGGTGCCAGCCCTGAAAGCTCTTGCTGCTCTTCACTGTCCCCGTGCAGCCTATGCACAGGCACAACAGCATTCGGGATCTGTGCTTGCCCAGGATCGGTACACCTCACGGTGTTCGTTCTCGGCATAGCATTTTTCTGAAAAGGCAAACGTCCGGCTCCTTGTCCCACAAGGAAGGTGCCAGCCCTGAAAGCTTTTGCTGCTCTTCACTGTCCCCGTGCAGCCTATGCGCAGGCACAACAGCATTCGGGATCTGTGCTTGCCCAGGATCGGTACAGCTCACGGTGTTCGTTCTCGGCATAGCATTTTTCTGAAAAGGCAAACGTCCGACTCCTTGTCCCACAAGGAAGGTGCCAGCCCTGAAAGTTCTTGCTGCTCTTCACTGTCCCCGTGCAGCCTATGCACAGGCACAACAGCATTGGGGATCTGTGCTTGCCCAGGATCGGTACACCTCACGGTGTTCGTTCTCGGCATAGCATTTTTCTGAAAAGGCAAACGTCCGGCTCCTTGTCCCACAAGGAAGGTGCCAGCCCTGAAAGCTCTTGCTGCTCTTCACTGTCCCCGTGCAGCCTATGCACAGGCACAACAGCATTGGGGATCTGTGCTTGCCCAGCATCGGTACACCTCTCGGTGTCAGTTCTCAGCATAACATTTTTCTGAAAAGGCAAACGTCCGGCTCCTTGTCCCACAAGGAAGGTGCCAGCCCTGAAAGCTCTTGCTGCTCTTCACTGTCCCCGTGCAGCCTATGCACAGGCACAACAGCATTCGGGATCTGTGCTTGCCCAGGAACGGTACACCTCACGGTGTTCGTTCTCGGCAGAGGCTCTTCCGAAAAGGCAAACGTCCGGCTCCTTGTCCCACAAGGAAGGTGCCAGCCCTGAAAGCTCTTGCTGCTCTTCACTGTCCCCGTGCAGCCTATGCACAGGCACAACAGCATTGGGGATATGTGCTTGCCCAGGAACGGTACACCTCACGGTGTTCGTTCTCGGCAGAGGCTCTTCCGAAAAGGCAAACGTCCAGCTCCTTGTCCCACAAGGAAGGTGCCAGCCCTGAAAGCTCTTGCTGCTCTTCACTGTCCCCGTGCAGCCTATGCACAGGCACAACAGCATTGGGGATCTGTGCTTGCCCAGGATCGGTACACCTCACGGTGTTCGTTCTCGGCATAGCATTTTTCTGAAAAGGCAAACGTCCGACTCCTTGTCCCACAAGGAAGGTGCCAGCCCTGAAAGTTCTTGCTGCTCTTCACTGTCCCCGTGCAGCCTATGCACAGGCACAACAGCATTGGGGATATGTGCTTGCCCAAGAACGGTACACCTCACGGTGTTCGTTCTCGGCAGAGGCTCTTCCGAAAAGGCAAACGTCCAGCTCCTTGTCCCACAAGGAAGGTGCCAGCCCTGAAAGCTCTTGCTGCTCTTCACTGTCCCCGTGCAGCCTATGCGCAGGCACAACAGCATTCGGGATCTGTGCTTGCCCAGGATCGGTACAGCTCACGGTGTTCGTTCTCGGCATAGCATTTTTCTGAAAAGGCAAACGTCCGACTCCTTGTCCCACAAGGAAGGTGCCAGCCCTGAAAGCTCTTGCTGCTCTTCACTGTCCCCGTGCAGCCTATGCACAGGCACAACAGCATTGGGGATCTGTGCTTGCCCAGGATCGGTACACCTCACGGTGTTCGTTCTCGGCAGAGGCTCTTCCGAAAAGGCAAACGTCCGGCTCCTTGTCCCACAAGGAAGGTGCCAGCCCTGAAAGCTCTTGCTGCTCTTCACTGTCCCTGTGCAGCCTATGCACAGGCACAACAGCATTGGGGATCTGTGCTTGCCCAGGAACGGTACACCTCTCGGTGTCCGTTCTCGGCATAGCATTTTTCTGAAAAGGCAAACGTCCGACTCCTTGTCCCACAAGGAAGGTGCCAGCCCTGAAAGCTCTTGCTGCTCTTCACTGTCCCCGTGCAGCCTATGCACAGGCACAACAGCATTGGGGATATGTGCTTGCCCAGGAACGATACACCTCACGGTGTTCGTTCTCGGCAGAGGCTCTTCCGAAAAGGCAAACGTCCTGCTCCTTGTCCCACAAGGAAGGTGCCAGCCCTGAAAGCTCTTGCTGTTCTTCACTGTCCCCGTGCAGCCTATGCACAGGCACAACAGCATTCGGGATCTGTGCTTGCCCAGGATCGGTACACCTCACGGTGTTCGTTCTCGGCATAGCATTTTTCTGAAAAGGCAAACGTCCGGCTCCTTGTCCCACAAGGAAGGTGCCAGCCCTGAAAGTTCTTGCTGCTCTTCACTGTCCCCGTGCAGCCTATGCACAGGCACAACAGCATTGGGGATATGTGCTTGCCCAGGAACGGTACACCTCACGGTGTTCGTTCTCGGCATAGCATTTTTCTGAAAAGGCAAACGTCCGGCTCCTTGTCCCACAAGGAAGGTGCCAGCCCTGAAAGCTCTTGCTGCTCTTCACTGTCCCCGTGCAGCCTATGCACAGGCACAACAGCATTGGGGATCTGTGCTTGCCCAGGATCGGTACACCTCACGGTGTTCGTTCTCGGCATAGCATTTTTCTGAAAAGGCAAACGTCCGGCTCCTTGTCCCACAAGGAAGGTGCCAGCCCTGAAAGCTCTTGCTGCTCTTCACTGTCCCCGTGCAGCCTATGCACAGGCACAACAGCATTCGGGATCTGTGCTTGCCCAGGATCGGTACACCTCACGGTGTTCGTTCTCGGCATAGCATTTTTCTGAAAAGGCAAACGTCCGGCTCCTTGTCCCACAAGGAAGGTGCCAGCCCTGAAAGCTCTTGCTGCTCTTCACTGTCCCCGTGCAGCCTATGCACAGGCACAACAGCATTCGGGATCTGTGCTTGCCCAGGATCGGTACACCTCACGGTGTTCGTTCTCGGCATAGCATTTTTCTGAAATGACAAACGTCCGGCTCCTTGTCCCACAAGGAAGGTGCCAGCCCTGAAGGCTCTTGCTGCTCTTCACTGTCCCCGTGCAGCCTATGCACAGGCACAACAGCATTGGGGATCTGTGCTTGCCCAGGATCGGTACACCTCACGGTGTTCGTTCTCGGCATAGCATTTTTCTGAAAAGGCAAACGTCCGGCTCCTTGTCCCACAAGGAAGGTGCCAGCCCTGAAAGCTCTTGCTGCTCTTCACTGTCCCCGTGCAGCCTATGCACAGGCACAACAGCATTGGGGATCTGTGCTTGCCCAGGATCGGTACACCTCTCGGTGTCAGTTCTCAGCATAACATTTTTCTGAAAAGGCAAACGTCCGGCTCCTTGTCCCACAAGGAAGGTGCCAGCCCTGAAAGCTCTTGCTGCTCTTCACTGTCCCCGTGCAGCCTATGCACAGGCACAACAGCATTCGGGATCTGTGCTTGCCCAGGATCGGTACACCTCACGGTGTTCGTTCTCGGCATAGCATTTTTCTGAAAAGGCAAACGTCCGGCTCCTTGTCCCACAAGGAAGGTGCCAGCCCTGAAAGCTCTTGCTGCTCTTCACTGTCCCCGTGCAGCCTATGCACAGGCACAACAGCATTGGGGATCTGTGCTTGCCCAGGATCGGTACACCTCACGGTGTTCGTTCTCGGCATAGCATTTTTCTGAAAAGGCAAACGTCCGACTCCTTGTCCCACAAGGAAGGTGCCAGCCCTGAAAGTTCTTGCTGCTCTTCACTGTCCCCGTGCAGCCTATGCACAGGCACAACAGCATTCGGGATATGTGCTTGCCCAGGAACGGTACACCTCACGGTGTTCGTTCTCGGCAGAGGCTATTCCGAAAAGGCAAACGTCCAGCTCCTTGTCCCACAAGGAAGGTGCCAGCCCTGAAAGCTCTTGCTGCTCTTCACTGTCCCCGTGCAGCCTATGCGCAGGCACAACAGCATTCGGGATCTGTGCTTGCCCAGGATCGGTACACCTCACGGTGTTCGTTCTCGGCATAGCATTTTTCTGAAAAGGCAAACGTCCGGCTCCTTGTCCCACAAGGAAGGTGCCAGCCCTGAAAGCTCTTGCTGCTCTTCACTGTCCCCGTGCAGCCTATGCACAGGCACAACAGCATTCAGGATCTGTGCTTGCCCAGGATCGGTACACCTCACGGTGTTCGTTCTCGGCATAGCATTTTTCTGAAAAGGCAAACGTCCGGCTCCTTGTCCCACAAGAAAGGTGCCAGCCCTGAAAGCTCTTGCTGCTCTTCACTGTCCCCGTGCAGCCTATGCACAGGCACAACAGCATTCGGGATCTGTGCTTGCCCAGGATCGGTACACCTCACGGTGTTCGTTCTCGGCATAGCATTTTTCTGAAATGGCAAACGTCCGGCTCCTTGTCCCACAAGGAAGGTGCCAGCCCTGAAAGCTCTTGCTGCTCTTCACTGTCCCCGTGCAGCCTATGCACAGGCACAACAGCATTGGGGATCTGTGCTTGCCCAGGATCGGTACACCTCACGGTGTTCGTTCTCGGCATAGCATTTTTCTGAAAAGGCAAACGTCCGGCTCCTTGTCCCACAAGGAAGGTGCCAGCCCTGAAAGCTCTTGCTGCTCTTCACTGTCCCCGTGCAGCCTATGCACAGGCACAACAGCATTGGGGATCTGTGCTTGCCCAGGATCGGTACACCTCTCGGTGTCAGTTCTCAGCATAACATTTTTCTGAAAAGGCAAACGTCCGGCTCCTTGTCCCACAAGGAAGGTGCCAGCCCTGAAAGCTCTTGCTGCTCTTCACTGTCCCCGTGCAGCCTATGCACAGGCACAACAGCATTGGGGATCTGTGCTTGCCCAGGATCGGTACACCTCACGGTGTTCGTTCTCGGCATAGCATTTTTCTGAAAAGGCAAACGTCCGGCTCCTTGTCCCACAAGGAAGGTGCCAGCCCTGAAAGCTCTTGCTGCTCTTCACTGTCCCCGTGCAGCCTATGCGCAGGCACAACAGCATTCGGGATCTGTGCTTGCCCAGGATCGGTACACCTCACGGTGTTCGTTCTCGGCATAGCATTTTTCTGAAAAGGCAAACGTCCGGCTCCTTGTCCCACAAGGAAGGTGCCAGCCCTGAAAGCTCTTGCTGCTCTTCACTGTCCCCGTGCAGCCTATGCACAGGCACAACAGCATTGGGGATCTGTGCTTGCCCAGGATCGGTACACCTCACGGTGTTCGTTCTCGGCATAGCATTTTTCTGAAAAGGCAAACGTCCGGCTCCTTGTCCCACAAGAAAGGTGCCAGCCCTGAAAGCTCTTGCTGCTCTTCACTGTCCCCGTGCAGCCTATGCACAGGCACAACAGCATTCGGGATCTGTGCTTGCCCAGGATCGGTACACCTCACGGTGTTCGTTCTCGGCATAGCATTTTTCTGAAATGGCAAACGTCCGGCTCCTTGTCCCACAAGGAAGGTGCCAGCCCTGAAAGCTCTTGCTGCTCTTCACTGTCCCCGTGCAGCCTATGCACAGGCACAACAGCATTGGGGATCTGTGCTTGCCCAGGATCGGTACACCTCACGGTGTTCGTTCTCGGCATAGCATTTTTCTGAAAAGGCAAACGTCCGGCTCCTTGTCCCACAAGGAAGGTGCCAGCCCTGAAAGCTCTTGCTGCTCTTCACTGTCCCCGTGCAGCCTATGCACAGGCACAACAGCATTGGGGATCTGTGCTTGCCCAGGATCGGTACACCTCTCGGTGTCAGTTCTCAGCATAACATTTTTCTGAAAAGGCAAACGTCCGGCTCCTTGTCCCACAAGGAAGGTGCCAGCCCTGAAAGCTCTTGCTGCTCTTCACTGTCCCCGTGCAGCCTATGCACAGGCACAACAGCATTGGGGATCTGTGCTTGCCCAGGATCGGTACACCTCACGGTGTTCGTTCTCGGCAGAGGCTCTTCCGAAAAGGCAAACGTCCAGCTCCTTGTCCCACAAGGAAGGTGCCAGCCCTGAAAGCTCTTGCTGCTCTTCACTGTCCCCGTGCAGCCTATGCACAGGCACAACAGCATTGGGGATCTGTGCTTGCCCAGGATCGGTACACCTCACGGTGTTCGTTCTCGGCATAGCATTTTTCTGAAAAGGCAAACGTCCGGCTCCTTGTCCCACAAGGAAGGTGCCAGCCCTGAAAGCTCTTGCTGCTCTTCACTGTCCCCGTGCAGCCTATGCACAGGCACAACAGCATTGGGGATCTGTGCTTGCCCAGGATCGGTACACCTCACGGTGTTCGTTCTCGGCATAGCATTTTTCTGAAAAGGCAAACGTCTGGCTCCTTGTCCCACAAGGAAGGTGCCAGCCCTGAAAGCTCTTGCTGCTCTTCACTGTCCCCGTGCAGCCTATGCACAGGCACAACAGCATTCGGGATCTGTGCTTGCCCAGGATCGGTACACCTCACGGTGTTCGTTCTCGGCATAGCATTTTTCTGAAAAGGCAAACGTCCGACTCCTTGTCCCACAAGGAAGGTGCCAGCCCTGAAAGTTCTTGCTGCTCTTCACTGTCCCCGTGCAGCCTATGCACAGGCACAACAGCATTCGGGATATGTGCTTGCCCAGGAACGGTACACCTCACGGTGTTCGTTCTCGGCAGAGGCTCTTCCGAAAAGGCAAACGTCCAGCTCCTTGTCCCACAAGGAAGGTGCCAGCCCTGAAAGCTCTTGCTGCTCTTCACTGTCCCCGTGCAGCCTATGCGCAGGCACAACAGCATTCGGGATCTGTGCTTGCCCAGGATCGGTACAGCTCACGGTGTTCGTTCTCGGCATAGCATTTTTCTGAAAAGGCAAACGTCCGGCTCCTTGTCCCACAAGGAAGGTGCCAGCCCTGAAAGCTCTTGCTGCTCTTCACTGTCCCCGTGCAGCCTATGCACAGGCACAACAGCATTGGGGATCTGTGCTTGCCCAGGATCGGTACACCTCACGGTGTTCGTTCTCGGCATAGCATTTTTCTGAAAAGGCAAACGTCCGGCTCCTTGTCCCACAAGGAAGGTGCCAGCCCTGAAAGCTCTTGCTGCTCTTCACTGTCCCCGTGCAGCCTATGCACAGGCACAACAGCATTCGGGATCTGTGCTTGCCCAGGATCGGTACACCTCACGGTGTTCGTTCTCGGCATAGCATTTTTCTGAAAAGGCAAACGTCCGGCTCCTTGTCCCACAAGGAAGGTGCCAGCCCTGAAAGCTTTTGCTGCTCTTCACTGTCCCCGTGCAGCCTATGCGCAGGCACAACAGCATTCGGGATCTGTGCTTGCCCAGGATCGGTACAGCTCACGGTGTTCGTTCTCGGCATAGCATTTTTCTGAAAAGGCAAACGTCCGACTCCTTGTCCCACAAGGAAGGTGCCAGCCCTGAAAGTTCTTGCTGCTCTTCACTGTCCCCGTGCAGCCTATGCACAGGCACAACAGCATTGGGGATCTGTGCTTGCCCAGGATCGGTACACCTCACGGTGTTCGTTCTCGGCATAGCATTTTTCTGAAAAGGCAAACGTCCGGCTCCTTGTCCCACAAGGAAGGTGCCAGCCCTGAAAGCTCTTGCTGCTCTTCACTGTCCCCGTGCAGCCTATGCACAGGCACAACAGCATTGGGGATCTGTGCTTGCCCAGCATCGGTACACCTCTCGGTGTCAGTTCTCAGCATAACATTTTTCTGAAAAGGCAAACGTCCGGCTCCTTGTCCCACAAGGAAGGTGCCAGCCCTGAAAGCTCTTGCTGCTCTTCACTGTCCCCGTGCAGCCTATGCACAGGCACAACAGCATTCGGGATCTGTGCTTGCCCAGGAACGGTACACCTCACGGTGTTCGTTCTCGGCAGAGGCTCTTCCGAAAAGGCAAACGTCCGGCTCCTTGTCCCACAAGGAAGGTGCCAGCCCTGAAAGCTCTTGCTGCTCTTCACTGTCCCCGTGCAGCCTATGCACAGGCACAACAGCATTGGGGATATGTGCTTGCCCAGGAACGGTACACCTCACGGTGTTCGTTCTCGGCAGAGGCTCTTCCGAAAAGGCAAACGTCCAGCTCCTTGTCCCACAAGGAAGGTGCCAGCCCTGAAAGCTCTTGCTGCTCTTCACTGTCCCCGTGCAGCCTATGCACAGGCACAACAGCATTGGGGATCTGTGCTTGCCCAGGATCGGTACACCTCACGGTGTTCGTTCTCGGCATAGCATTTTTCTGAAAAGGCAAACGTCCGACTCCTTGTCCCACAAGGAAGGTGCCAGCCCTGAAAGTTCTTGCTGCTCTTCACTGTCCCCGTGCAGCCTATGCACAGGCACAACAGCATTGGGGATATGTGCTTGCCCAAGAACGGTACACCTCACGGTGTTCGTTCTCGGCAGAGGCTCTTCCGAAAAGGCAAACGTCCAGCTCCTTGTCCCACAAGGAAGGTGCCAGCCCTGAAAGCTCTTGCTGCTCTTCACTGTCCCCGTGCAGCCTATGCGCAGGCACAACAGCATTCGGGATCTGTGCTTGCCCAGGATCGGTACAGCTCACGGTGTTCGTTCTCGGCATAGCATTTTTCTGAAAAGGCAAACGTCCGACTCCTTGTCCCACAAGGAAGGTGCCAGCCCTGAAAGCTCTTGCTGCTCTTCACTGTCCCCGTGCAGCCTATGCACAGGCACAACAGCATTGGGGATCTGTGCTTGCCCAGGATCGGTACACCTCACGGTGTTCGTTCTCGGCAGAGGCTCTTCCGAAAAGGCAAACGTCCGGCTCCTTGTCCCACAAGGAAGGTGCCAGCCCTGAAAGCTCTTGCTGCTCTTCACTGTCCCTGTGCAGCCTATGCACAGGCACAACAGCATTGGGGATCTGTGCTTGCCCAGGAACGGTACACCTCTCGGTGTCCGTTCTCGGCATAGCATTTTTCTGAAAAGGCAAACGTCCGACTCCTTGTCCCACAAGGAAGGTGCCAGCCCTGAAAGCTCTTGCTGCTCTTCACTGTCCCCGTGCAGCCTATGCACAGGCACAACAGCATTGGGGATATGTGCTTGCCCAGGAACGATACACCTCACGGTGTTCGTTCTCGGCAGAGGCTCTTCCGAAAAGGCAAACGTCCTGCTCCTTGTCCCACAAGGAAGGTGCCAGCCCTGAAAGCTCTTGCTGTTCTTCACTGTCCCCGTGCAGCCTATGCACAGGCACAACAGCATTCGGGATCTGTGCTTGCCCAGGATCGGTACACCTCACGGTGTTCGTTCTCGGCATAGCATTTTTCTGAAAAGGCAAACGTCCGGCTCCTTGTCCCACAAGGAAGGTGCCAGCCCTGAAAGTTCTTGCTGCTCTTCACTGTCCCCGTGCAGCCTATGCACAGGCACAACAGCATTGGGGATATGTGCTTGCCCAGGAACGGTACACCTCACGGTGTTCGTTCTCGGCATAGCATTTTTCTGAAAAGGCAAACGTCCGGCTCCTTGTCCCACAAGGAAGGTGCCAGCCCTGAAAGCTCTTGCTGCTCTTCACTGTCCCCGTGCAGCCTATGCACAGGCACAACAGCATTGGGGATCTGTGCTTGCCCAGGATCGGTACACCTCACGGTGTTCGTTCTCGGCATAGCATTTTTCTGAAAAGGCAAACGTCCGGCTCCTTGTCCCACAAGGAAGGTGCCAGCCCTGAAAGCTCTTGCTGCTCTTCACTGTCCCCGTGCAGCCTATGCACAGGCACAACAGCATTCGGGATCTGTGCTTGCCCAGGATCGGTACACCTCACGGTGTTCGTTCTCGGCATAGCATTTTTCTGAAAAGGCAAACGTCCGGCTCCTTGTCCCACAAGGAAGGTGCCAGCCCTGAAAGCTCTTGCTGCTCTTCACTGTCCCCGTGCAGCCTATGCACAGGCACAACAGCATTCGGGATCTGTGCTTGCCCAGGATCGGTACACCTCACGGTGTTCGTTCTCGGCATAGCATTTTTCTGAAATGACAAACGTCCGGCTCCTTGTCCCACAAGGAAGGTGCCAGCCCTGAAGGCTCTTGCTGCTCTTCACTGTCCCCGTGCAGCCTATGCACAGGCACAACAGCATTGGGGATCTGTGCTTGCCCAGGATCGGTACACCTCACGGTGTTCGTTCTCGGCATAGCATTTTTCTGAAAAGGCAAACGTCCGGCTCCTTGTCCCACAAGGAAGGTGCCAGCCCTGAAAGCTCTTGCTGCTCTTCACTGTCCCCGTGCAGCCTATGCACAGGCACAACAGCATTGGGGATCTGTGCTTGCCCAGGATCGGTACACCTCTCGGTGTCAGTTCTCAGCATAACATTTTTCTGAAAAGGCAAACGTCCGGCTCCTTGTCCCACAAGGAAGGTGCCAGCCCTGAAAGCTCTTGCTGCTCTTCACTGTCCCCGTGCAGCCTATGCACAGGCACAACAGCATTCGGGATATGTGCTTGCCCAGGAACGGTACACCTCACGGTGTTCGTTCTCGGCAGAGGCTCTTCCGAAAAGGCAAACGTCCGGCTCCTTGTCCCACAAGGAAGGTGCCAGCCCTGAAAGCTCTTGCTGCTCTTCACTGTCCCCGTGCAGCCTATGCACAGGCACAACAGCATTCGGGATCTGTGCTTGCCCAGGATCGGTACACCTCACGGTGTTCGTTCTCGGCATAGCATTTTTCTGAAAAGGCAAACGTCCGGCTCCTTGTCCCACAAGGAAGGTGCCAGCCCTGAAAGTTCTTGCTGCTCTTCACTGTCCCCGTGCAGCCTATGCACAGGCACAACAGCATTGGGGATCTGTGCTTGCCCAGGAACGGTACACCTCACGGTGTCCGTTCTCGGCATAGCATTTTTCTGAAAAGGCAAACGTCCGGCTCCTTGTCCCACAAGGAAGGTGCCAGCCCTGAAAGCTCTTGCTGCTCTTCACTGTCCCCGTGCAGCCTATGCACAGGCACAACAGCATTGGGGATCTGTGCTTGCCCAGGATCGGTACACCTCACGGTGTTCGTTCTCGGCATAGCATTTTTCTGAAAAGGCAAACGTCCGGCTCCTTGTCCCACAAGGAAGGTGCCAGCCCTGAAAGCTCTTGCTGCTCTTCACTGTCCCCGTGCAGCCTATGCACAGGCACAACAGCATTCGGGATCTGTGCTTGCCCAGGAACGGTACACCTCACGGTGTTCGTTCTCGGCATAGCATTTTTCTGAAATGACAAACGTCCGGCTCCTTGTCCCACAAGGAAGGTGCCAGCCCTGAAGGCTCTTGCTGCTCTTCACTGTCCCCGTGCAGCCTATGCACAGGCACAACAGCATTGGGGATCTGTGCTTGCCCAGGAACGGTACACCTCTCAGTGTCCGTTCTCGGCATAGCATTTTTCTGAAAAGGCAAACGTCCGGCTCCTTGTCCCACAAGGAAGGTGCCAGCCCTGAAAGCTCTTGCTGCTCTTCACTGTCCCCGTGCAGCCTATGCACAGGCACAACAGCATTGGGGATCTGTGCTTGCCCAGGATCGGTACACCTCTCGGTGTCAGTTCTCAGCATAACATTTTTCTGAAAAGGCAAACGTACGGCTCCTTGTCCCACAAGGAAGGTGCCAGCCCTGAAAGCTCTTGCTGCTCTTCACTGTCCCCGTGCAGCCTATGCACAGGCACAACAGCATTGGGGATATGTGCTTGCCCAGGAACGGTACACCTCACGGTGTTCGTTCTCGGCAGAGGCTCTTCCGAAAAGGCAAACGTCCAGCTCCTTGTCCCACAAGGAAGGTGCCAGCCCTGAAAGCTCTTGCTGCTCTTCACTGTCCCCGTGCAGCCTATGCACAGGCACAACAGCATTCGGGATGTGTGCTTGCCCAGGATCGGTACACCTCACGGTGTTCGTTCTCGGCATAGCATTTTTCTGAAAAGGCAAACGTCCGACTCCTTGTCCCACAAGGAAGGTGCCAGCCCTGAAAGTTCTTGCTGCTCTTCACTGTCCCCGTGCAGCCTATGCACAGGCACAACAGCATTCGGGATATGTGCTTGCCCAGGAACGGTACACCTCACGGTGTTCGTTCTCGGCAGAGGCTCTTCCGAAAAGGCAAACGTCCAGCTCCTTGTCCCACAAGGAAGGTGCCAGCCCTGAAAGCTCTTGCTGCTCTTCACTGTCCCCGTGCAGCCTATGCGCAGGCACAACAGCATTGGGGATCTGTGCTTGCCCAGGATCGGTACACCTCACGGTGTTCGTTCTCGGCATAGCATTTTTCTGAAAAGGCAAACGTCCGGCTCCTTGTCCCACAAGGAAGGTGCCAGCCCTGAAAGCTCTTGCTGCTCTTCACTGTCCCTGTGCAGCCTATGCACAGGCACAACAGCATTCAGGATCTGTGCTTGCCCAGGATCGGTACACCTCACGGTGTTCGTTCTCGGCATAGCATTTTTCTGAAAAGGCAAACGTCCGGCTCCTTGTCCCACAAGGAAGGTGCCAGCCCTGAAAGCTCTTGCTGCTCTTCACTGTCCCCGTGCAGCCTATGCACAGGCACAACAGCATTGGGGATCTGTGCTTGCCCAGGATCGGTACACCTCACGGTGTTCGTTCTCGGCATAGCATTTTTCTGAAATGGCAAACGTCCGGCTCCTTGTCCCACAAGGAAGGTGCCAGCCCTGAAAGCTCTTGCTGCTCTTCACTGTCCCCGTGCAGCCTATGCACAGGCACAACAGCATTGGGGATCTGTGCTTGCCCAGGATCGGTAGACCTCACGGTGTTCGTTCTCGGCATAGCATTTTTCTGAAAAGGCAAACGTCCGGCTCCTTGTCCCACAAGGAAGGTGCCAGCCCTGAAAGCTCTTGCTGCTCTTCACTGTCCCCGTGCAGCCTATGCACAGGCACAACAGCATTGGGGATCTGTGCTTGCCCAGGATCGGTACACCTCTCGGTGTCAGTTCTCAGCATAACATTTTTCTGAAAAGGCAAACGTCCGGCTCCTTGTCCCACAAGGAAGGTGCCAGCCCTGAAAGCTCTTGCTGCTCTTCACTGTCCCCGTGCAGCCTATGCACAGGCACAACAGCATTGGGGATCTGTGCTTGCCCAGGATCGGTAGACCTCACGGTGTTCGTTCTCGGCATAGCATTTTTCTGAAAAGGCAAACGTCCGACTCCTTGTCCCACAAGGAAGGTGCCAGCCCTGAAAGTTCTTGCTGCTCTTCACTGTCCCCGTGCAGCCTATGCACAGGCACAACAGCATTCGGGATATGTGCTTGCCCAGGAACGGTACACCTCACGGTGTTCGTTCTCGGCAGAGGCTCTTCCGAAAAGGCAAACGTCCAGCTCCTTGTCCCACAAGGAAGGTGCCAGCCCTGAAAGCTCTTGCTGCTCTTCACTGTCCCCGTGCAGCCTATGCGCAGGCACAACAGCATTCGGGATCTGTGCTTGCCCAGGATCGGTACAGCTCACGGTGTTCGTTCTCGGCATAGCATTTTTCTGAAAAGGCAAACGTCCGGCTCCTTGTCCCACAAGGAAGGTGCCAGCCCTGAAAGCTCTTGCTGCTCTTCACTGTCCCCGTGTAGCCTATGCACAGGCACAACAGCATTCGGGATCTGTGCTTGCCCAGGAACAGTACACCTCACGGTGTTCGTTCTCGGCAGAGGCTCTTCCGAAAAGGCAAACGTCCGGCTCCTTGTCCCACAAGGAAGGTGCCAGCCCTGAAAGCTCTTGCTGCTCTTCAATGTCCCCGTGCAGCCTATGCACAGGCACAACAGCATTGGGGATCTGTGCTTGCCCAGGATCGGTACACCTCACGGTGTTCGTTCTCGGCATAGCATTTTTCTGAAAAGGCAAACGTCCGGCTCCTTGTCCCACAAGGAAGGTGCCAGCCCTGAAAGCTCTTGCTGCTCTTCACTGTCCCCGTGCAGCCTATGCACAGGCACAACAGCATTGGGGATCTGTGCTTGCCCAGGATCGGTACACCTCTCGGTGTCAGTTCTCAGCATAACATTTTTCTGAAAAGGCAAACGTCCGGCTCCTTGTCCCACAAGGAAGGTGCCAGCCCTGAAAGCTCTTGCTGCTCTTCACTGTCCCCGTGCAGCCTATGCACAGGCACAACAGCATTGGGGATATGTGCTTGCCCAGGAACGGTACACCTCACGGTGTTCGTTCTCGGCAGAGGCTCTTCCGAAAAGGCAAACGTCCAGCTCCTTGTCCCACAAGGAAGGTGCCAGCCCTGAAAGCTCTTGCTGCTCTTCACTGTCCCCGTGCAGCCTATGCACAGGCACAACAGCATTGGGGATCTGTGCTTGCCCAGGATCGGTACACCTCACGGTGTTCGTTCTCGGCATAGCATTTTTCTGAAAAGGCAAACGTCCGACTCCTTGTCCCACAAGGAAGGTGCCAGCCCTGAAAGTTCTTGCTGCTCTTCACTGTCCCCGTGCAGCCTATGCACAGGCACAACAGCATTGGGGATATGTGCTTGCCCAAGAACGGTACACCTCACGGTGTTCGTTCTCGGCAGAGGCTCTTCCGAAAAGGCAAACGTCCAGCTCCTTGTCCCACAAGGAAGGTGCCAGCCTTGAAAGCTCTTGCTGCTCTTCACTGTCCCCGTGCAGCCTATGCGCAGGCACAACAGCATTCGGGATCTGTGCTTGCCCAGGATCGGTACAGCTCACGGTGTTCGTTCTCGGCATAGCATTTTTCTGAAAAGGCAAACGTCCGACTCCTTGTCCCACAAGGAAGGTGCCAGCCCTGAAAGCTCTTGCTGCTCTTCACTGTCCCCGTGCAGCCTATGCACAGGCACAACAGCATTGGGGATCTGTGCTTGCCCAGGATCGGTACACCTCACGGTGTTCGTTCTCGGCAGAGGCTCTTCCGAAAAGGCAAACGTCCGGCTCCTTGTCCCACAAGGAAGGTGCCAGCCCTGAAAGCTCTTGCTGCTCTTCACTGTCCCCGTGCAGCCTATGCACAGGCACAACAGCATTGGGGATCTGTGCTTGCCCAGGAACGGTACACCTCTCGGTGTCCGTTCTCGGCATAGCATTTTTCTGAAAAGGCAAACGTCCGACTCCTTGTCCCACAAGGAAGGTGCCAGCCCTGAAAGCTCTTGCTGCTCTTCACTGTCCCCGTGCAGCCTATGCACAGGCACAACAGCATTGGGGATCTGTGCTTGCCCAGGATCGGTACACCTCACGGTGTTCGTTCTCGGCAGAGGCTCTTCCGAAAAGGCAAACGTCCAGCTCCTTGTCCCACAAGGAAGGTGCCAGCCCTGAAAGCTCTTGCTGCTCTTCACTGTCCCCGTGCAGCCTATGCACAGGCACAACAGCATTCGGGATCTGTGCTTGCCCAGGATCGGTACACCTCACGGTGTTCGTTCTCGGCATAGCATTTTTCTGAAAAGGCAAACGTCCGGCTCCTTGTCCCACAAGGAAGGTGCCAGCCCTGAAAGCTCTTGCTGCTCTTCACTGTCCCCGTGCAGCCTATGCACAGGCACAACAGCATTGGGGATCTGTGCTTGCCCAGGATCGGTACACCTCACGGTGTTCGTTCTCGGCATAGCATTTTTCTGAAAAGGCAAACGTCTGGCTCCTTGTCCCACAAGGAAGGTGCCAGCCCTGAAAGCTCTTGCTGCTCTTCACTGTCCCCGTGCAGCCTATGCACAGGCACAACAGCATTCGGGATCTGTGCTTGCCCAGGATCGGTACACCTCACGGTGTTCGTTCTCGGCATAGCATTTTTCTGAAAAGGCAAACGTCCGACTCCTTGTCCCACAAGGAAGGTGCCAGCCCTGAAAGTTCTTGCTGCTCTTCACTGTCCCCGTGCAGCCTATGCACAGGCACAACAGCATTGGGGATCTGTGCTTGC
The DNA here is from genome assembly GCF_964188355.1 of Buteo buteo. Taxonomy (NCBI): domain Eukaryota; kingdom Metazoa; phylum Chordata; class Aves; order Accipitriformes; family Accipitridae; genus Buteo; species Buteo buteo. The sequence goes on from NW_027439213.1 coordinate 888,721, forward strand.
CCAGGAACGGTACACCTCACGGTGTTCGTTCTCGGCAGAGGCTCTTCCGAAAAGGCAAACGTCCAGCTCCTTGTCCCACAAGGAAGGTGCCAGCCCTGAAAGCTCTTGCTGCTCTTCACTGTCCCCGTGCAGCCTATGCGCAGGCACAACAGCATTCGGGATCTGTGCTTGCCCAGGATCGGTACAGCTCACGGTGTTCGTTCTCGGCATAGCATTTTTCTGAAAAGGCAAACGTCCGGCTCCTTGTCCCACAAGGAAGGTGCCAGCCCTGAAAGCTCTTGCTGCTCTTCACTGTCCCCGTGCAGCCTATGCACAGGCACAACAGCATTGGGGATCTGTGCTTGCCCAGGATCGGTACACCTCACGGTGTTCGTTCTCGGCATAGCATTTTTCTGAAAAGGCAAACGTCCGGCTCCTTGTCCCACAAGGAAGGTGCCAGCCCTGAAAGCTCTTGCTGCTCTTCACTGTCCCCGTGCAGCCTATGCACAGGCACAACAGCATTCGGGATCTGTGCTTGCCCAGGATCGGTACACCTCACGGTGTTCGTTCTCGGCATAGCATTTTTCTGAAAAGGCAAACGTCCGGCTCCTTGTCCCACAAGGAAGGTGCCAGCCCTGAAAGCTTTTGCTGCTCTTCACTGTCCCCGTGCAGCCTATGCGCAGGCACAACAGCATTCGGGATCTGTGCTTGCCCAGGATCGGTACACCTCACGGTGTTCGTTCTCGGCATAGCATTTTTCTGAAAAGGCAAACGTCCGACTCCTTGTCCCACAAGGAAGGTGCCAGCCCTGAAAGTTCTTGCTGCTCTTCACTGTCCCCGTGCAGCCTATGCACAGGCACAACAGCATTGGGGATCTGTGCTTGCCCAGGATCGGTACACCTCACGGTGTTCGTTCTCGGCATAGCATTTTTCTGAAAAGGCAAACGTCCGGCTCCTTGTCCCACAAGGAAGGTGCCAGCCCTGAAAGCTCTTGCTGCTCTTCACTGTCCCTGTGCAGCCTATGCACAGGCACAACAGCATTCGGGATCTGTGCTTGCCCAGGAACGGTACACCTCACGGTGTTCGTTCTCGGCAGAGGCTCTTCCGAAAAGGCAAACGTCCGGCTCCTTGTCCCACAAGGAAGGTGCCAGCCCTGAAAGCTCTTGCTGCTCTTCACTGTCCCCGTGCAGCCTATGCGCAGGCACAACAGCATTCGGGATCTGTGCTTGCCCAGGATCGGTACAGCTCACGGTGTTCGTTCTCGGCATAGCATTTTTCTGAAAAGGCAAACGTCCGACTCCTTGTCCCACAAGGAAGGTGCCAGCCCTGAAAGTTCTTGCTGCTCTTCACTGTCCCCGTGCAGCCTATGCACAGGCACAACAGCATTGGGGATATGTGCTTGCCCAGGAACGGTACACCTCACGGTGTTCGTTCTCGGCAGAGGCTCTTCCGAAAAGGCAAACGTCCAGCTCCTTGTCCCACAAGGAAGGTGCCAGCCCTGAAAGCTCTTGCTGCTCTTCACTGTCCCCGTGCAGCCTATGCACAGGCACAACAGCATTGGGGATCTGTGCTTGCCCAGGATCGGTACACCTCACGGTGTTCGTTCTCGGCATAGCATTTTTCTGAAAAGGCAAACGTCCGACTCCTTGTCCCACAAGGAAGGTGCCAGCCCTGAAAGTTCTTGCTGCTCTTCACTGTCCCCGTGCAGCCTATGCACAGGCACAACAGCATTCGGGATATGTGCTTGCCCAGGAACGGTACACCTCACGGTGTTCGTTCTCGGCAGAGGCTCTTCCGAAAAGGCAAACGTCCGGCTCCTTGTCCCACAAGGAAGGTGCCAGCCCTGAAAGCTCTTGCTGCTCTTCACTGTCCCCGTGCAGCCTATGCACAGGCACAACAGCATTCGGGATCTGTGCTTGCCCAGGATCGGTACACCTCACGGTGTTCGTTCTCGGCATAGCATTTTTCTGAAAAGGCAAACGTCCGGCTCCTTGTCCCACAAGGAAGGTGCCAGCCCTGAAAGTTCTTGCTGCTCTTCACTGTCCCCGTGCAGCCTATGCACAGGCACAACAGCATTGGGGATCTGTGCTTGCCCAGGAACGGTACACCTCACGGTGTCCGTTCTCGGCATAGCATTTTTCTGAAAAGGCAAACGTCCGGCTCCTTGTCCCACAAGGAAGGTGCCAGCCCTGAAAGCTCTTGCTGCTCTTCACTGTCCCCGTGCAGCCTATGCACAGGCACAACAGCATTGGGGATCTGTGCTTGCCCAGGATCGGTACACCTCACGGTGTTCGTTCTCGGCATAGCATTTTTCTGAAAAGGCAAACGTCCGGCTCCTTGTCCCACAAGGAAGGTGCCAGCCCTGAAAGCTCTTGCTGCTCTTCACTGTCCCCGTGCAGCCTATGCACAGGCACAACAGCATTCGGGATCTGTGCTTGCCCAGGAACGGTACACCTCACGGTGTTCGTTCTCGGCATAGCATTTTTCTGAAATGACAAACGTCCGGCTCCTTGTCCCACAAGGAAGGTGCCAGCCCTGAAGGCTCTTGCTGCTCTTCACTGTCCCCGTGCAGCCTATGCACAGGCACAACAGCATTGGGGATCTGTGCTTGCCCAGGAACGGTACACCTCTCAGTGTCCGTTCTCGGCATAGCATTTTTCTGAAAAGGCAAACGTCCGGCTCCTTGTCCCACAAGGAAGGTGCCAGCCCTGAAAGCTCTTGCTGCTCTTCACTGTCCCCGTGCAGCCTATGCACAGGCACAACAGCATTGGGGATCTGTGCTTGCCCAGGATCGGTACACCTCTCGGTGTCAGTTCTCAGCATAACATTTTTCTGAAAAGGCAAACGTACGGCTCCTTGTCCCACAAGGAAGGTGCCAGCCCTGAAAGCTCTTGCTGCTCTTCACTGTCCCCGTGCAGCCTATGCACAGGCACAACAGCATTGGGGATATGTGCTTGCCCAGGAACGGTACACCTCACGGTGTTCGTTCTCGGCAGAGGCTCTTCCGAAAAGGCAAACGTCCAGCTCCTTGTCCCACAAGGAAGGTGCCAGCCCTGAAAGCTCTTGCTGCTCTTCACTGTCCCCGTGCAGCCTATGCACAGGCACAACAGCATTCGGGATGTGTGCTTGCCCAGGATCGGTACACCTCACGGTGTTCGTTCTCGGCATAGCATTTTTCTGAAAAGGCAAACGTCCGACTCCTTGTCCCACAAGGAAGGTGCCAGCCCTGAAAGTTCTTGCTGCTCTTCACTGTCCCCGTGCAGCCTATGCACAGGCACAACAGCATTCGGGATATGTGCTTGCCCAGGAACGGTACACCTCACGGTGTTCGTTCTCGGCAGAGGCTCTTCCGAAAAGGCAAACGTCCAGCTCCTTGTCCCACAAGGAAGGTGCCAGCCCTGAAAGCTCTTGCTGCTCTTCACTGTCCCCGTGCAGCCTATGCGCAGGCACAACAGCATTGGGGATCTGTGCTTGCCCAGGATCGGTACACCTCACGGTGTTCGTTCTCGGCATAGCATTTTTCTGAAAAGGCAAACGTCCGGCTCCTTGTCCCACAAGGAAGGTGCCAGCCCTGAAAGCTCTTGCTGCTCTTCACTGTCCCTGTGCAGCCTATGCACAGGCACAACAGCATTCAGGATCTGTGCTTGCCCAGGATCGGTACACCTCACGGTGTTCGTTCTCGGCATAGCATTTTTCTGAAAAGGCAAACGTCCGGCTCCTTGTCCCACAAGGAAGGTGCCAGCCCTGAAAGCTCTTGCTGCTCTTCACTGTCCCCGTGCAGCCTATGCACAGGCACAACAGCATTGGGGATCTGTGCTTGCCCAGGATCGGTACACCTCACGGTGTTCGTTCTCGGCATAGCATTTTTCTGAAATGGCAAACGTCCGGCTCCTTGTCCCACAAGGAAGGTGCCAGCCCTGAAAGCTCTTGCTGCTCTTCACTGTCCCCGTGCAGCCTATGCACAGGCACAACAGCATTGGGGATCTGTGCTTGCCCAGGATCGGTAGACCTCACGGTGTTCGTTCTCGGCATAGCATTTTTCTGAAAAGGCAAACGTCCGGCTCCTTGTCCCACAAGGAAGGTGCCAGCCCTGAAAGCTCTTGCTGCTCTTCACTGTCCCCGTGCAGCCTATGCACAGGCACAACAGCATTGGGGATCTGTGCTTGCCCAGGATCGGTACACCTCTCGGTGTCAGTTCTCAGCATAACATTTTTCTGAAAAGGCAAACGTCCGGCTCCTTGTCCCACAAGGAAGGTGCCAGCCCTGAAAGCTCTTGCTGCTCTTCACTGTCCCCGTGCAGCCTATGCACAGGCACAACAGCATTGGGGATCTGTGCTTGCCCAGGATCGGTAGACCTCACGGTGTTCGTTCTCGGCATAGCATTTTTCTGAAAAGGCAAACGTCCGACTCCTTGTCCCACAAGGAAGGTGCCAGCCCTGAAAGTTCTTGCTGCTCTTCACTGTCCCCGTGCAGCCTATGCACAGGCACAACAGCATTCGGGATATGTGCTTGCCCAGGAACGGTACACCTCACGGTGTTCGTTCTCGGCAGAGGCTCTTCCGAAAAGGCAAACGTCCAGCTCCTTGTCCCACAAGGAAGGTGCCAGCCCTGAAAGCTCTTGCTGCTCTTCACTGTCCCCGTGCAGCCTATGCGCAGGCACAACAGCATTCGGGATCTGTGCTTGCCCAGGATCGGTACAGCTCACGGTGTTCGTTCTCGGCATAGCATTTTTCTGAAAAGGCAAACGTCCGGCTCCTTGTCCCACAAGGAAGGTGCCAGCCCTGAAAGCTCTTGCTGCTCTTCACTGTCCCCGTGTAGCCTATGCACAGGCACAACAGCATTCGGGATCTGTGCTTGCCCAGGAACAGTACACCTCACGGTGTTCGTTCTCGGCAGAGGCTCTTCCGAAAAGGCAAACGTCCGGCTCCTTGTCCCACAAGGAAGGTGCCAGCCCTGAAAGCTCTTGCTGCTCTTCAATGTCCCCGTGCAGCCTATGCACAGGCACAACAGCATTGGGGATCTGTGCTTGCCCAGGATCGGTACACCTCACGGTGTTCGTTCTCGGCATAGCATTTTTCTGAAAAGGCAAACGTCCGGCTCCTTGTCCCACAAGGAAGGTGCCAGCCCTGAAAGCTCTTGCTGCTCTTCACTGTCCCCGTGCAGCCTATGCACAGGCACAACAGCATTGGGGATCTGTGCTTGCCCAGGATCGGTACACCTCTCGGTGTCAGTTCTCAGCATAACATTTTTCTGAAAAGGCAAACGTCCGGCTCCTTGTCCCACAAGGAAGGTGCCAGCCCTGAAAGCTCTTGCTGCTCTTCACTGTCCCCGTGCAGCCTATGCACAGGCACAACAGCATTGGGGATATGTGCTTGCCCAGGAACGGTACACCTCACGGTGTTCGTTCTCGGCAGAGGCTCTTCCGAAAAGGCAAACGTCCAGCTCCTTGTCCCACAAGGAAGGTGCCAGCCCTGAAAGCTCTTGCTGCTCTTCACTGTCCCCGTGCAGCCTATGCACAGGCACAACAGCATTGGGGATCTGTGCTTGCCCAGGATCGGTACACCTCACGGTGTTCGTTCTCGGCATAGCATTTTTCTGAAAAGGCAAACGTCCGACTCCTTGTCCCACAAGGAAGGTGCCAGCCCTGAAAGTTCTTGCTGCTCTTCACTGTCCCCGTGCAGCCTATGCACAGGCACAACAGCATTGGGGATATGTGCTTGCCCAAGAACGGTACACCTCACGGTGTTCGTTCTCGGCAGAGGCTCTTCCGAAAAGGCAAACGTCCAGCTCCTTGTCCCACAAGGAAGGTGCCAGCCTTGAAAGCTCTTGCTGCTCTTCACTGTCCCCGTGCAGCCTATGCGCAGGCACAACAGCATTCGGGATCTGTGCTTGCCCAGGATCGGTACAGCTCACGGTGTTCGTTCTCGGCATAGCATTTTTCTGAAAAGGCAAACGTCCGACTCCTTGTCCCACAAGGAAGGTGCCAGCCCTGAAAGCTCTTGCTGCTCTTCACTGTCCCCGTGCAGCCTATGCACAGGCACAACAGCATTGGGGATCTGTGCTTGCCCAGGATCGGTACACCTCACGGTGTTCGTTCTCGGCAGAGGCTCTTCCGAAAAGGCAAACGTCCGGCTCCTTGTCCCACAAGGAAGGTGCCAGCCCTGAAAGCTCTTGCTGCTCTTCACTGTCCCCGTGCAGCCTATGCACAGGCACAACAGCATTGGGGATCTGTGCTTGCCCAGGAACGGTACACCTCTCGGTGTCCGTTCTCGGCATAGCATTTTTCTGAAAAGGCAAACGTCCGACTCCTTGTCCCACAAGGAAGGTGCCAGCCCTGAAAGCTCTTGCTGCTCTTCACTGTCCCCGTGCAGCCTATGCACAGGCACAACAGCATTGGGGATCTGTGCTTGCCCAGGATCGGTACACCTCACGGTGTTCGTTCTCGGCAGAGGCTCTTCCGAAAAGGCAAACGTCCAGCTCCTTGTCCCACAAGGAAGGTGCCAGCCCTGAAAGCTCTTGCTGCTCTTCACTGTCCCCGTGCAGCCTATGCACAGGCACAACAGCATTCGGGATCTGTGCTTGCCCAGGATCGGTACACCTCACGGTGTTCGTTCTCGGCATAGCATTTTTCTGAAAAGGCAAACGTCCGGCTCCTTGTCCCACAAGGAAGGTGCCAGCCCTGAAAGCTCTTGCTGCTCTTCACTGTCCCCGTGCAGCCTATGCACAGGCACAACAGCATTGGGGATCTGTGCTTGCCCAGGATCGGTACACCTCACGGTGTTCGTTCTCGGCATAGCATTTTTCTGAAAAGGCAAACGTCTGGCTCCTTGTCCCACAAGGAAGGTGCCAGCCCTGAAAGCTCTTGCTGCTCTTCACTGTCCCCGTGCAGCCTATGCACAGGCACAACAGCATTCGGGATCTGTGCTTGCCCAGGATCGGTACACCTCACGGTGTTCGTTCTCGGCATAGCATTTTTCTGAAAAGGCAAACGTCCGACTCCTTGTCCCACAAGGAAGGTGCCAGCCCTGAAAGTTCTTGCTGCTCTTCACTGTCCCCGTGCAGCCTATGCACAGGCACAACAGCATTGGGGATCTGTGCTTGCCCAGGAACGGTACACCTCACGGTGTTCGTTCTCGGCAGAGGCTCTTCCGAAAAGGCAAACGTCCAGCTCCTTGTCCCACAAGGAAGGTGCCAGCCCTGAAAGCTCTTGCTGCTCTTCACTGTCCCCGTGCAGCCTATGCGCAGGCACAACAGCATTCGGGATCTGTGCTTGCCCAGGATCGGTACAGCTCACGGTGTTCGTTCTCGGCATAGCATTTTTCTGAAAAGGCAAACGTCCGGCTCCTTGTCCCACAAGGAAGGTGCCAGCCCTGAAAGCTCTTGCTGCTCTTCACTGTCCCCGTGCAGCCTATGCACAGGCACAACAGCATTGGGGATCTGTGCTTGCCCAGGATCGGTACACCTCACGGTGTTCGTTCTCGGCATAGCATTTTTCTGAAAAGGCAAACGTCCGGCTCCTTGTCCCACAAGGAAGGTGCCAGCCCTGAAAGCTCTTGCTGCTCTTCACTGTCCCCGTGCAGCCTATGCACAGGCACAACAGCATTCGGGATCTGTGCTTGCCCAGGATCGGTACACCTCACGGTGTTCGTTCTCGGCATAGCATTTTTCTGAAAAGGCAAACGTCCGGCTCCTTGTCCCACAAGGAAGGTGCCAGCCCTGAAAGCTTTTGCTGCTCTTCACTGTCCCCGTGCAGCCTATGCGCAGGCACAACAGCATTCGGGATCTGTGCTTGCCCAGGATCGGTACACCTCACGGTGTTCGTTCTCGGCATAGCATTTTTCTGAAAAGGCAAACGTCCGACTCCTTGTCCCACAAGGAAGGTGCCAGCCCTGAAAGTTCTTGCTGCTCTTCACTGTCCCCGTGCAGCCTATGCACAGGCACAACAGCATTGGGGATCTGTGCTTGCCCAGGATCGGTACACCTCACGGTGTTCGTTCTCGGCATAGCATTTTTCTGAAAAGGCAAACGTCCGGCTCCTTGTCCCACAAGGAAGGTGCCAGCCCTGAAAGCTCTTGCTGCTCTTCACTGTCCCCGTGCAGCCTATGCACAGGCACAACAGCATTGGGGATCTGTGCTTGCCCAGGATCGGTACACCTCTCGGTGTCAGTTCTCAGCATAACATTTTTCTGAAAAGGCAAACGTCCGGCTCCTTGTCCCACAAGGAAGGTGCCAGCCCTGAAAGCTCTTGCTGCTCTTCACTGTCCCCGTGCAGCCTATGCACAGGCACAACAGCATTCGGGATCTGTGCTTGCCCAGGAACGGTACACCTCACGGTGTTCGTTCTCGGCAGAGGCTCTTCCGAAAAGGCAAACGTCCGGCTCCTTGTCCCACAAGGAAGGTGCCAGCCCTGAAAGCTCTTGCTGCTCTTCACTGTCCCCGTGCAGCCTATGCGCAGGCACAACAGCATTCGGGATCTGTGCTTGCCCAGGATCGGTACACCTCACGGTGTTCGTTCTCGGCATAGCATTTTTCTGAAAAGGCAAACGTCCGACTCCTTGTCCCACAAGGAAGGTGCCAGCCCTGAAAGTTCTTGCTGCTCTTCACTGTCCCCGTGCAGCCTATGCACAGGCACAACAGCATTGGGGATATGTGCTTGCCCAGGAACGGTACACCTCACGGTGTTCGTTCTCGGCAGAGGCTCTTCCGAAAAGGCAAACGTCCAGCTCCTTGTCCCACAAGGAAGGTGCCAGCCCTGAAAGCTCTTGCTGCTCTTCACTGTCCCCGTGCAGCCTATGCACAGGCACAACAGCATTGGGGATCTGTGCTTGCCCAGGATCGGTACACCTCACGGTGTTCGTTCTCGGCATAGCATGTTTCTGAAAAGGCAAACGTCCGACTCCTTGTCCCACAAGGAAGGTGCCAGCCCTGAAAGTTCTTGCTGCTCTTCACTGTCCCCGTGCAGCCTATGCACAGGCACAACAGCATTGGGGATATGTGCTTGCCCAAGAACGGTACACCTCACGGTGTTCGTTCTCGGCAGAGGCTCTTCCGAAAAGGCAAACGTCCAGCTCCTTGTCCCACAAGGAAGGTGCCAGCCCTGAAAGCTCTTGCTGCTCTTCACTGTCCCCGTGCAGCCTATGCGCAGGCACAACAGCATTCGGGATCTGTGCTTGCCCAGGATCGGTACACCTCACGGTGTTCGTTCTCGGCATAGCATTTTTCTGAAAAGGCAAACGTCCGACTCCTTGTCCCACAAGGAAGGTGCCAGCCCTGAAAGCTCTTGCTGCTCTTCACTGTCCCCGTGCAGCCTATGCACAGGCACAACAGCATTGGGGATCTGTGCTTGCCCAGGATCGGTACACCTCACGGTGTTCGTTCTCGGCAGAGGCTCTTCCGAAAAGGCAAACGTCCGGCTCCTTGTCCCACAAGGAAGGTGCCAGCCCTGAAAGCTCTTGCTGCTCTTCACTGTCCCTGTGCAGCCTATGCACAGGCACAACAGCATTGGGGATCTGTGCTTGCCCAGGAACGGTACACCTCTCGGTGTCCGTTCTCGGCATAGCATTTTTCTGAAAAGGCAAACGTCCGACTCCTTGTCCCACAAGGAAGGTGCCAGCCCTGAAAGCTCTTGCTGCTCTTCACTGTCCCCGTGCAGCCTATGCACAGGCACAACAGCATTGGGGATATGTGCTTGCCCAGGAACGATACACCTCACGGTGTTCGTTCTCGGCAGAGGCTCTTCCGAAAAGGCAAACGTCCGGCTCCTTGTCCCACAAGGAAGGTGCCAGCCCTGAAAGCTCTTGCTGTTCTTCACTGTCCCCGTGCAGCCTATGCACAGGCACAACAGCATTGGGGATCTGTGCTTGCCCAGGATCGGTACACCTCACGGTGTTCGTTCTCGGCATAGCATTTTTCTGAAAAGGCAAACGTCCGACTCCTTGTCCCACAAGGAAGGTGCCAGCCCTGAAAGTTCTTGCTGCTCTTCACTGTCCCCGTGCAGCCTATGCACAGGCACAACAGCATTGGGGATATGTGCTTGCCCAAGAACGGTACACCTCACGGTGTTCGTTCTCGGCAGAGGCTCTTCCGAAAAGGCAAACGTCCAGCTCCTTGTCCCACAAGGAAGGTGCCAGCCCTGAAAGCTCTTGCTGCTCTTCACTGTCCCCGTGCAGCCTATGCGCAGGCACAACAGCATTCGGGATCTGTGCTTGCCCAGGATCGGTACAGCTCACGGTGTTCGTTCTCGGCATAGCATTTTTCTGAAAAGGCAAACGTCCGACTCCTTGTCCCACAAGGAAGGTGCCAGCCCTGAAAGCTCTTGCTGCTCTTCACTGTCCCCGTGCAGCCTATGCACAGGCACAACAGCATTGGGGATCTGTGCTTGCCCAGGATCGGTACACCTCACGGTGTTCGTTCTCGGCAGAGGCTCTTCCGAAAAGGCAAACGTCCGGCTCCTTGTCCCACAAGGAAGGTGCCAGCCCTGAAAGCTCTTGCTGCTCTTCACTGTCCCTGTGCAGCCTATGCACAGGCACAACAGCATTGGGGATCTGTGCTTGCCCAGGAACGGTACACCTCTCGGTGTCCGTTCTCGGCATAGCATTTTTCTGAAAAGGCAAACGTCCGACTCCTTGTCCCACAAGGAAGGTGCCAGCCCTGAAAGCTCTTGCTGCTCTTCACTGTCCCCGTGCAGCCTATGCACAGGCACAACAGCATTGGGGATATGTGCTTGCCCAGGAACGATACACCTCACGGTGTTCGTTCTCGGCAGAGGCTCTTCCGAAAAGGCAAACGTCCTGCTCCTTGTCCCACAAGGAAGGTGCCAGCCCTGAAAGCTCTTGCTGCTCTTCACTGTCCCCGTGCAGCCTATGCACAGGCACAACAGCATTCGGGATCTGTGCTTGCCCAGGATCGGTACACCTCACGGTGTTCGTTCTCGGCATAGCATTTTTCTGAAAAGGCAAACGTCCGGCTCCTTGTCCCACAAGGAAGGTGCCAGCCCTGAAAGTTCTTGCTGCTCTTCACTGTCCCCGTGCAGCCTATGCACAGGCACAACAGCATTGGGGATATGTGCTTGCCCAGGAACGGTACACCTCACGGTGTTCGTTCTCGGCATAGCATTTTTCTGAAAAGGCAAACGTCCGGCTCCTTGTCCCACAAGGAAGGTGCCAGCCCTGAAAGCTCTTGCTGCTCTTCACTGTCCCCGTGCAGCCTATGCACAGGCACAACAGCATTGGGGATCTGTGCTTGCCCAGGATCGGTACACCTCACGGTGTTCGTTCTCGGCATAGCATTTTTCTGAAAAGGCAAACGTCCGGCTCCTTGTCCCACAAGGAAGGTGCCAGCCCTGAAAGCTCTTGCTGCTCTTCACTGTCCCCGTGCAGCCTATGCACAGGCACAACAGCATTCGGGATCTGTGCTTGCCCAGGATCGGTACACCTCACGGTGTTCGTTCTCGGCATAGCATTTTTCTGAAAAGGCAAACGTCCGGCTCCTTGTCCCACAAGGAAGGTGCCAGCCCTGAAAGCTCTTGCTGCTCTTCACTGTCGCCGTGCAGCCTATGCACAGGCACAACAGCATTCGGGATCTGTGCTTGCCCAGGATCGGTACACCTCACGGTGTTCGTTCTCGGCATAGCATTTTTCTGAAATGACAAACGTCCGGCTCCTTGTCCCACAAGGAAGGTGCCAGCCCTGAAGGCTCTTGCTGCTCTTCACTGTCCCCGTGCAGCCTATGCACAGGCACAACAGCATTGGGGATCTGTGCTTGCCCAGGATCGGTACACCTCACGGTGTTCGTTCTCGGCATAGCATTTTTCTGAAAAGGCAAACGTCCGGCTCCTTGTCCCACAAGGAAGGTGCCAGCCCTGAAAGCTCTTGCTGCTCTTCACTGTCCCCGTGCAGCCTATGCACAGGCACAACAGCATTGGGGATCTGTGCTTGCCCAGGATCGGTACACCTCTCGGTGTCAGTTCTCAGCATAACATTTTTCTGAAAAGGCAAACGTCCGGCTCCTTGTCCCACAAGGAAGGTGCCAGCCCTGAAAGCTCTTGCTGCTCTTCACTGTCCCCGTGCAGCCTATGCACAGGCACAACAGCATTCGGGATATGTGCTTGCCCAGGAACGGTACACCTCACGGTGTTCGTTCTCGGCAGAGGCTCTTCCGAAAAGGCAAACGTCCGGCTCCTTGTCCCACAAGGAAGGTGCCAGCCCTGAAAGCTCTTGCTGCTCTTCACTGTCCCCGTGCAGCCTATGCACAGGCACAACAGCTTTCGGGATCTGTGCTTGCCCAGGATCGGTACACCTCACGGTGTTCGTTCTCGGCATAGCATTTTTCTGAAAAGGCAAACGTCCGGCTCCTTGTCCCACAAGGAAGGTGCCAGCCCTGAAAGTTCTTGCTGCTCTTCACTGTCCCCGTGCAGCCTATGCACAGGCACAACAGCATTGGGGATCTGTGCTTGCCCAGGATCGGTACACCTCACGGTGTCCGTTCTCGGCATAGCATTTTTCTGAAAAGGCAAACGTCCGGCTCCTTGTCCCACAAGGAAGGTGCCAGCCCTGAAAGCTCTTGCTGCTCTTCACTGTCCCCGTGCAGCCTATGCACAGGCACAACAGCATTGGGGATCTGTGCTTGCCCAGGATCGGTACACCTCACGGTGTTCGTTCTCGGCATAGCATTTTTCTGAAAAGGCAAACGTCCGGCTCCTTGTCCCACAAGGAAGGTGCCAGCCCTGAAAGCTCTTGCTGCTCTTCACTGTCCCCGTGCAGCCTATGCACAGGCACAACAGCATTCGGGATCTGTGCTTGCCCAGGAACGGTACACCTCACGGTGTTCGTTCTCGGCATAGCATTTTTCTGAAAAGGCAAACGTCCGGCTCCTTGTCCCACAAGGAAGGTGCCAGCCCTGAAAGCTTTTGCTGCTCTTCACTGTCCCCGTGCAGCCTATGCACAGGCACAACAGCATTGGGGATCTGTGCTTGCCCAGGATCCGTACACCTCACGGTGTTCGTTCTCGGCATAGCATTTTTCTGAAAAGGCAAACGTCCGGCTCCTTGTCCCACAAGGAAGGTGCCAGCCCTGAAGGCTCTTGCTGCTCTTCACTGTCCCCGTGCAGCCTATGCACAGGCACAACAGCATTGGGGATCTGTGCTTGCCCAGGAACGGTACACCTCTCAGTGTCCGTTCTCGGCATAGCATTTTTCTGAAAAGGCAAACGTCCGGCTCCTTGTCCCACAAGGAAGGTGCCAGCCCTGAAAGCTCTTGCTGCTCTTCACTGTCCCCGTGCAGCCTATGCACAGGCACAACAGCATTGGGGATCTGTGCTTGCCCAGGATCGGTACACCTCTCGGTGTCAGTTCTCAGCATAACATTTTTCTGAAAAGGCAAACGTCCGGCTCCTTGTCCCACAAGGAAGGTGCCAGCCCTGAAAGCTCTTGCTGCTCTTCACTGTCCCCGTGCAGCCTATGCACAGGCACAACAGCATTGGGGATATGTGCTTGCCCAGGAACGGTACACCTCACGGTGTTCGTTCTCGGCAGAGGCTCTTCCGAAAAGGCAAACGTCCAGCTCCTTGTCCCACAAGGAAGGTGCCAGCCCTGAAAGCTCTTGCTGCTCTTCACTGTCCCCGTGCAGCCTATGCACAGGCACAACAGCATTCGGGATGTGTGCTTGCCCAGGATCCGTACACCTCACGGTGTTCGTTCTCGGCATAGCATTTTTCTGAAAAGGCAAACGTCCGGCTCCTTGTCCCACAAGGAAGGTGCCAGCCCTGAAAGCTCTTGCTGCTCTTCACTGTCCCCGTGCAGCCTATGCACAGGCACAACAGCATTGGGGATCTGTGCTTGCCCAGGATCGGTACACCTCACGGTGTTCGTTCTCGGCATAGCATTTTTCTGAAAAGGCAAACGTCCGACTCCTTGTCCCACAAGGAAGGTGCCAGCCCTGAAAGTTCTTGCTGCTCTTCACTGTCCCCGTGCAGCCTATGCACAGGCACAACAGCATTCGGGATATGTGCTTGCCCAGGAACGGTACACCTCACGGTGTTCGTTCTCGGCAGAGGCTCTTCCGAAAAGGCAAACGTCCAGCTCCTTGTCCCACAAGGAAGGTGCCAGCCCTGAAAGCTCTTGCTGCTCTTCACTGTCCCCGTGCAGCCTATGCGCAGGCACAACAGCATTCGGGATCTGTGCTTGCCCAGTATCGGTACACCTCACGGTGTTCGTTCTCGGCATAGCATTTTTCTGAAAAGGCAAACGTCCGGCTCCTTGTCCCACAAGGAAGGTGCCAGCCCTGAAAGCTCTTGCTGCTCTTCACTGTCCCTGTGCAGCCTATGCACAGGCACAACAGCATTCAGGATCTGTGCTTGCCCAGGATCGGTACACCTCACGGTGTTCGTTCTCGGCATAGCATTTTTCTGAAAAGGCAAACGTCCGGCTCCTTGTCCCACAAGGAAGGTGCCAGCCCTGAAAGCTCTTGCTGCTCTTCACTGTCCCCGTGCAGCCTATGCACAGGCACAACAGCATTCGGGATCTGTGCTTGCCCAGGATCGGTACACCTCACGGTGTTCGTTCTCGGCATAGCATTTTTCTGAAATGGCAAACGTCCGGCTCCTTGTCCCACAAGGAAGGTGCCAGCCCTGAAAGCTCTTGCTGCTCTTCACTGTCCCCGTGCAGCCTATGCACAGGCACAACAGCATTGGGGATCTGTGCTTGCCCAGGATCGGTACACCTCACGGTGTTCGTTCTCGGCATAGCATTTTTCTGAAAAGGCAAACGTCCGGCTCCTTGTCCCACAAGGAAGGTGCCAGCCCTGAAAGCTCTTGCTGCTCTTCACTGTCCCCGTGCAGCCTATGCACAGGCACAACAGCATTGGGGATCTGTGCTTGCCCAGGATCGGTACACCTCTCGGTGTCAGTTCTCAGCATAACATTTTTCTGAAAAGGCAAACGTCCGGCTCCTTGTCCCACAAGGAAGGTGCCAGCCCTGAAAGCTCTTGCTGCTCTTCACTGTCCCCGTGCAGCCTATGCACAGGCACAACAGCATTGGGGATCTGTGCTTGCCCAGGATCGGTACACCTCACGGTGTTCGTTCTCGGCAGAGGCTCTTCCGAAAAGGCAAACGTCCAGCTCCTTGTCCCACAAGGAAGGTGCCAGCCCTGAAAGCTCTTGCTGCTCTTCACTGTCCCCGTGCAGCCTATGCACAGGCACAACAGCATTCGGGATCTGTGCTTGCCCAGGATCGGTACACCTCACGGTGTTCGTTCTCGGCATAGCATTTTTCTGAAAAGGCAAACGTCCGGCTCCTTGTCCCACAAGGAAGGTGCCAGCCCTGAAAGCTCTTGCTGCTCTTCACTGTCCCCGTGCAGCCTATGCACAGGCACAACAGCATTGGGGATCTGTGCTTGCCCAGGATCGGTACACCTCACGGTGTTCGTTCTCGGCATAGCATTTTTCTGAAAAGGCAAACGTCTGGCTCCTTGTCCCACAAGGAAGGTGCCAGCCCTGAAAGCTCTTGCTGCTCTTCACTGTCCCCGTGCAGCCTATGCGCAGGCACAACAGCATTCGGGATCTGTGCTTGCCCAGGATCGGTACAGCTCACGGTGTTCGTTCTCGGCATAGCATTTTTCTGAAAAGGCAAACGTCCGGCTCCTTGTCCCACAAGGAAGGTGCCAGCCCTGAAAGCTCTTGCTGCTCTTCACTGTCCCCGTGCAGCCTATGCACAGGCACAACAGCATTGGGGATCTGTGCTTGCCCAGGATCGGTACACCTCTCGGTGTCAGTTCTCAGCATAACATTTTTCTGAAAAGGCAAACGTCCGGCTCCTTGTCCCACAAGGAAGGTGCCAGCCCTGAAAGCTCTTGCTGCTCTTCACTGTCCCCGTGCAGCCTATGCACAGGCACAACAGCATTCGGGATATGTGCTTGCCCAGGAACGGTACACCTCACGGTGTTCGTTCTCGGCAGAGGCTCTTCCGAAAAGGCAAACGTCCGGCTCCTTGTCCCACAAGGAAGGTGCCAGCCCTGAAAGCTCTTGCTGCTCTTCACTGTCCCCGTGCAGCCTATGCACAGGCACAACAGCATTCGGGATCTGTGCTTGCCCAGGATCGGTACACCTCACGGTGTTCGTTCTCGGCATAGCATTTTTCTGAAAAGGCAAACGTCCGGCTCCTTGTCCCACAAGGAAGGTGCCAGCCCTGAAAGTTCTTGCTGCTCTTCACTGTCCCCGTGCAGCCTATGCACAGGCACAACAGCATTGGGGATCTGTGCTTGCCCAGGAACGGTACACCTCACGGTGTCCGTTCTCGGCATAGCATTTTTCTGAAAAGGCAAACGTCCGGCTCCTTGTCCCACAAGGAAGGTGCCAGCCCTGAAAGCTCTTGCTGCTCTTCACTGTCCCCGTGCAGCCTATGCACAGGCACAACAGCATTGGGGATCTGTGCTTGCCCAGGATCGGTACACCTCACGGTGTTCGTTCTCGGCATAGCATTTTTCTGAAAAGGCAAACGTCCGGCTCCTTGTCCCACAAGGAAGGTGCCAGCCCTGAAAGCTCTTGCTGCTCTTCACTGTCCCCGTGCAGCCTATGCACAGGCACAACAGCATTCGGGATCTGTGCTTGCCCAGGAACGGTACACCTCACGGTGTTCGTTCTCGGCATAGCATTTTTCTGAAAAGGCAAACGTCCGGCTCCTTGTCCCACAAGGAAGGTGCCAGCCCTGAAAGCTTTTGCTGCTCTTCACTGTCCCCGTGCAGCCTATGCACAGGCACAACAGCATTGGGGATCTGTGCTTGCCCAGGATCCGTACACCTCACGGTGTTCGTTCTCGGCATAGCATTTTTCTGAAATGACAAACGTCCGGCTCCTTGTCCCACAAGGAAGGTGCCAGCCCTGAAGGCTCTTGCTGCTCTTCACTGTCCCCGTGCAGCCTATGCACAGGCACAACAGCATTGGGGATCTGTGCTTGCCCAGGAACGGTACACCTCTCAGTGTCCGTTCTCGGCATAGCATTTTTCTGAAAAGGCAAACGTCCGGCTCCTTGTCCCACAAGGAAGGTGCCAGCCCTGAAAGCTCTTGCTGCTCTTCACTGTCCCCGTGCAGCCTATGCACAGGCACAACAGCATTGGGGATCTGTGCTTGCCCAGGATCGGTACACCTCTCGGTGTCAGTTCTCAGCATAACATTTTTCTGAAAAGGCAAACGTCTGGCTCCTTGTCCCACAAGGAAGGTGCCAGCCCTGAAAGCTCTTGCTGCTCTTCACTGTCCCCGTGCAGCCTATGCACAGGCACAACAGCATTGGGGATATGTGCTTGCCCAGGAACGGTACACCTCACGGTGTTCGTTCTCGGCAGAGGCTCTTCCGAAAAGGCAAACGTCCAGCTCCTTGTCCCACAAGGAAGGTGCCAGCCCTGAAAGCTCTTGCTGCTCTTCACTGTCCCCGTGCAGCCTATGCACAGGCACAACAGCATTCGGGATGTGTGCTTGCCCAGGATCGGTACACCTCACGGTGTTCGTTCTCGGCATAGCATTTTTCTGAAAAGGCAAACGTCCGGCTCCTTGTCCCACAAGGAAGGTGCCAGCCCTGAAAGCTCTTGCTGCTCTTCACTGTCCCCGTGCAGCCTATGCACAGGCACAACAGCATTGGGGATCTGTGCTTGCCCAGGATCGGTACACCTCACGGTGTTCGTTCTCGGCATAGCATTTTTCTGAAAAGGCAAACGTCCGACTCCTTGTCCCACAAGGAAGGTGCCAGCCCTGAAAGTTCTTGCTGCTCTTCACTGTCCCCGTGCAGCCTATGCACAGGCACAACAGCATTCGGGATATGTGCTTGCCCAGGAACGGTACACCTCACGGTGTTCGTTCTCGGCAGAGGCTCTTCCGAAAAGGCAAACGTCCAGCTCCTTGTCCCACAAGGAAGGTGCCAGCCCTGAAAGCTCTTGCTGCTCTTCACTGTCCCCGTGCAGCCTATGCGCAGGCACAACAGCATTCGGGATCTGTGCTTGCCCAGTATCGGTACACCTCACGGTGTTCGTTCTCGGCATAGCATTTTTCTGAAAAGGCAAACGTCCGGCTCCTTGTCCCACAAGGAAGGTGCCAGCCCTGAAAGCTCTTGCTGCTCTTCACTGTCCCTGTGCAGCCTATGCACAGGCACAACAGCATTCAGGATCTGTGCTTGCCCAGGATCGGTACACCTCACGGTGTTCGTTCTCGGCATAGCATTTTTCTGAAAAGGCAAACGTCCGGCTCCTTGTCCCACAAGGAAGGTGCCAGCCCTGAAAGCTCTTGCTGCTCTTCACTGTCCCCGTGCAGCCTATGCACAGGCACAACAGCATTCGGGATCTGTGCTTGCCCAGGATCGGTACACCTCACGGTGTTCGTTCTCGGCATAGCATTTTTCTGAAATGGCAAACGTCCGGCTCCTTGTCCCACAAGGAAGGTGCCAGCCCTGAAAGCTCTTGCTGCTCTTCACTGTCCCCGTGCAGCCTATGCACAGGCACAACAGCATTCGGGATCTGTGCTTGCCCAGGATCGGTACACCTCACGGTGTTCGTTCTCGGCATAGCATTTTTCTGAAAAGGCAAACGTCCGGCTCCTTGTCCCACAAGGAAGGTGCCAGCCCTGAAAGCTCTTGCTGCTCTTCACTGTCCCCGTGCAGCCTATGCACAGGCACAACAGCATTGGGGATCTGTGCTTGCCCAGGATCGGTACACCTCTCGGTGTCAGTTCTCAGCATAACATTTTTCTGAAAAGGCAAACGTCCGGCTCCTTGTCCCACAAGGAAGGTGCCAGCCCTGAAAGCTCTTGCTGCTCTTCACTGTCCCCGTGCAGCCTATGCACAGGCACAACAGCATTGGGGATCTGTGCTTGCCCAGGATCGGTACACCTCACGGTGTTCGTTCTCGGCAGAGGCTCTTCCGAAAAGGCAAACGTCCAGCTCCTTGTCCCACAAGGAAGGTGCCAGCCCTGAAAGCTCTTGCTGCTCTTCACTGTCCCCGTGCAGCCTATGCACAGGCACAACAGCATTCGGGATCTGTGCTTGCCCAGGATCGGTACACCTCACGGTGTTCGTTCTCGGCATAGCATTTTTCTGAAAAGGCAAACGTCCGGCTCCTTGTCCCACAAGGAAGGTGCCAGCCCTGAAAGCTCTTGCTGCTCTTCACTGTCCCCGTGCAGCCTATGCACAGGCACAACAGCATTGGGGATCTGTGCTTGCCCAGGATCGGTACACCTCACGGTGTTCGTTCTCGGCATAGCATTTTTCTGAAAAGGCAAACGTCCGGCTCCTTGTCCCACAAGGAAGGTGCCAGCCCTGAAAGCTCTTGCTGCTCTTCACTGTCCCCGTGCAGCCTATGCACAGGCACAACAGCATTGGGGATCTGTGCTTGCCCAGGATCGGTACACCTCACGGTGTTCGTTCTCGGCATAGCATTTTTCTGAAAAGGCAAACGTCTGGCTCCTTGTCCCACAAGGAAGGTGCCAGCCCTGAAAGCTCTTGCTGCTCTTCACTGTCCCCGTGCAGCCTATGCGCAGGCACAACAGCATTCGGGATCTGTGCTT
Organism: Buteo buteo; assembly: GCF_964188355.1. Taxonomy (NCBI): domain Eukaryota; kingdom Metazoa; phylum Chordata; class Aves; order Accipitriformes; family Accipitridae; genus Buteo; species Buteo buteo. Next base: position 908,239 of record NW_027439213.1, read on the forward strand.
GCCCAGGATCGGTACACCTCACGGTGTTCGTTCTCGGCATAGCATTTTTCTGAAAAGGCAAACGTCCGGCTCCTTGTCCCACAAGGAAGGTGCCAGCCCTGAAAGCTCTTGCTGCTCTTCACTGTCCCCGTGCAGCCTATGCACAGGCACAACAGCATTGGGGATCTGTGCTTGCCCAGGATCGGTACACCTCTCGGTGTCAGTTCTCAGCATAACATTTTTCTGAAAAGGCAAACGTCCGGCTCCTTGTCCCACAAGGAAGGTGCCAGCCCTGAAAGCTCTTGCTGCTCTTCACTGTCCCCGTGCAGCCTATGCACAGGCACAACAGCATTCGGGATATGTGCTTGCCCAGGAACGGTACACCTCACGGTGTTCGTTCTCGGCAGAGGCTCTTCCGAAAAGGCAAACGTCCGGCTCCTTGTCCCACAAGGAAGGTGCCAGCCCTGAAAGCTCTTGCTGCTCTTCACTGTCCCCGTGCAGCCTATGCACAGGCACAACAGCATTCGGGATCTGTGCTTGCCCAGGATCGGTACACCTCACGGTGTTCGTTCTCGGCATAGCATTTTTCTGAAAAGGCAAACGTCCGGCTCCTTGTCCCACAAGGAAGGTGCCAGCCCTGAAAGTTCTTGCTGCTCTTCACTGTCCCCGTGCAGCCTATGCACAGGCACAACAGCATTGGGGATCTGTGCTTGCCCAGGAACGGTACACCTCACGGTGTCCGTTCTCGGCATAGCATTTTTCTGAAAAGGCAAACGTCCGGCTCCTTGTCCCACAAGGAAGGTGCCAGCCCTGAAAGCTCTTGCTGCTCTTCACTGTCCCCGTGCAGCCTATGCACAGGCACAACAGCATTGGGGATCTGTGCTTGCCCAGGATCGGTACACCTCACGGTGTTCGTTCTCGGCATAGCATTTTTCTGAAAAGGCAAACGTCCGGCTCCTTGTCCCACAAGGAAGGTGCCAGCCCTGAAAGCTCTTGCTGCTCTTCACTGTCCCCGTGCAGCCTATGCACAGGCACAACAGCATTCGGGATCTGTGCTTGCCCAGGAACGGTACACCTCACGGTGTTCGTTCTCGGCATAGCATTTTTCTGAAAAGGCAAACGTCCGGCTCCTTGTCCCACAAGGAAGGTGCCAGCCCTGAAAGCTTTTGCTGCTCTTCACTGTCCCCGTGCAGCCCATGCACAGGCACAACAGCATTGGGGATCTGTGCTTGCCCAGGATCCGTACACCTCACGGTGTTCGTTCTCGGCATAGCATTTTTCTGAAATGACAAACGTCCGGCTCCTTGTCCCACAAGGAAGGTGCCAGCCCTGAAGGCTCTTGCTGCTCTTCACTGTCCCCGTGCAGCCTATGCACAGGCACAACAGCATTGGGGATCTGTGCTTGCCCAGGAACGGTACACCTCTCAGTGTCCGTTCTCGGCATAGCATTTTTCTGAAAAGGCAAACGTCCGGCTCCTTGTCCCACAAGGAAGGTGCCAGCCCTGAAAGCTCTTGCTGCTCTTCACTGTCCCCGTGCAGCCTATGCACAGGCACAACAGCATTGGGGATCTGTGCTTGCCCAGGATCGGTACACCTCTCGGTGTCAGTTCTCAGCATAACATTTTTCTGAAAAGGCAAACGTCCGGCTCCTTGTCCCACAAGGAAGGTGCCAGCCCTGAAAGCTCTTGCTGCTCTTCACTGTCCCCGTGCAGCCTATGCACAGGCACAACAGCATTGGGGATATGTGCTTGCCCAGGAACGGTACACCTCACGGTGTTCGTTCTCGGCAGAGGCTCTTCCGAAAAGGCAAACGTCCAGCTCCTTGTCCCACAAGGAAGGTGCCAGCCCTGAAAGCTCTTGCTGCTCTTCACTGTCCCCGTGCAGCCTATGCACAGGCACAACAGCATTCGGGATGTGTGCTTGCCCAGGATCGGTACACCTCACGGTGTTCGTTCTCGGCATAGCATTTTTCTGAAAAGGCAAACGTCCGGCTCCTTGTCCCACAAGGAAGGTGCCAGCCCTGAAAGCTCTTGCTGCTCTTCACTGTCCCCGTGCAGCCTATGCACAGGCACAACAGCATTGGGGATCTGTGCTTGCCCAGGATCGGTACACCTCACGGTGTTCGTTCTCGGCATAGCATTTTTCTGAAAAGGCAAACGTCCGACTCCTTGTCCCACAAGGAAGGTGCCAGCCCTGAAAGTTCTTGCTGCTCTTCACTGTCCCCGTGCAGCCTATGCACAGGCACAACAGCATTCGGGATATGTGCTTGCCCAGGAACGGTACACCTCACGGTGTTCGTTCTCGGCAGAGGCTCTTCCGAAAAGGCAAACGTCCAGCTCCTTGTCCCACAAGGAAGGTGCCAGCCCTGAAAGCTCTTGCTGCTCTTCACTGTCCCCGTGCAGCCTATGCGCAGGCACAACAGCATTCGGGATCTGTGCTTGCCCAGTATCGGTACACCTCACGGTGTTCGTTCTCGGCATAGCATTTTTCTGAAAAGGCAAACGTCCGGCTCCTTGTCCCACAAGGAAGGTGCCAGCCCTGAAAGCTCTTGCTGCTCTTCACTGTCCCTGTGCAGCCTATGCACAGGCACAACAGCATTCAGGATCTGTGCTTGCCCAGGATCGGTACACCTCACGGTGTTCGTTCTCGGCATAGCATTTTTCTGAAAAGGCAAACGTCCGGCTCCTTGTCCCACAAGGAAGGTGCCAGCCCTGAAAGCTCTTGCTGCTCTTCACTGTCCCCGTGCAGCCTATGCACAGGCACAACAGCATTCGGGATCTGTGCTTGCCCAGGATCGGTACACCTCACGGTGTTCGTTCTCGGCATAGCATTTTTCTGAAATGGCAAACGTCCGGCTCCTTGTCCCACAAGGAAGGTGCCAGCCCTGAAAGCTCTTGCTGCTCTTCACTGTCCCCGTGCAGCCTATGCACAGGCACAACAGCATTGGGGATCTGTGCTTGCCCAGGATCGGTACACCTCACGGTGTTCGTTCTCGGCATAGCATTTTTCTGAAAAGGCAAACGTCCGGCTCCTTGTCCCACAAGGAAGGTGCCAGCCCTGAAAGCTCTTGCTGCTCTTCACTGTCCCCGTGCAGCCTATGCACAGGCACAACAGCATTGGGGATCTGTGCTTGCCCAGGATCGGTACACCTCTCGGTGTCAGTTCTCAGCATAACATTTTTCTGAAAAGGCAAACGTCCGGCTCCTTGTCCCACAAGGAAGGTGCCAGCCCTGAAAGCTCTTGCTGCTCTTCACTGTCCCCGTGCAGCCTATGCACAGGCACAACAGCATTGGGGATCTGTGCTTGCCCAGGATCGGTACACCTCACGGTGTTCGTTCTCGGCAGAGGCTCTTCCGAAAAGGCAAACGTCCAGCTCCTTGTCCCACAAGGAAGGTGCCAGCCCTGAAAGCTCTTGCTGCTCTTCACTGTCCCCGTGCAGCCTATGCACAGGCACAACAGCATTCGGGATCTGTGCTTGCCCAGGATCGGTACACCTCACGGTGTTCGTTCTCGGCATAGCATTTTTCTGAAAAGGCAAACGTCCGGCTCCTTGTCCCACAAGGAAGGTGCCAGCCCTGAAAGCTCTTGCTGCTCTTCACTGTCCCCGTGCAGCCTATGCACAGGCACAACAGCATTGGGGATCTGTGCTTGCCCAGGATCGGTACACCTCACGGTGTTCGTTCTCGGCATAGCATTTTTCTGAAAAGGCAAACGTCTGGCTCCTTGTCCCACAAGGAAGGTGCCAGCCCTGAAAGCTCTTGCTGCTCTTCACTGTCCCCGTGCAGCCTATGCGCAGGCACAACAGCATTCGGGATCTGTGCTTGCCCAGGATCGGTACAGCTCACGGTGTTCGTTCTCGGCATAGCATTTTTCTGAAAAGGCAAACGTCCGGCTCCTTGTCCCACAAGGAAGGTGCCAGCCCTGAAAGCTCTTGCTGCTCTTCACTGTCCCCGTGCAGCCTATGCACAGGCACAACAGCATTGGGGATCTGTGCTTGCCCAGGATCGGTACACCTCACGGTGTTCGTTCTCGGCAGAGGCTCTTCCGAAAAGGCAAACGTCCGGCTCCTTGTCCCACAAGGAAGGTGCCAGCCCTGAAAGCTCTTGCTGCTCTTCACTGTCCCTGTGCAGCCTATGCACAGGCACAACAGCATTGGGGATCTGTGCTTGCCCAGGAACGGTACACCTCTCGGTGTCCGTTCTCGGCATAGCATTTTTCTGAAAAGGCAAACGTCCGACTCCTTGTCCCACAAGGAAGGTGCCAGCCCTGAAAGCTCTTGCTGCTCTTCACTGTCCCCGTGCAGCCTATGCACAGGCACAACAGCATTGGGGATATGTGCTTGCCCAGGAACGATACACCTCACGGTGTTCGTTCTCGGCAGAGGCTCTTCCGAAAAGGCAAACGTCCTGCTCCTTGTCCCACAAGGAAGGTGCCAGCCCTGAAAGCTCTTGCTGTTCTTCACTGTCCCCGTGCAGCCTATGCACAGGCACAACAGCATTCGGGATCTGTGCTTGCCCAGGATCGGTACACCTCACGGTGTTCGTTCTCGGCATAGCATTTTTCTGAAAAGGCAAACGTCCGGCTCCTTGTCCCACAAGGAAGGTGCCAGCCCTGAAAGTTCTTGCTGCTCTTCACTGTCCCCGTGCAGCCTATGCACAGGCACAACAGCATTGGGGATATGTGCTTGCCCAGGAACGGTACACCTCACGGTGTTCGTTCTCGGCATAGCATTTTTCTGAAAAGGCAAACGTCCGGCTCCTTGTCCCACAAGGAAGGTGCCAGCCCTGAAAGCTCTTGCTGCTCTTCACTGTCCCCGTGCAGCCTATGCACAGGCACAACAGCATTGGGGATCTGTGCTTGCCCAGGATCGGTACACCTCACGGTGTTCGTTCTCGGCATAGCATTTTTCTGAAAAGGCAAACGTCCGGCTCCTTGTCCCACAAGGAAGGTGCCAGCCCTGAAAGCTCTTGCTGCTCTTCACTGTCCCCGTGCAGCCTATGCACAGGCACAACAGCATTCGGGATCTGTGCTTGCCCAGGATCGGTACACCTCACGGTGTTCGTTCTCGGCATAGCATTTTTCTGAAAAGGCAAACGTCCGGCTCCTTGTCCCACAAGGAAGGTGCCAGCCCTGAAAGCTCTTGCTGCTCTTCACTGTCCCCGTGCAGCCTATGCACAGGCACAACAGCATTCGGGATCTGTGCTTGCCCAGGATCGGTACACCTCACGGTGTTCGTTCTCGGCATAGCATTTTTCTGAAATGACAAACGTCCGGCTCCTTGTCCCACAAGGAAGGTGCCAGCCCTGAAGGCTCTTGCTGCTCTTCACTGTCCCCGTGCAGCCTATGCACAGGCACAACAGCATTGGGGATCTGTGCTTGCCCAGGATCGGTACACCTCACGGTGTTCGCTCTCGGCATAGCATTTTTCTGAAAAGGCAAACGTCCGGCTCCTTGTCCCACAAGGAAGGTGCCAGCCCTGAAAGCTCTTGCTGCTCTTCACTGTCCCCGTGCAGCCTATGCACAGGCACAACAGCATTGGGGATCTGTGCTTGCCCAGGATCGGTACACCTCTCGGTGTCAGTTCTCAGCATAACATTTTTCTGAAAAGGCAAACGTCCGGCTCCTTGTCCCACAAGGAAGGTGCCAGCCCTGAAAGCTCTTGCTGCTCTTCACTGTCCCCGTGCAGCCTATGCACAGGCACAACAGCATTCGGGATATGTGCTTGCCCAGGAACGGTACACCTCACGGTGTTCGTTCTCGGCAGAGGCTCTTCCGAAAAGGCAAACGTCCGGCTCCTTGTCCCACAAGGAAGGTGCCAGCCCTGAAAGCTCTTGCTGCTCTTCACTGTCCCCGTGCAGCCTATGCACAGGCACAACAGCATTCGGGATCTGTGCTTGCCCAGGATCGGTACACCTCACGGTGTTCGTTCTCGGCATAGCATTTTTCTGAAAAGGCAAACGTCCGGCTCCTTGTCCCACAAGGAAGGTGCCAGCCCTGAAAGTTCTTGCTGCTCTTCACTGTCCCCGTGCAGCCTATGCACAGGCACAACAGCATTGGGGATCTGTGCTTGCCCAGGAACGGTACACCTCACGGTGTCCGTTCTCGGCATAGCATTTTTCTGAAAAGGCAAACGTCCGGCTCCTTGTCCCACAAGGAAGGTGCCAGCCCTGAAAGCTCTTGCTGCTCTTCACTGTCCCCGTGCAGCCTATGCACAGGCACAACAGCATTGGGGATCTGTGCTTGCCCAGGATCGGTACACCTCACGGTGTTCGTTCTCGGCATAGCATTTTTCTGAAAAGGCAAACGTCCGGCTCCTTGTCCCACAAGGAAGGTGCCAGCCCTGAAAGCTCTTGCTGCTCTTCACTGTCCCCGTGCAGCCTATGCACAGGCACAACAGCATTCGGGATCTGTGCTTGCCCAGGAACGGTACACCTCACGGTGTTCGTTCTCGGCATAGCATTTTTCTGAAAAGGCAAACGTCCGGCTCCTTGTCCCACAAGGAAGGTGCCAGCCCTGAAAGCTTTTGCTGCTCTTCACTGTCCCCGTGCAGCCTATGCACAGGCACAACAGCATTGGGGATCTGTGCTTGCCCAGGATCCGTACACCTCACGGTGTTCGTTCTCGGCATAGCATTTTTCTGAAATGACAAACGTCCGGCTCCTTGTCCCACAAGGAAGGTGCCAGCCCTGAAGGCTCTTGCTGCTCTTCACTGTCCCCGTGCAGCCTATGCACAGGCACAACAGCATTGGGGATCTGTGCTTGCCCAGGAACGGTACACCTCTCAGTGTCCGTTCTCGGCATAGCATTTTTCTGAAAAGGCAAACGTCCGGCTCCTTGTCCCACAAGGAAGGTGCCAGCCCTGAAAGCTCTTGCTGCTCTTCACTGTCCCCGTGCAGCCTATGCACAGGCACAACAGCATTGGGGATCTGTGCTTGCCCAGGATCGGTACACCTCTCGGTGTCAGTTCTCAGCATAACATTTTTCTGAAAAGGCAAACGTCCGGCTCCTTGTCCCACAAGGAAGGTGCCAGCCCTGAAAGCTCTTGCTGCTCTTCACTGTCCCCGTGCAGCCTATGCACAGGCACAACAGCATTGGGGATATGTGCTTGCCCAGGAACGGTACACCTCACGGTGTTCGTTCTCGGCAGAGGCTCTTCCGAAAAGGCAAACGTCCAGCTCCTTGTCCCACAAGGAAGGTGCCAGCCCTGAAAGCTCTTGCTGCTCTTCACTGTCCCCGTGCAGCCTATGCACAGGCACAACAGCATTCGGGATGTGTGCTTGCCCAGGATCGGTACACCTCACGGTGTTCGTTCTCGGCATAGCATTTTTCTGAAAAGGCAAACGTCCGGCTCCTTGTCCCACAAGGAAGGTGCCAGCCCTGAAAGCTCTTGCTGCTCTTCACTGTCCCCGTGCAGCCTATGCACAGGCACAACAGCATTCGGGATCTGTGCTTGCCCAGGATCGGTACACCTCACGGTGTTCGTTCTCGGCATAGCATTTTTCTGAAAAGGCAAACGTCCGACTCCTTGTCCCACAAGGAAGGTGCCAGCCCTGAAAGTTCTTGCTGCTCTTCACTGTCCCCGTGCAGCCTATGCACAGGCACAACAGCATTCGGGATATGTGCTTGCCCAGGAACGGTACACCTCACGGTGTTCGTTCTCGGCAGAGGCTCTTCCGAAAAGGCAAACGTCCAGCTCCTTGTCCCACAAGGAAGGTGCCAGCCCTGAAAGCTCTTGCTGCTCTTCACTGTCCCCGTGCAGCCTATGCGCAGGCACAACAGCATTCGGGATCTGTGCTTGCCCAGTATCGGTACACCTCACGGTGTTCGTTCTCGGCATAGCATTTTTCTGAAAAGGCAAACGTCCGGCTCCTTGTCCCACAAGGAAGGTGCCAGCCCTGAAAGCTCTTGCTGCTCTTCACTGTCCCTGTGCAGCCTATGCACAGGCACAACAGCATTGGGGATCTGTGCTTGCCCAGGATCGGTACACCTCACGGTGTTCGTTCTCGGCATAGCATTTTTCTGAAAAGGCAAACGTCCGGCTCCTTGTCCCACAAGGAAGGTGCCAGCCCTGAAAGCTCTTGCTGCTCTTCACTGTCCCCGTGCAGCCTATGCACAGGCACAACAGCATTCGGGATCTGTGCTTGCCCAGGATCGGTACACCTCACGGTGTTCGTTCTCGGCATAGCATTTTTCTGAAATGGCAAACGTCCGGCTCCTTGTCCCACAAGGAAGGTGCCAGCCCTGAAAGCTCTTGCTGCTCTTCACTGTCCCCGTGCAGCCTATGCACAGGCACAACAGCATTGGGGATCTGTGCTTGCCCAGGATCGGTACACCTCACGGTGTTCGTTCTCGGCATAGCATTTTTCTGAAAAGGCAAACGTCCGGCTCCTTGTCCCACAAGGAAGGTGCCAGCCCTGAAAGCTCTTGCTGCTCTTCACTGTCCCCGTGCAGCCTATGCACAGGCACAACAGCATTGGGGATCTGTGCTTGCCCAGGATCGGTACACCTCTCGGTGTCAGTTCTCAGCATAACATTTTTCTGAAAAGGCAAACGTCCGGCTCCTTGTCCCACAAGGAAGGTGCCAGCCCTGAAAGCTCTTGCTGCTCTTCACTGTCCCCGTGCAGCCTATGCACAGGCACAACAGCATTGGGGATCTGTGCTTGCCCAGGATCGGTACACCTCACGGTGTTCGTTCTCGGCAGAGGCTCTTCCGAAAAGGCAAACGTCCAGCTCCTTGTCCCACAAGGAAGGTGCCAGCCCTGAAAGCTCTTGCTGCTCTTCACTGTCCCCGTGCAGCCTATGCACAGGCACAACAGCATTGGGGATCTGTGCTTGCCCAGGATCGGTACACCTCACGGTGTTCGTTCTCGGCATAGCATTTTTCTGAAAAGGCAAACGTCCGGCTCCTTGTCCCACAAGGAAGGTGCCAGCCCTGAAAGCTCTTGCTGCTCTTCACTGTCCCCGTGCAGCCTATGCACAGGCACAACAGCATTGGGGATCTGTGCTTGCCCAGGATCGGTACACCTCACGGTGTTCGTTCTCGGCATAGCATTTTTCTGAAAAGGCAAACGTCTGGCTCCTTGTCCCACAAGGAAGGTGCCAGCCCTGAAAGCTCTTGCTGCTCTTCACTGTCCCCGTGCAGCCTATGCGCAGGCACAACAGCATTCGGGATCTGTGCTTGCCCAGGATCGGTACAGCTCACGGTGTTCGTTCTCGGCATAGCATTTTTCTGAAAAGGCAAACGTCCGGCTCCTTGTCCCACAAGGAAGGTGCCAGCCCTGAAAGCTCTTGCTGCTCTTCACTGTCCCCGTGCAGCCTATGCACAGGCACAACAGCATTGGGGATCTGTGCTTGCCCAGGATCGGTACACCTCACGGTGTTCGTTCTCGGCAGAGGCTCTTCCGAAAAGGCAAACGTCCGGCTCCTTGTCCCACAAGGAAGGTGCCAGCCCTGAAAGCTCTTGCTGCTCTTCACTGTCCCTGTGCAGCCTATGCACAGGCACAACAGCATTGGGGATCTGTGCTTGCCCAGGAACGGTACACCTCTCGGTGTCCGTTCTCGGCATAGCATTTTTCTGAAAAGGCAAACGTCCGACTCCTTGTCCCACAAGGAAGGTGCCAGCCCTGAAAGCTCTTGCTGCTCTTCACTGTCCCCGTGCAGCCTATGCACAGGCACAACAGCATTGGGGATATGTGCTTGCCCAGGAACGATACACCTCACGGTGTTCGTTCTCGGCAGAGGCTCTTCCGAAAAGGCAAACGTCCTGCTCCTTGTCCCACAAGGAAGGTGCCAGCCCTGAAAGCTCTTGCTGTTCTTCACTGTCCCCGTGCAGCCTATGCACAGGCACAACAGCATTCGGGATCTGTGCTTGCCCAGGATCGGTACACCTCACGGTGTTCGTTCTCGGCATAGCATTTTTCTGAAAAGGCAAACGTCCGGCTCCTTGTCCCACAAGGAAGGTGCCAGCCCTGAAAGTTCTTGCTGCTCTTCACTGTCCCCGTGCAGCCTATGCACAGGCACAACAGCATTGGGGATATGTGCTTGCCCAGGAACGGTACACCTCACGGTGTTCGTTCTCGGCATAGCATTTTTCTGAAAAGGCAAACGTCCGGCTCCTTGTCCCACAAGGAAGGTGCCAGCCCTGAAAGCTCTTGCTGCTCTTCACTGTCCCCGTGCAGCCTATGCACAGGCACAACAGCATTGGGGATCTGTGCTTGCCCAGGATCGGTACACCTCACGGTGTTCGTTCTCGGCATAGCATTTTTCTGAAAAGGCAAACGTCCGGCTCCTTGTCCCACAAGGAAGGTGCCAGCCCTGAAAGCTCTTGCTGCTCTTCACTGTCCCCGTGCAGCCTATGCACAGGCACAACAGCATTCGGGATCTGTGCTTGCCCAGGATCGGTACACCTCACGGTGTTCGTTCTCGGCATAGCATTTTTCTGAAAAGGCAAACGTCCGGCTCCTTGTCCCACAAGGAAGGTGCCAGCCCTGAAAGCTCTTGCTGCTCTTCACTGTCCCCGTGCAGCCTATGCACAGGCACAACAGCATTCGGGATCTGTGCTTGCCCAGGATCGGTACACCTCACGGTGTTCGTTCTCGGCATAGCATTTTTCTGAAATGACAAACGTCCGGCTCCTTGTCCCACAAGGAAGGTGCCAGCCCTGAAGGCTCTTGCTGCTCTTCACTGTCCCCGTGCAGCCTATGCACAGGCACAACAGCATTGGGGATCTGTGCTTGCCCAGGATCGGTACACCTCACGGTGTTCGCTCTCGGCATAGCATTTTTCTGAAAAGGCAAACGTCCGGCTCCTTGTCCCACAAGGAAGGTGCCAGCCCTGAAAGCTCTTGCTGCTCTTCACTGTCCCCGTGCAGCCTATGCACAGGCACAACAGCATTGGGGATCTGTGCTTGCCCAGGATCGGTACACCTCTCGGTGTCAGTTCTCAGCATAACATTTTTCTGAAAAGGCAAACGTCCGGCTCCTTGTCCCACAAGGAAGGTGCCAGCCCTGAAAGCTCTTGCTGCTCTTCACTGTCCCCGTGCAGCCTATGCACAGGCACAACAGCATTCGGGATATGTGCTTGCCCAGGAACGGTACACCTCACGGTGTTCGTTCTCGGCAGAGGCTCTTCCGAAAAGGCAAACGTCCGGCTCCTTGTCCCACAAGGAAGGTGCCAGCCCTGAAAGCTCTTGCTGCTCTTCACTGTCCCCGTGCAGCCTATGCACAGGCACAACAGCATTCGGGATCTGTGCTTGCCCAGGATCGGTACACCTCACGGTGTTCGTTCTCGGCATAGCATTTTTCTGAAAAGGCAAACGTCCGGCTCCTTGTCCCACAAGGAAGGTGCCAGCCCTGAAAGTTCTTGCTGCTCTTCACTGTCCCCGTGCAGCCTATGCACAGGCACAACAGCATTGGGGATCTGTGCTTGCCCAGGAACGGTACACCTCACGGTGTCCGTTCTCGGCATAGCATTTTTCTGAAAAGGCAAACGTCCGGCTCCTTGTCCCACAAGGAAGGTGCCAGCCCTGAAAGCTCTTGCTGCTCTTCACTGTCCCCGTGCAGCCTATGCACAGGCACAACAGCATTGGGGATCTGTGCTTGCCCAGGATCGGTACACCTCACGGTGTTCGTTCTCGGCATAGCATTTTTCTGAAAAGGCAAACGTCCGGCTCCTTGTCCCACAAGGAAGGTGCCAGCCCTGAAAGCTCTTGCTGCTCTTCACTGTCCCCGTGCAGCCTATGCACAGGCACAACAGCATTCGGGATCTGTGCTTGCCCAGGAACGGTACACCTCACGGTGTTCGTTCTCGGCATAGCATTTTTCTGAAAAGGCAAACGTCCGGCTCCTTGTCCCACAAGGAAGGTGCCAGCCCTGAAAGCTTTTGCTGCTCTTCACTGTCCCCGTGCAGCCTATGCACAGGCACAACAGCATTGGGGATCTGTGCTTGCCCAGGATCCGTACACCTCACGGTGTTCGTTCTCGGCATAGCATTTTTCTGAAATGACAAACGTCCGGCTCCTTGTCCCACAAGGAAGGTGCCAGCCCTGAAGGCTCTTGCTGCTCTTCACTGTCCCCGTGCAGCCTATGCACAGGCACAACAGCATTGGGGATCTGTGCTTGCCCAGGAACGGTACACCTCTCAGTGTCCGTTCTCGGCATAGCATTTTTCTGAAAAGGCAAACGTCCGGCTCCTTGTCCCACAAGGAAGGTGCCAGCCCTGAAAGCTCTTGCTGCTCTTCACTGTCCCCGTGCAGCCTATGCACAGGCACAACAGCATTGGGGATCTGTGCTTGCCCAGGATCGGTACACCTCTCGGTGTCAGTTCTCAGCATAACATTTTTCTGAAAAGGCAAACGTCCGGCTCCTTGTCCCACAAGGAAGGTGCCAGCCCTGAAAGCTCTTGCTGCTCTTCACTGTCCCCGTGCAGCCTATGCACAGGCACAACAGCATTGGGGATATGTGCTTGCCCAGGAACGGTACACCTCACGGTGTTCGTTCTCGGCAGAGGCTCTTCCGAAAAGGCAAACGTCCAGCTCCTTGTCCCACAAGGAAGGTGCCAGCCCTGAAAGCTCTTGCTGCTCTTCACTGTCCCCGTGCAGCCTATGCACAGGCACAACAGCATTCGGGATGTGTGCTTGCCCAGGATCGGTACACCTCACGGTGTTCGTTCTCGGCATAGCATTTTTCTGAAAAGGCAAACGTCCGGCTCCTTGTCCCACAAGGAAGGTGCCAGCCCTGAAAGCTCTTGCTGCTCTTCACTGTCCCCGTGCAGCCTATGCACAGGCACAACAGCATTCGGGATCTGTGCTTGCCCAGGATCGGTACACCTCACGGTGTTCGTTCTCGGCATAGCATTTTTCTGAAAAGGCAAACGTCCGACTCCTTGTCCCACAAGGAAGGTGCCAGCCCTGAAAGTTCTTGCTGCTCTTCACTGTCCCCGTGCAGCCTATGCACAGGCACAACAGCATTCGGGATATGTGCTTGCCCAGGAACGGTACACCTCACGGTGTTCGTTCTCGGCAGAGGCTCTTCCGAAAAGGCAAACGTCCAGCTCCTTGTCCCACAAGGAAGGTGCCAGCCCTGAAAGCTCTTGCTGCTCTTCACTGTCCCCGTGCAGCCTATGCGCAGGCACAACAGCATTCGGGATCTGTGCTTGCCCAGTATCGGTACACCTCACGGTGTTCGTTCTCGGCATAGCATTTTTCTGAAAAGGCAAACGTCCGGCTCCTTGTCCCACAAGGAAGGTGCCAGCCCTGAAAGCTCTTGCTGCTCTTCACTGTCCCTGTGCAGCCTATGCACAGGCACAACAGCATTGGGGATCTGTGCTTGCCCAGGATCGGTACACCTCACGGTGTTCGTTCTCGGCATAGCATTTTTCTGAAAAGGCAAACGTCCGGCTCCTTGTCCCACAAGGAAGGTGCCAGCCCTGAAAGCTCTTGCTGCTCTTCACTGTCCCCGTGCAGCCTATGCACAGGCACAACAGCATTCGGGATCTGTGCTTGCCCAGGATCGGTACACCTCACGGTGTTCGTTCTCGGCATAGCATTTTTCTGAAATGGCAAACGTCCGGCTCCTTGTCCCACAAGGAAGGTGCCAGCCCTGAAAGCTCTTGCTGCTCTTCACTGTCCCCGTGCAGCCTATGCACAGGCACAACAGCATTGGGGATCTGTGCTTGCCCAGGATCGGTACACCTCACGGTGTTCGTTCTCGGCATAGCATTTTTCTGAAAAGGCAAACGTCCGGCTCCTTGTCCCACAAGGAAGGTGCCAGCCCTGAAAGCTCTTGCTGCTCTTCACTGTCCCCGTGCAGCCTATGCACAGGCACAACAGCATTGGGGATCTGTGCTTGCCCAGGATCGGTACACCTCTCGGTGTCAGTTCTCAGCATAACATTTTTCTGAAAAGGCAAACGTCCGGCTCCTTGTCCCACAAGGAAGGTGCCAGCCCTGAAAGCTCTTGCTGCTCTTCACTGTCCCCGTGCAGCCTATGCACAGGCACAACAGCATTGGGGATCTGTGCTTGCCCAGGATCGGTACACCTCACGGTGTTCGTTCTCGGCAGAGGCTCTTCCGAAAAGGCAAACGTCCAGCTCCTTGTCCCACAAGGAAGGTGCCAGCCCTGAAAGCTCTTGCTGCTCTTCACTGTCCCCGTGCAGCCTATGCACAGGCACAACAGCATTGGGGATCTGTGCTTGCCCAGGATCGGTACACCTCACGGTGTTCGTTCTCGGCATAGCATTTTTCTGAAAAGGCAAACGTCCGGCTCCTTGTCCCACAAGGAAGGTGCCAGCCCTGAAAGCTCTTGCTGCTCTTCACTGTCCCCGTGCAGCCTATGCACAGGCACAACAGCATTGGGGATCTGTGCTTGCCCAGGATCGGTACACCTCACGGTGTTCGTTCTCGGCATAGCATTTTTCTGAAAAGGCAAACGTCTGGCTCCTTGTCCCACAAGGAAGGTGCCAGCCCTGAAAGCTCTTGCTGCTCTTCACTGTCCCCGTGCAGCCTATGCACAGGCACAACAGCATTCGGGATCTGTGCTTGCCCAGGATCGGTAGACCTCACGGTGTTCGTTCTCGGCATAGCATTTTTCTGAAAAGGCAAACGTCCGACTCCTTGTCCCACAAGGAAGGTGCCAGCCCTGAAAGTTCTTGCTGCTCTTCACTGTCCCCGTGCAGCCTATGCACAGGCACAACAGCATTCGGGATATGTGCTTGCCCAGGAACGGTACACCTCACGGTGTTCGTTCTCGGCAGAGGCTCTTCCGAAAAGGCAAACGTCCAGCTCCTTGTCCCACAAGGAAGGTGCCAGCCCTGAAAGCTCTTGCTGCTCTTCACTGTCCCCGTGCAGCCTATGCGCAGGCACAACAGCATTCGGGATCTGTGCTTGCCCAGGATCGGTACAGCTCACGGTGTTCGTTCTCGGCATAGCATTTTTCTGAAAAGGCAAACGTCCGGCTCCTTGTCCCACAAGGAAGGTGCCAGCCCTGAAAGCTCTTGCTGCTCTTCACTGTCCCCGTGTAGCCTATGCACAGGCACAACAGCATTCGGGATCTGTGCTTGCCCAGGAACAGTACACCTCACGGTGTTCGTTCTCGGCAGAGGCTCTTCCGAAAAGGCAAACGTCCGGCTCCTTGTCCCACAAGGAAGGTGCCAGCCCTGAAAGCTCTTGCTGCTCTTCAATGTCCCCGTGCAGCCTATGCACAGGCACAACAGCATTGGGGATCTGTGCTTGCCCAGGATCGGTACACCTCACGGTGTTCGTTCTCGGCATAGCATTTTTCTGAAAAGGCAAACGTCCGGCTCCTTGTCCCACAAGGAAGGTGCCAGCCCTGAAAGCTCTTGCTGCTCTTCACTGTCCCCGTGCAGCCTATGCACAGGCACAACAGCATTGGGGATCTGTGCTTGCCCAGGATCGGTACACCTCACGGTGTTCGTTCTCGGCATAGCATTTTTCTGAAAAGGCAAACGTCCGACTCCTTGTCCCACAATGAAGGTGCCAGCCCTGAAAGCTCTTGCTGCTCTTCACTGTCCCCGTGCAGCCTATGCACAGGCACAACAGCATTGGGGATCTGTGCTTGCCCAGGATCGGTACACCTCTCGGTGTCAGTTCTCAGCATAACATTTTTCTGAAAAGGCAAACGTCCGGCTCCTTGTCCCACAAGGAAGGTGCCAGCCCTGAAAGCTCTTGCTGCTCTTCACTGTCCCCGTGCAGCCTATGCACTGGCACAACAGCATTCGGGATCTGTGCTTGCCCAGGATCGGTACACCTCACGGTGTTCGTTCTCGGCAGAGGCTCTTCCGAAAAGGCAAACGTCCAGCTCCTTGTCCCACAAGGAAGGTGCCAGCCCTGAAAGCTCTTGCTGCTCTTCACTGTCCCCGTGCAGCCTATGCACAGGCACAACAGCATTGGGGATCTGTGCTTGCCCAGGATCGGTACACCTCACGGTGTTCGTTCTCGGCATAGCATTTTTCTGAAAAGGCAAACGTCCGACTCCTTGTCCCACAAGGAAGGTGCCAGCCCTGAAAGTTCTTGCTGCTCTTCACTGTCCCCGTGCAGCCTATGCACAGGCACAACAGCATTGGGGATATGTGCTTGCCCAAGAACGGTACACCTCACGGTGTTCGTTCTCGGCAGAGGCTCTTCCGAAAAGGCAAACGTCCAGCTCCTTGTCCCACAAGGAAGGTGCCAGCCTTGAAAGCTCTTGCTGCTCTTCACTGTCCCCGTGCAGCCTATGCGCAGGCACAACAGCATTCGGGATCTGTGCTTGCCCAGGATCGGTACAGCTCACGGTGTCCGTTCTCGGCATAGCATTTTTCTGAAAAGGCAAACGTCCGACTCCTTGTCCCACAAGGAAGGTGCCAGCCCTGAAAGCTCTTGCTGCTCTTCACTGTCCCCGTGCAGCCTATGCACAGGCACAACAGCATTGGGGATATGTGCTTGCCCAGGAACGATACACCTCACGGTGTTCGTTCTCGGCAGAGGCTCTTCCGAAAAGGCAAACGTCCGGCTCCTTGTCCCACAAGGAAGGTGCCAGCCCTGAAAGCTCTTGCTGTTCTTCACTGTCCCTGTGCAGCCTATGCACAGGCACAACAGCATTGGGGATCTGTGCTTGCCCAGGATCGGTACACCTCACGGTGTTCGTTCTCGGCATAGCATTTTTCTGAAAAGGCAAACGTCCGGCTCCTTGTCCCACAAGGAAGGTGCCAGCCCTGAAAGTTCTTGCTGCTCTTCACTGTCCCCGTGCAGCCTATGCACAGGCACAACAGCATTGGGGATCTGTGCTTGCCCAGGAACGGTACACCTCACGGTGTTCGTTCTCGGCATAGCATTTTTCTGAAATGACAAACGTCCGGCTCCTTGTCCCACAAGGAAGGTGCCAGCCCTGAAGGCTCTTGCTGCTCTTCACTGTCCCCGTGCAGCCTATGCACAGGCACAACAGCATTCGGGATCTGTGCTTGCCCAGGATCGGTACACCTCACGGTGTTCGTTCTCGGCATAGCATTTTTCTGAAAAGGCAAACGTCCGGCTTCTTGTCCCACAAGGAAGGTGCCAGCCCTGAAAGCTCTTGCTGCTCTTCACTGTCCCCGTGCAGCCTATGCACAGGCACAACAGCATTGGGGATCTGTGCTTGCCCAGGATCGGTACACCTCTCGGTGTCAGTTCTCAGCATAACATTTTTCTGAAAAGGCAAACGTCCGGCTCCTTGTCCCACAAGGAAGGTGCCAGCCCTGAAAGCTCTTGCTGCTCTTCACTGTCCCCGTGCAGCCTATGCACAGGCACAACAGCATTCGGGATATGTGCTTGCCCAGGATCGGTACACCTCACGGTGTTCGTTCTCGGCATAGCATTTTTCTGAAAAGGCAAACGTCCGGCTCCTTGTCCCACAAGGAAGGTGCCAGCCCTGAAAGCTCTTGCTGCTCTTCACTGTCCCCGTGCAGCCTGTGCACAGGCACAACAGCATTGGGGATCTGTGCTTGCCCAGCATCGGTACACCTCTCGGTGTCAGTTCTCAGCATAACATTTTTCTGAAAAGGCAAACGTCCGGCTCCTTGTCCCACAAGGAAGGTGCCAGCCCTGAAAGCTCTTGCTGCTCTTCACTGTCCCCGTGCAGCCTATGCACAGGCACAACAGCATTGGGGATCTGTGCTTGCCCAGGATCGGTACACCTCACGGTGTTCGTTCTCGGCAGAGGCTCTTCCGAAAAGGCAAACGTCCAGCTCCTTGTCCCACAAGGAAGGTGCCAGCCCTGAAAGCTCTTGCTGCTCTTCACTGTCCCCGTGCAGCCTATGCACAGGCACAACAGCATTCGGGATCTGTGCTTGCCCAGGATCGGTACACCTCACGGTGTTCGTTCTCGGCATAGCATTTTTCTGAAAAGGCAAACGTCCGGCTCCTTGTCCCACAAGGAAGGTGCCAGCCCTGAAAGCTCTTGCTGCTCTTCACTGTCCCCGTGCAGCCTATGCACAGGCACAACAGCATTGGGGATCTGTGCTTGCCCAGGATCGGTACACCTCACGGTGTTCGTTCTCGGCATAGCATTTTTCTGAAAAGGCAAACGTCTGGCTCCTTGTCCCACAAGGAAGGTGCCAGCCCTGAAAGCTCTTGCTGCTCTTCACTGTCCCCGTGCAGCCTATGCGCAGGCACAACAGCATTCGGGATCTGTGCTTGCCGAGGATCGGTACACCTCACGGTGTTCGTTCTCGGCATAGCATTTTTCTGAAAAGGCAAACGTCCGGCTCCTTGTCCCACAAGGAAGGTGCCAGCCCTGAAAGCTCTTGCTGCTCTTCACTGTCCCCGTGCAGCCTATGCACAGGCACAACAGCATTGGGGATCTGTGCTTGCCCAGGATCGGTACACCTCTCGGTGTCAGTTCTCAGCATAACATTTTTCTGAAAAGGCAAACGTCCGGCTCCTTGTCCCACAAGGAAGGTGCCAGCCCTGAAAGCTCTTGCTGCTCTTCACTGTCCCCGTGCAGCCTATGCACAGGCACAACAGCATTCGGGATATGTGCTTGCCCAGGAACGGTACACCTCACGGTGTTCGTTCTCGGCAGAGGCTCTTCCGAAAAGGCAAACGTCCGGCTCCTTGTCCCACAAGGAAGGTGCCAGCCCTGAAAGCTCTTGCTGCTCTTCACTGTCCCCGTGCAGCCTATGCACAGGCACAACAGCATTCGGGATCTGTGCTTGCCCAGGATCGGTACACCTCACGGTGTTCGTTCTCGGCATAGCATTTTTCTGAAAAGGCAAACGTCCGGCTCCTTGTCCCACAAGGAAGGTGCCAGCCCTGAAAGTTCTTGCTGCTCTTCACTGTCCCCGTGCAGCCTATGCACAGGCACAACAGCATTGGGGATCTGTGCTTGCCCAGGAACGGTACACCTCACGGTGTCCGTTCTCGGCATAGCATTTTTCTGAAAAGGCAAACGTCCGGCTCCTTGTCCCACAAGGAAGGTGCCAGCCCTGAAAGCTCTTGCTGCTCTTCACTGTCCCCGTGCAGCCTATGCACAGGCACAACAGCATTGGGGATCTGTGCTTGCCCAGGATCGGTACACCTCACGGTGTTCGTTCTCGGCATAGCATTTTTCTGAAAAGGCAAACGTCCGGCTCCTTGTCCCACAAGGAAGGTGCCAGCCCTGAAAGCTCTTGCTGCTCTTCACTGTCCCCGTGCAGCCTATGCACAGGCACAACAGCATTCGGGATCTGTGCTTGCCCAGGAACGGTACACCTCACGGTGTTCGTTCTCGGCATAGCATTTTTCTGAAAAGGCAAACGTCCGGCTCCTTGTCCCACAAGGAAGGTGCCAGCCCTGAAAGCTTTTGCTGCTCTTCACTGTCCCCGTGCAGCCCATGCACAGGCACAACAGCATTGGGGATCTGTGCTTGCCCAGGATCCGTACACCTCACGGTGTTCGTTCTCGGCATAGCATTTTTCTGAAATGACAAACGTCCGGCTCCTTGTCCCACAAGGAAGGTGCCAGCCCTGAAGGCTCTTGCTGCTCTTCACTGTCCCCGTGCAGCCTATGCACAGGCACAACAGCATTGGGGATCTGTGCTTGCCCAGGAACGGTACACCTCTCAGTGTCCGTTCTCGGCATAGCATTTTTCTGAAAAGGCAAACGTCCGGCTCCTTGTCCCACAAGGAAGGTGCCAGCCCTGAAAGCTCTTGCTGCTCTTCACTGTCCCCGTGCAGCCTATGCACAGGCACAACAGCATTGGGGATCTGTGCTTGCCCAGGATCGGTACACCTCTCGGTGTCAGTTCTCAGCATAACATTTTTCTGAAAAGGCAAACGTCCGGCTCCTTGTCCCACAAGGAAGGTGCCAGCCCTGAAAGCTCTTGCTGCTCTTCACTGTCCCCGTGCAGCCTATGCACAGGCACAACAGCATTGGGGATATGTGCTTGCCCAGGAACGGTACACCTCACGGTGTTCGTTCTCGGCAGAGGCTCTTCCGAAAAGGCAAACGTCCAGCTCCTTGTCCCACAAGGAAGGTGCCAGCCCTGAAAGCTCTTGCTGCTCTTCACTGTCCCCGTGCAGCCTATGCACAGGCACAACAGCATTCGGGATGTGTGCTTGCCCAGGATCGGTACACCTCACGGTGTTCGTTCTCGGCATAGCATTTTTCTGAAAAGGCAAACGTCCGGCTCCTTGTCCCACAAGGAAGGTGCCAGCCCTGAAAGCTCTTGCTGCTCTTCACTGTCCCCGTGCAGCCTATGCACAGGCACAACAGCATTGGGGATCTGTGCTTGCCCAGGATCGGTACACCTCACGGTGTTCGTTCTCGGCATAGCATTTTTCTGAAAAGGCAAACGTCCGACTCCTTGTCCCACAAGGAAGGTGCCAGCCCTGAAAGTTCTTGCTGCTCTTCACTGTCCCCGTGCAGCCTATGCACAGGCACAACAGCATTCGGGATATGTGCTTGCCCAGGAACGGTACACCTCACGGTGTTCGTTCTCGGCAGAGGCTCTTCCGAAAAGGCAAACGTCCAGCTCCTTGTCCCACAAGGAAGGTGCCAGCCCTGAAAGCTCTTGCTGCTCTTCACTGTCCCCGTGCAGCCTATGCGCAGGCACAACAGCATTCGGGATCTGTGCTTGCCCAGTATCGGTACACCTCACGGTGTTCGTTCTCGGCATAGCATTTTTCTGAAAAGGCAAACGTCCGGCTCCTTGTCCCACAAGGAAGGTGCCAGCCCTGAAAGCTCTTGCTGCTCTTCACTGTCCCTGTGCAGCCTATGCACAGGCACAACAGCATTCAGGATCTGTGCTTGCCCAGGATCGGTACACCTCACGGTGTTCGTTCTCGGCATAGCATTTTTCTGAAAAGGCAAACGTCCGGCTCCTTGTCCCACAAGGAAGGTGCCAGCCCTGAAAGCTCTTGCTGCTCTTCACTGTCCCCGTGCAGCCTATGCACAGGCACAACAGCATTCGGGATCTGTGCTTGCCCAGGATCGGTACACCTCACGGTGTTCGTTCTCGGCATAGCATTTTTCTGAAATGGCAAACGTCCGGCTCCTTGTCCCACAAGGAAGGTGCCAGCCCTGAAAGCTCTTGCTGCTCTTCACTGTCCCCGTGCAGCCTATGCACAGGCACAACAGCATTGGGGATCTGTGCTTGCCCAGGATCGGTACACCTCACGGTGTTCGTTCTCGGCATAGCATTTTTCTGAAAAGGCAAACGTCCGGCTCCTTGTCCCACAAGGAAGGTGCCAGCCCTGAAAGCTCTTGCTGCTCTTCACTGTCCCCGTGCAGCCTATGCACAGGCACAACAGCATTGGGGATCTGTGCTTGCCCAGGATCGGTACACCTCTCGGTGTCAGTTCTCAGCATAACATTTTTCTGAAAAGGCAAACGTCCGGCTCCTTGTCCCACAAGGAAGGTGCCAGCCCTGAAAGCTCTTGCTGCTCTTCACTGTCCCCGTGCAGCCTATGCACAGGCACAACAGCATTGGGGATCTGTGCTTGCCCAGGATCGGTACACCTCACGGTGTTCGTTCTCGGCAGAGGCTCTTCCGAAAAGGCAAACGTCCAGCTCCTTGTCCCACAAGGAAGGTGCCAGCCCTGAAAGCTCTTGCTGCTCTTCACTGTCCCCGTGCAGCCTATGCACAGGCACAACAGCATTCGGGATCTGTGCTTGCCCAGGATCGGTACACCTCACGGTGTTCGTTCTCGGCATAGCATTTTTCTGAAAAGGCAAACGTCCGGCTCCTTGTCCCACAAGGAAGGTGCCAGCCCTGAAAGCTCTTGCTGCTCTTCACTGTCCCCGTGCAGCCTATGCACAGGCACAACAGCATTGGGGATCTGTGCTTGCCCAGGATCGGTACACCTCACGGTGTTCGTTCTCGGCATAGCATTTTTCTGAAAAGGCAAACGTCTGGCTCCTTGTCCCACAAGGAAGGTGCCAGCCCTGAAAGCTCTTGCTGCTCTTCACTGTCCCCGTGCAGCCTATGCGCAGGCACAACAGCATTCGGGATCTGTGCTTGCCCAGGATCGGTACAGCTCACGGTGTTCGTTCTCGGCATAGCATTTTTCTGAAAAGGCAAACGTCCGGCTCCTTGTCCCACAAGGAAGGTGCCAGCCCTGAAAGCTCTTGCTGCTCTTCACTGTCCCCGTGCAGCCTATGCACAGGCACAACAGCATTGGGGATCTGTGCTTGCCCAGGATCGGTACACCTCACGGTGTTCGTTCTCGGCAGAGGCTCTTCCGAAAAGGCAAACGTCCGGCTCCTTGTCCCACAAGGAAGGTGCCAGCCCTGAAAGCTCTTGCTGCTCTTCACTGTCCCTGTGCAGCCTATGCACAGGCACAACAGCATTGGGGATCTGTGCTTGCCCAGGAACGGTACACCTCTCGGTGTCCGTTCTCGGCATAGCATTTTTCTGAAAAGGCAAACGTCCGACTCCTTGTCCCACAAGGAAGGTGCCAGCCCTGAAAGCTCTTGCTGCTCTTCACTGTCCCCGTGCAGCCTATGCACAGGCACAACAGCATTGGGGATATGTGCTTGCCCAGGAACGATACACCTCACGGTGTTCGTTCTCGGCAGAGGCTCTTCCGAAAAGGCAAACGTCCTGCTCCTTGTCCCACAAGGAAGGTGCCAGCCCTGAAAGCTCTTGCTGTTCTTCACTGTCCCCGTGCAGCCTATGCACAGGCACAACAGCATTCGGGATCTGTGCTTGCCCAGGATCGGTACACCTCACGGTGTTCGTTCTCGGCATAGCATTTTTCTGAAAAGGCAAACGTCCGGCTCCTTGTCCCACAAGGAAGGTGCCAGCCCTGAAAGTTCTTGCTGCTCTTCACTGTCCCCGTGCAGCCTATGCACAGGCACAACAGCATTGGGGATATGTGCTTGCCCAGGAACGGTACACCTCACGGTGTTCGTTCTCGGCATAGCATTTTTCTGAAAAGGCAAACGTCCGGCTCCTTGTCCCACAAGGAAGGTGCCAGCCCTGAAAGCTCTTGCTGCTCTTCACTGTCCCCGTGCAGCCTATGCACAGGCACAACAGCATTGGGGATCTGTGCTTGCCCAGGATCGGTACACCTCACGGTGTTCGTTCTCGGCATAGCATTTTTCTGAAAAGGCAAACGTCCGGCTCCTTGTCCCACAAGGAAGGTGCCAGCCCTGAAAGCTCTTGCTGCTCTTCACTGTCCCCGTGCAGCCTATGCACAGGCACAACAGCATTCGGGATCTGTGCTTGCCCAGGATCGGTACACCTCACGGTGTTCGTTCTCGGCATAGCATTTTTCTGAAAAGGCAAACGTCCGGCTCCTTGTCCCACAAGGAAGGTGCCAGCCCTGAAAGCTCTTGCTGCTCTTCACTGTCCCCGTGCAGCCTATGCACAGGCACAACAGCATTCGGGATCTGTGCTTGCCCAGGATCGGTACACCTCACGGTGTTCGTTCTCGGCATAGCATTTTTCTGAAATGACAAACGTCCGGCTCCTTGTCCCACAAGGAAGGTGCCAGCCCTGAAGGCTCTTGCTGCTCTTCACTGTCCCCGTGCAGCCTATGCACAGGCACAACAGCATTGGGGATCTGTGCTTGCCCAGGATCGGTACACCTCACGGTGTTCGCTCTCGGCATAGCATTTTTCTGAAAAGGCAAACGTCCGGCTCCTTGTCCCACAAGGAAGGTGCCAGCCCTGAAAGCTCTTGCTGCTCTTCACTGTCCCCGTGCAGCCTATGCACAGGCACAACAGCATTGGGGATCTGTGCTTGCCCAGGATCGGTACACCTCTCGGTGTCAGTTCTCAGCATAACATTTTTCTGAAAAGGCAAACGTCCGGCTCCTTGTCCCACAAGGAAGGTGCCAGCCCTGAAAGCTCTTGCTGCTCTTCACTGTCCCCGTGCAGCCTATGCACAGGCACAACAGCATTCGGGATATGTGCTTGCCCAGGAACGGTACACCTCACGGTGTTCGTTCTCGGCAGAGGCTCTTCCGAAAAGGCAAACGTCCGGCTCCTTGTCCCACAAGGAAGGTGCCAGCCCTGAAAGCTCTTGCTGCTCTTCACTGTCCCCGTGCAGCCTATGCACAGGCACAACAGCATTCGGGATCTGTGCTTGCCCAGGATCGGTACACCTCACGGTGTTCGTTCTCGGCATAGCATTTTTCTGAAAAGGCAAACGTCCGGCTCCTTGTCCCACAAGGAAGGTGCCAGCCCTGAAAGTTCTTGCTGCTCTTCACTGTCCCCGTGCAGCCTATGCACAGGCACAACAGCATTGGGGATCTGTGCTTGCCCAGGAACGGTACACCTCACGGTGTCCGTTCTCGGCATAGCATTTTTCTGAAAAGGCAAACGTCCGGCTCCTTGTCCCACAAGGAAGGTGCCAGCCCTGAAAGCTCTTGCTGCTCTTCACTGTCCCCGTGCAGCCTATGCACAGGCACAACAGCATTGGGGATCTGTGCTTGCCCAGGATCGGTACACCTCACGGTGTTCGTTCTCGGCATAGCATTTTTCTGAAAAGGCAAACGTCCGGCTCCTTGTCCCACAAGGAAGGTGCCAGCCCTGAAAGCTCTTGCTGCTCTTCACTGTCCCCGTGCAGCCTATGCACAGGCACAACAGCATTCGGGATCTGTGCTTGCCCAGGAACGGTACACCTCACGGTGTTCGTTCTCGGCATAGCATTTTTCTGAAAAGGCAAACGTCCGGCTCCTTGTCCCACAAGGAAGGTGCCAGCCCTGAAAGCTTTTGCTGCTCTTCACTGTCCCCGTGCAGCCTATGCACAGGCACAACAGCATTGGGGATCTGTGCTTGCCCAGGATCCGTACACCTCACGGTGTTCGTTCTCGGCATAGCATTTTTCTGAAATGACAAACGTCCGGCTCCTTGTCCCACAAGGAAGGTGCCAGCCCTGAAGGCTCTTGCTGCTCTTCACTGTCCCCGTGCAGCCTATGCACAGGCACAACAGCATTGGGGATCTGTGCTTGCCCAGGAACGGTACACCTCTCAGTGTCCGTTCTCGGCATAGCATTTTTCTGAAAAGGCAAACGTCCGGCTCCTTGTCCCACAAGGAAGGTGCCAGCCCTGAAAGCTCTTGCTGCTCTTCACTGTCCCCGTGCAGCCTATGCACAGGCACAACAGCATTGGGGATCTGTGCTTGCCCAGGATCGGTACACCTCTCGGTGTCAGTTCTCAGCATAACATTTTTCTGAAAAGGCAAACGTCCGGCTCCTTGTCCCACAAGGAAGGTGCCAGCCCTGAAAGCTCTTGCTGCTCTTCACTGTCCCCGTGCAGCCTATGCACAGGCACAACAGCATTGGGGATATGTGCTTGCCCAGGAACGGTACACCTCACGGTGTTCGTTCTCGGCAGAGGCTCTTCCGAAAAGGCAAACGTCCAGCTCCTTGTCCCACAAGGAAGGTGCCAGCCCTGAAAGCTCTTGCTGCTCTTCACTGTCCCCGTGCAGCCTATGCACAGGCACAACAGCATTCGGGATGTGTGCTTGCCCAGGATCGGTACACCTCACGGTGTTCGTTCTCGGCATAGCATTTTTCTGAAAAGGCAAACGTCCGGCTCCTTGTCCCACAAGGAAGGTGCCAGCCCTGAAAGCTCTTGCTGCTCTTCACTGTCCCCGTGCAGCCTATGCACAGGCACAACAGCATTGGGGATCTGTGCTTGCCCAGGATCGGTACACCTCACGGTGTTCGTTCTCGGCATAGCATTTTTCTGAAAAGGCAAACGTCCGACTCCTTGTCCCACAAGGAAGGTGCCAGCCCTGAAAGTTCTTGCTGCTCTTCACTGTCCCCGTGCAGCCTATGCACAGGCACAACAGCATTCGGGATATGTGCTTGCCCAGGAACGGTACACCTCACGGTGTTCGTTCTCGGCAGAGGCTCTTCCGAAAAGGCAAACGTCCAGCTCCTTGTCCCACAAGGAAGGTGCCAGCCCTGAAAGCTCTTGCTGCTCTTCACTGTCCCCGTGCAGCCTATGCGCAGGCACAACAGCATTCGGGATCTGTGCTTGCCCAGTATCGGTACACCTCACGGTGTTCGTTCTCGGCATAGCATTTTTCTGAAAAGGCAAACGTCCGGCTCCTTGTCCCACAAGGAAGGTGCCAGCCCTGAAAGCTCTTGCTGCTCTTCACTGTCCCTGTGCAGCCTATGCACAGGCACAACAGCATTGGGGATCTGTGCTTGCCCAGGATCGGTACACCTCACGGTGTTCGTTCTCGGCATAGCATTTTTCTGAAAAGGCAAACGTCCGGCTCCTTGTCCCACAAGGAAGGTGCCAGCCCTGAAAGCTCTTGCTGCTCTTCACTGTCCCCGTGCAGCCTATGCACAGGCACAACAGCATTCGGGATCTGTGCTTGCCCAGGATCGGTACACCTCACGGTGTTCGTTCTCGGCATAGCATTTTTCTGAAATGGCAAACGTCCGGCTCCTTGTCCCACAAGGAAGGTGCCAGCCCTGAAAGCTCTTGCTGCTCTTCACTGTCCCCGTGCAGCCTATGCACAGGCACAACAGCATTGGGGATCTGTGCTTGCCCAGGATCGGTACACCTCACGGTGTTCGTTCTCGGCATAGCATTTTTCTGAAAAGGCAAACGTCCGGCTCCTTGTCCCACAAGGAAGGTGCCAGCCCTGAAAGCTCTTGCTGCTCTTCACTGTCCCCGTGCAGCCTATGCACAGGCACAACAGCATTGGGGATCTGTGCTTGCCCAGGATCGGTACACCTCTCGGTGTCAGTTCTCAGCATAACATTTTTCTGAAAAGGCAAACGTCCGGCTCCTTGTCCCACAAGGAAGGTGCCAGCCCTGAAAGCTCTTGCTGCTCTTCACTGTCCCCGTGCAGCCTATGCACAGGCACAACAGCATTGGGGATCTGTGCTTGCCCAGGATCGGTACACCTCACGGTGTTCGTTCTCGGCAGAGGCTCTTCCGAAAAGGCAAACGTCCAGCTCCTTGTCCCACAAGGAAGGTGCCAGCCCTGAAAGCTCTTGCTGCTCTTCACTGTCCCCGTGCAGCCTATGCACAGGCACAACAGCATTCGGGATCTGTGCTTGCCCAGGATCGGTACACCTCACGGTGTTCGTTCTCGGCATAGCATTTTTCTGAAAAGGCAAACGTCCGGCTCCTTGTCCCACAAGGAAGGTGCCAGCCCTGAAAGCTCTTGCTGCTCTTCACTGTCCCCGTGCAGCCTATGCACAGGCACAACAGCATTGGGGATCTGTGCTTGCCCAGGATCGGTACACCTCACGGTGTTCGTTCTCGGCATAGCATTTTTCTGAAAAGGCAAACGTCTGGCTCCTTGTCCCACAAGGAAGGTGCCAGCCCTGAAAGCTCTTGCTGCTCTTCACTGTCCCCGTGCAGCCTATGCACAGGCACAACAGCATTCGGGATCTGTGCTTGCCCAGGATCGGTAGACCTCACGGTGTTCGTTCTCGGCATAGCATTTTTCTGAAAAGGCAAACGTCCGACTCCTTGTCCCACAAGGAAGGTGCCAGCCCTGAAAGTTCTTGCTGCTCTTCACTGTCCCCGTGCAGCCTATGCACAGGCACAACAGCATTCGGGATATGTGCTTGCCCAGGAACGGTACACCTCACGGTGTTCGTTCTCGGCAGAGGCTCTTCCGAAAAGGCAAACGTCCAGCTCCTTGTCCCACAAGGAAGGTGCCAGCCCTGAAAGCTCTTGCTGCTCTTCACTGTCCCCGTGCAGCCTATGCGCAGGCACAACAGCATTCGGGATCTGTGCTTGCCCAGGATCGGTACAGCTCACGGTGTTCGTTCTCGGCATAGCATTTTTCTGAAAAGGCAAACGTCCGGCTCCTTGTCCCACAAGGAAGGTGCCAGCCCTGAAAGCTCTTGCTGCTCTTCACTGTCCCCGTGTAGCCTATGCACAGGCACAACAGCATTCGGGATCTGTGCTTGCCCAGGAACAGTACACCTCACGGTGTTCGTTCTCGGCAGAGGCTCTTCCGAAAAGGCAAACGTCCGGCTCCTTGTCCCACAAGGAAGGTGCCAGCCCTGAAAGCTCTTGCTGCTCTTCAATGTCCCCGTGCAGCCTATGCACAGG
The DNA here is from genome assembly GCF_964188355.1 of Buteo buteo. Classification (NCBI taxonomy): domain Eukaryota; kingdom Metazoa; phylum Chordata; class Aves; order Accipitriformes; family Accipitridae; genus Buteo; species Buteo buteo. The sequence continues at coordinate 936,205 of NW_027439213.1, forward strand.
CACAACAGCATTGGGGATCTGTGCTTGCCCAGGATCGGTACACCTCACGGTGTTCGTTCTCGGCATAGCATTTTTCTGAAAAGGCAAACGTCCGGCTCCTTGTCCCACAAGGAAGGTGCCAGCCCTGAAAGCTCTTGCTGCTCTTCACTGTCCCCGTGCAGCCTATGCACAGGCACAACAGCATTGGGGATCTGTGCTTGCCCAGGATCGGTACACCTCACGGTGTTCGTTCTCGGCATAGCATTTTTCTGAAAAGGCAAACGTCCGACTCCTTGTCCCACAATGAAGGTGCCAGCCCTGAAAGCTCTTGCTGCTCTTCACTGTCCCCGTGCAGCCTATGCACAGGCACAACAGCATTGGGGATCTGTGCTTGCCCAGGATCGGTACACCTCTCGGTGTCAGTTCTCAGCATAACATTTTTCTGAAAAGGCAAACGTCCGGCTCCTTGTCCCACAAGGAAGGTGCCAGCCCTGAAAGCTCTTGCTGCTCTTCACTGTCCCCGTGCAGCCTATGCACTGGCACAACAGCATTCGGGATCTGTGCTTGCCCAGGATCGGTACACCTCACGGTGTTCGTTCTCGGCAGAGGCTCTTCCGAAAAGGCAAACGTCCAGCTCCTTGTCCCACAAGGAAGGTGCCAGCCCTGAAAGCTCTTGCTGCTCTTCACTGTCCCCGTGCAGCCTATGCACAGGCACAACAGCATTGGGGATCTGTGCTTGCCCAGGATCGGTACACCTCACGGTGTTCGTTCTCGGCATAGCATTTTTCTGAAAAGGCAAACGTCCGACTCCTTGTCCCACAAGGAAGGTGCCAGCCCTGAAAGTTCTTGCTGCTCTTCACTGTCCCCGTGCAGCCTATGCACAGGCACAACAGCATTGGGGATATGTGCTTGCCCAAGAACGGTACACCTCACGGTGTTCGTTCTCGGCAGAGGCTCTTCCGAAAAGGCAAACGTCCAGCTCCTTGTCCCACAAGGAAGGTGCCAGCCTTGAAAGCTCTTGCTGCTCTTCACTGTCCCCGTGCAGCCTATGCGCAGGCACAACAGCATTCGGGATCTGTGCTTGCCCAGGATCGGTACAGCTCACGGTGTCCGTTCTCGGCATAGCATTTTTCTGAAAAGGCAAACGTCCGACTCCTTGTCCCACAAGGAAGGTGCCAGCCCTGAAAGCTCTTGCTGCTCTTCACTGTCCCCGTGCAGCCTATGCACAGGCACAACAGCATTGGGGATATGTGCTTGCCCAGGAACGATACACCTCACGGTGTTCGTTCTCGGCAGAGGCTCTTCCGAAAAGGCAAACGTCCGGCTCCTTGTCCCACAAGGAAGGTGCCAGCCCTGAAAGCTCTTGCTGTTCTTCACTGTCCCTGTGCAGCCTATGCACAGGCACAACAGCATTGGGGATCTGTGCTTGCCCAGGATCGGTACACCTCACGGTGTTCGTTCTCGGCATAGCATTTTTCTGAAAAGGCAAACGTCCGGCTCCTTGTCCCACAAGGAAGGTGCCAGCCCTGAAAGTTCTTGCTGCTCTTCACTGTCCCCGTGCAGCCTATGCACAGGCACAACAGCATTGGGGATCTGTGCTTGCCCAGGAACGGTACACCTCACGGTGTTCGTTCTCGGCATAGCATTTTTCTGAAATGACAAACGTCCGGCTCCTTGTCCCACAAGGAAGGTGCCAGCCCTGAAGGCTCTTGCTGCTCTTCACTGTCCCCGTGCAGCCTATGCACAGGCACAACAGCATTGGGGATCTGTGCTTGCCCAGGATCGGTACACCTCACGGTGTTCGTTCTCGGCATAGCATTTTTCTGAAAAGGCAAACGTCCGGCTTCTTGTCCCACAAGGAAGGTGCCAGCCCTGAAAGCTCTTGCTGCTCTTCACTGTCCCCGTGCAGCCTATGCACAGGCACAACAGCATTGGGGATCTGTGCTTGCCCAGGATCGGTACACCTCTCGGTGTCAGTTCTCAGCATAACATTTTTCTGAAAAGGCAAACGTCCGGCTCCTTGTCCCACAAGGAAGGTGCCAGCCCTGAAAGCTCTTGCTGCTCTTCACTGTCCCCGTGCAGCCTATGCACAGGCACAACAGCATTCGGGATATGTGCTTGCCCAGGATCGGTACACCTCACGGTGTTCGTTCTCGGCATAGCATTTTTCTGAAAAGGCAAACGTCCGGCTCCTTGTCCCACAAGGAAGGTGCCAGCCCTGAAAGCTCTTGCTGCTCTTCACTGTCCCCGTGCAGCCTGTGCACAGGCACAACAGCATTGGGGATCTGTGCTTGCCCAGCATCGGTACACCTCTCGGTGTCAGTTCTCAGCATAACATTTTTCTGAAAAGGCAAACGTCCGGCTCCTTGTCCCACAAGGAAGGTGCCAGCCCTGAAAGCTCTTGCTGCTCTTCACTGTCCCCGTGCAGCCTATGCACAGGCACAACAGCATTGGGGATCTGTGCTTGCCCAGGATCGGTACACCTCACGGTGTTCGTTCTCGGCAGAGGCTCTTCCGAAAAGGCAAACGTCCAGCTCCTTGTCCCACAAGGAAGGTGCCAGCCCTGAAAGCTCTTGCTGCTCTTCACTGTCCCCGTGCAGCCTATGCACAGGCACAACAGCATTCGGGATCTGTGCTTGCCCAGGATCGGTACACCTCACGGTGTTCGTTCTCGGCATAGCATTTTTCTGAAAAGGCAAACGTCCGGCTCCTTGTCCCACAAGGAAGGTGCCAGCCCTGAAAGCTCTTGCTGCTCTTCACTGTCCCCGTGCAGCCTATGCACAGGCACAACAGCATTGGGGATCTGTGCTTGCCCAGGATCGGTACACCTCACGGTGTTCGTTCTCGGCATAGCATTTTTCTGAAAAGGCAAACGTCTGGCTCCTTGTCCCACAAGGAAGGTGCCAGCCCTGAAAGCTCTTGCTGCTCTTCACTGTCCCCGTGCAGCCTATGCACAGGCACAACAGCATTGGGGATCTGTGCTTGCCCAGGATCGGTACACCTCACGGTGTTCGTTCTCGGCATAGCATTTTTCTGAAAAGGCAAACGTCCGACTCCTTGTCCCACAAGGAAGGTGCCAGCCCTGAAAGTTCTTGCTGCTCTTCACTGTCCCCGTGCAGCCTATGCACAGGCACAACAGCATTCGGGATATGTGCTTGCCCAGGAACGGTACACCTCACGGTGTTCGTTCTCGGCAGAGGCTCTTCCGAAAAGGCAAACGTCCAGCTCCTTGTCCCACAAGGAAGGTGCCAGCCCTGAAAGCTCTTGCTGCTCTTCACTGTCCCCGTGCAGCCTATGCGCAGGCACAACAGCATTCGGGATCTGTGCTTGCCCAGGATCGGTACAGCTCACGGTGTTCGTTCTCGGCATAGCATTTTTCTGAAAAGGCAAACGTCCGGCTCCTTGTCCCACAAGGAAGGTGCCAGCCCTGAAAGCTCTTGCTGCTCTTCACTGTCCCCGTGTAGCCTATGCACAGGCACAACAGCATTCGGGATCTGTGCTTGCCCAGGAACAGTACACCTCACGGTGTTCGTTCTCGGCAGAGGCTCTTCCGAAAAGGCAAACGTCCGGCTCCTTGTCCCACAAGGAAGGTGCCAGCCCTGAAAGCTCTTGCTGCTCTTCACTGTCCCCGTGCAGCCTATGCACAGGCACAACAGCATTGGGGATCTGTGCTTGCCCAGGATCGGTACACCTCACGGTGTTCGTTCTCGGCATAGCATTTTTCTGAAAAGGCAAACGTCCGGCTCCTTGTCCCACAAGGAAGGTGCCAGCCCTGAAAGCTCTTGCTGCTCTTCACTGTCCCCGTGCAGCCTATGCACAGGCACAACAGCATTGGGGATCTGTGCTTGCCCAGGATCGGTACACCTCACGGTGTTCGTTCTCGGCATAGCATTTTTCTGAAAAGGCAAACGTCCGGCTCCTTGTCCCACAAGGAAGGTGCCAGCCCTGAAAGCTCTTGCTGCTCTTCACTGTCCCCGTGCAGCCTATGCACAGGCACAACAGCATTGGGGATCTGTGCTTGCCCAGGATCGGTACACCTCACGGTGTTCGTTCTCGGCAGAGGCTCTTCCGAAAAGGCAAACGTCCGGCTCCTTGTCCCACAAGGAAGGTGCCAGCCCTGAAAGCTCTTGCTGCTCTTCACTGTCCCTGTGCAGCCTATGCACAGGCACAACAGCATTGGGGATCTGTGCTTGCCCAGGAACGGTACACCTCTCGGTGTCCGTTCTCGGCATAGCATTTTTCTGAAAAGGCAAACGTCCGACTCCTTGTCCCACAAGGAAGGTGCCAGCCCTGAAAGCTCTTGCTGCTCTTCACTGTCCCCGTGCAGCCTATGCACAGGCACAACAGCATTGGGGTTCTGTGCTTGCCCAGGAACGATACACCTCACGGTGTTCGTTCTCGGCAGAGGCTCTTCCGAAAAGGCAAACGTCCGGCTCCTTGTCCCACAAGGAAGGTGCCAGCCCTGAAAGCTCTTGCTGTTCTTCACTGTCCCCGTGCAGCCTATGCACAGGCACAACAGCATTGGGGATCTGTGCTTGCCCAGGATCGGTACACCTCACGGTGTTCGTTCTCGGCATAGCATTTTTCTGAAAAGGCAAACGTCCGGCTCCTTGTCCCACAAGGAAGGTGCCAGCCCTGAAAGCTCTTGCTGCTCTTCACTGTCCCCGTGCAGCCTATGCACAGGCACAACAGCATTGGGGATCTGTGCTTGCCCAGGATCGGTACACCTCTCGGTGTCAGTTCTCAGCATAACATTTTTCTGAAAAGGCAAACGTCCGGCTCCTTGTCCCACAAGGAAGGTGCCAGCCCTGAAAGCTCTTGCTGCTCTTCACTGTCCCCGTGCAGCCTATGCACAGGCACAACAGCATTGGGGATCTGTGCTTGCCCAGGAACGGTACACCTCACGGTGTTCGTTCTCGGCAGAGGCTCTTCCGAAAAGGCAAACGTCCAGCTCCTTGTCCCACAAGGAAGGTGCCAGCCCTGAAAGCTCTTGCTGCTCTTCACTGTCCCCGTGCAGCCTATGCACAGGCACAACAGCATTCGGGATCTGTGCTTGCCCAGGATCGGTACACCTCACGGTGTTCGTTCTCGGCATAGCATTTTTCTGAAAAGGCAAACGTCCGGCTCCTTGTCCCACAAGGAAGGTGCCAGCCCTGAAAGCTCTTGCTGCTCTTCACTGTCCCCGTGCAGCCTATGCACAGGCACAACAGCATTCGGGATCTGTGCTTGCCCAGGATCGGTACACCTCACGGTGTTCGTTCTCGGCATAGCATTTTTCTGAAAAGGCAAACGTCCGACTCCTTGTCCCACAAGGAAGGTGCCAGCCCTGAAAGTTCTTGCTGCTCTTCACTGTCCCCGTGCAGCCTATGCACAGGCACAACAGCATTGGGGATATGTGCTTGCCCAGGAACGGTACACCTCACGGTGTTCGTTCTCGGCAGAGGCTCTTCCGAAAAGGCAAACGTCCAGCTCCTTGTCCCACAAGGAAGGTGCCAGCCCTGAAAGCTCTTGCTGCTCTTCACTGTCCCCGTGCAGCCTATGCACAGGCACAACAGCATTGGGGATCTGTGCTTGCCCAGGATCGGTACACCTCACGGTGTTCGTTCTCGGCATAGCATTTTTCTGAAAAGGCAAACGTCCGGCTCCTTGTCCCACAAGGAAGGTGCCAGCCCTGAAAGCTCTTGCTGCTCTTCACTGTCCCCGTGCAGCCTATGCACAGGCACAACAGCATTGGGGATCTGTGCTTGCCCAGGATCGGTACACCTCACGGTGTTCGTTCTCGGCATAGCATTTTTCTGAAAAGGCAAACGTCCGACTCCTTGTCCCACAAGGAAGGTGCCAGCCCTGAAAGCTCTTGCTGCTCTTCACTGTCCCCGTGCAGCCTATGCACAGGCACAACAGCATTGGGGTTCTGTGCTTGCCCAGGAACGATACACCTCACGGTGTTCGTTCTCGGCAGAGGCTCTTCCGAAAAGGCAAACGTCCGGCTCCTTGTCCCACAAGGAAGGTGCCAGCCCTGAAAGCTCTTGCTGTTCTTCACTGTCCCCGTGCAGCCTATGCACAGGCACAACAGCATTGGGGATCTGTGCTTGCCCAGCATCGGTACACCTCACGGTGTTCGTTCTCGGCATAGCATTTTTCTGAAAAGGCAAACGTCCGGCTCCTTGTCCCACAAGGAAGGTGCCAGCCCTGAAAGCTCTTGCTGCTCTTCACTGTCCCCGTGCAGCCTATGCACAGGCACAACAGCATTGGGGATCTGTGCTTGCCCAGGATCGGTACACCTCACGGTGTTCGTTCTCGGCATAGCATTTTTCTGAAAAGGCAAACGTCCGGCTCCTTGTCCCACAAGGAAGGTGCCAGCCCTGAAAGCTCTTGCTGCTCTTCACTGTCCCCGTGCAGCCTATGCACAGGCACAACAGCATTGGGGATCTGTGCTTGCCCAGCATCGGTACACCTCTCGGTGTCAGTTCTCAGCATAACATTTTTCTGAAAAGGCAAACGTCCGGCTCCTTGTCCCACAAGGAAGGTGCCAGCCCTGAAAGCTCTTGCTGCTCTTCACTGTCCCCGTGCAGCCTATGCACAGGCACAACAGCATTGGGGATCTGTGCTTGCCCAGGATCGGTACACCTCACGGTGTTCGTTCTCGGCAGAGGCTCTTCCGAAAAGGCAAACGTCCAGCTCCTTGTCCCACAAGGAAGGTGCCAGCCCTGAAAGCTCTTGCTGCTCTTCACTGTCCCCGTGCAGCCTATGCACAGGCACAACAGCATTCGGGATCTGTGCTTGCCCAGGATCGGTACACCTCACGGTGTTCGTTCTCGGCATAGCATTTTTCTGAAAAGGCAAACGTCCGGCTCCTTGTCCCACAAGGAAGGTGCCAGCCCTGAAAGCTCTTGCTGCTCTTCACTGTCCCCGTGCAGCCTATGCACAGGCACAACAGCATTGGGGATCTGTGCTTGCCCAGGATCGGTACACCTCACGGTGTTCGTTCTCGGCATAGCATTTTTCTGAAAAGGCAAACGTCTGGCTCCTTGTCCCACAAGGAAGGTGCCAGCCCTGAAAGCTCTTGCTGCTCTTCACTGTCCCCGTGCAGCCTATGCACAGGCACAACAGCATTGGGGATCTGTGCTTGCCCAGGATCGGTACACCTCACGGTGTTCGTTCTCGGCATAGCATTTTTCTGAAAAGGCAAACGTCCGACTCCTTGTCCCACAAGGAAGGTGCCAGCCCTGAAAGTTCTTGCTGCTCTTCACTGTCCCCGTGCAGCCTATGCACAGGCACAACAGCATTCGGGATATGTGCTTGCCCAGGAACGGTACACCTCACGGTGTTCGTTCTCGGCAGAGGCTCTTCCGAAAAGGCAAACGTCCAGCTCCTTGTCCCACAAGGAAGGTGCCAGCCCTGAAAGCTCTTGCTGCTCTTCACTGTCCCCGTGCAGCCTATGCGCAGGCACAACAGCATTCGGGATCTGTGCTTGCCCAGGATCGGTACAGCTCACGGTGTTCGTTCTCGGCATAGCATTTTTCTGAAAAGGCAAACGTCCGGCTCCTTGTCCCACAAGGAAGGTGCCAGCCCTGAAAGCTCTTGCTGCTCTTCACTGTCCCCGTGTAGCCTATGCACAGGCACAACAGCATTCGGGATCTGTGCTTGCCCAGGAACAGTACACCTCACGGTGTTCGTTCTCGGCAGAGGCTCTTCCGAAAAGGCAAACGTCCGGCTCCTTGTCCCACAAGGAAGGTGCCAGCCCTGAAAGCTCTTGCTGCTCTTCAATGTCCCCGTGCAGCCTATGCACAGGCACAACAGCATTGGGGATCTGTGCTTGCCCAGGATCGGTACACCTCACGGTGTTCGTTCTCGGCATAGCATTTTTCTGAAAAGGCAAACGTCCGGCTCCTTGTCCCACAAGGAAGGTGCCAGCCCTGAAAGCTCTTGCTGCTCTTCACTGTCCCCGTGCAGCCTATGCACAGGCACAACAGCATTGGGGTTCTGTGCTTGCCCAGGAACGATACACCTCACGGTGTTCGTTCTCGGCAGAGGCTCTTCCGAAAAGGCAAACGTCCGGCTCCTTGTCCCACAAGGAAGGTGCCAGCCCTGAAAGCTCTTGCTGTTCTTCACTGTCCCCGTGCAGCCTATGCACAGGCACAACAGCATTGGGGATCTGTGCTTGCCCAGGATCGGTACACCTCACGGTGTTCGTTCTCGGCATAGCATTTTTCTGAAAAGGCAAACGTCCGGCTCCTTGTCCCACAAGGAAGGTGCCAGCCCTGAAAGCTCTTGCTGCTCTTCACTGTCCCCGTGCAGCCTATGCACAGGCACAACAGCATTGGGGATCTGTGCTTGCCCAGGATCGGTACACCTCACGGTGTTCGTTCTCGGCATAGCATTTTTCTGAAAAGGCAAACGTCCGGCTCCTTGTCCCACAAGGAAGGTGCCAGCCCTGAAAGCTCTTGCTGCTCTTCACTGTCCCCGTGCAGCCTATGCACAGGCACAACAGCATTGGGGATCTGTGCTTGCCCAGGATCGGTACACCTCTCGGTGTCAGTTCTCAGCATAACATTTTTCTGAAAAGGCAAACGTCCGGCTCCTTGTCCCACAAGGAAGGTGCCAGCCCTGAAAGCTCTTGCTGCTCTTCACTGTCCCCGTGCAGCCTATGCACAGGCACAACAGCATTGGGGATCTGTGCTTGCCCAGGAACGGTACACCTCACGGTGTTCGTTCTCGGCAGAGGCTCTTCCGAAAAGGCAAACGTCCAGCTCCTTGTCCCACAAGGAAGGTGCCAGCCCTGAAAGCTCTTGCTGCTCTTCACTGTCCCCGTGCAGCCTATGCACAGGCACAACAGCATTGGGGATCTGTGCTTGCCCAGGATCGGTACACCTCACGGTGTTCGTTCTCGGCATAGCATTTTTCTGAAAAGGCAAACGTCCGGCTCCTTGTCCCACAAGGAAGGTGCCAGCCCTGAAAGCTCTTGCTGCTCTTCACTGTCCCCGTGCAGCCTATGCACAGGCACAACAGCATTCGGGATCTGTGCTTGCCCAGGATCGGTACACCTCACGGTGTTCGTTCTCGGCATAGCATTTTTCTGAAAAGGCAAACGTCCGACTCCTTGTCCCACAAGGAAGGTGCCAGCCCTGAAAGTTCTTGCTGCTCTTCACTGTCCCCGTGCAGCCTATGCACAGGCACAACAGCATTGGGGATATGTGCTTGCCCAGGAACGGTACACCTCACGGTGTTCGTTCTCGGCAGAGGCTCTTCCGAAAAGGCAAACGTCCAGCTCCTTGTCCCACAAGGAAGGTGCCAGCCCTGAAAGCTCTTGCTGCTCTTCACTGTCCCCGTGCAGCCTATGCACAGGCACAACAGCATTGGGGATCTGTGCTTGCCCAGGATCGGTACACCTCACGGTGTTCGTTCTCGGCATAGCATTTTTCTGAAAAGGCAAACGTCCGGCTCCTTGTCCCACAAGGAAGGTGCCAGCCCTGAAAGCTCTTGCTGCTCTTCACTGTCCCCGTGCAGCCTATGCACAGGCACAACAGCATTGGGGATCTGTGCTTGCCCAGGATCGGTACACCTCACGGTGTTCGTTCTCGGCATAGCATTTTTCTGAAAAGGCAAACGTCCGACTCCTTGTCCCACAAGGAAGGTGCCAGCCCTGAAAGCTCTTGCTGCTCTTCACTGTCCCCGTGCAGCCTATGCACAGGCACAACAGCATTGGGGTTCTGTGCTTGCCCAGGAACGATACACCTCTCGGTGTTCGTTCTCGGCAGAGGCTCTTCCGAAAAGGCAAACGTCCGGCTCCTTGTCCCACAAGGAAGGTGCCAGCCCTGAAAGCTCTTGCTGTTCTTCACTGTCCCCGTGCAGCCTATGCACAGGCACAACAGCATTGGGGATCTGTGCTTGCCCAGCATCGGTACACCTCACGGTGTTCGTTCTCGGCATAGCATTTTTCTGAAAAGGCAAACGTCCGGCTCCTTGTCCCACAAGGAAGGTGCCAGCCCTGAAAGCTCTTGCTGCTCTTCACTGTCCCCGTGCAGCCTATGCACAGGCACAACAGCATTGGGGATCTGTGCTTGCCCAGGATCGGTACACCTCACGGTGTTCGTTCTCGGCATAGCATTTTTCTGAAAAGGCAAACGTCCGGCTCCTTGTCCCACAAGGAAGGTGCCAGCCCTGAAAGCTCTTGCTGCTCTTCACTGTCCCCGTGCAGCCTATGCACAGGCACAACAGCATTGGGGATCTGTGCTTGCCCAGGATCGGTACACCTCTCGGTGTCAGTTCTCAGCATAACATTTTTCTGAAAAGGCAAACGTCCGGCTCCTTGTCCCACAAGGAAGGTGCCAGCCCTGAAAGCTCTTGCTGCTCTTCACTGTCCCCGTGCAGCCTATGCACAGGCACAACAGCATTGGGGATCTGTGCTTGCCCAGGAACGGTACACCTCACGGTGTTCGTTCTCGGCAGAGGCTCTTCCGAAAAGGCAAACGTCCAGCTCCTTGTCCCACAAGGAAGGTGCCAGCCCTGAAAGCTCTTGCTGCTCTTCACTGTCCCCGTGCAGCCTATGCACAGGCACAACAGCATTCGGGATCTGTGCTTGCCCAGGATCGGTACACCTCACGGTGTTCGTTCTCGGCATAGCATTTTTCTGAAAAGGCAAACGTCCGGCTCCTTGTCCCACAAGGAAGGTGCCAGCCCTGAAAGCTCTTGCTGCTCTTCACTGTCCCCGTGCAGCCTATGCACAGGCACAACAGCATTCGGGATCTGTGCTTGCCCAGGATCGGTACACCTCACGGTGTTCGTTCTCGGCATAGCATTTTTCTGAAAAGGCAAACGTCCGACTCCTTGTCCCACAAGGAAGGTGCCAGCCCTGAAAGTTCTTGCTGCTCTTCACTGTCCCCGTGCAGCCTATGCACAGGCACAACAGCATTGGGGATATGTGCTTGCCCAGGAACGGTACACCTCACGGTGTTCGTTCTCGGCAGAGGCTCTTCCGAAAAGGCAAACGTCCAGCTCCTTGTCCCACAAGGAAGGTGCCAGCCCTGAAAGCTCTTGCTGCTCTTCACTGTCCCCGTGCAGCCTATGCACAGGCACAACAGCATTGGGGATCTGTGCTTGCCCAGGATCGGTACACCTCACGGTGTTCGTTCTCGGCATAGCATTTTTCTGAAAAGGCAAACGTCCGGCTCCTTGTCCCACAAGGAAGGTGCCAGCCCTGAAAGCTCTTGCTGCTCTTCACTGTCCCCGTGCAGCCTATGCACAGGCACAACAGCATTGGGGATCTGTGCTTGCCCAGGATCGGTACACCTCACGGTGTTCGTTCTCGGCATAGCATTTTTCTGAAAAGGCAAACGTCCGACTCCTTGTCCCACAAGGAAGGTGCCAGCCCTGAAAGTTCTTGCTGCTCTTCACTGTCCCCGTGCAGCCTATGCACAGGCACAACAGCATTGGGGATATGTGCTTGCCCAGGATCGGTACACCTCACGGTGTTCGTTCTCGGCAGAGGCTCTTCCGAAAAGGCAAACGTCCAGCTCCTTGTCCCACAAGGAAGGTGCCAGCCCTGAAAGCTCTTGCTGCTCTTCACTGTCCCCGTGCAGCCTATGCGCAGGCACAACAGCATTCGGGATCTGTGCTTGCCCAGGATCGGTACAGCTCACGGTGTTCGTTCTCGGCATAGCATTTTTCTGAAAAGGCAAACGTCCGGCTCCTTGTCCCACAAGGAAGGTGCCAGCCCTGAAAGCTCTTGCTGCTCTTCACTGTCCCCGTGCAGCCTATGCACAGGCACAACAGCATTGGGGATCTGTGCTTGCGCAGGAACGGTACACCTCTCGGTGTCCGTTCTCGGCAGAGGCTCTTCCGAAAAGGCACACGTCCGGCTCCTTGTCCCACAAGGAAGGTGCCAGCCCTGAAAGCTCTTGCTGCTCTTCACTGTCCCCGTGCAGCCTATGCACAGGCACAACAGCATTCGGGATCTGTGCTTGCCCAGGATCGGTACACCTCACGGTGTTCGTTCTCGGCATAGCATTTTTCTGAAAAGGCAAACGTCCGGCTCCTTGTCCCACAAGGAAGGTGCCAGCCCTGAAAGCTCTTGCTGCTCTTCACTGTCCCCGTGCAGCCTATGCACAGGCACAACAGCATTCGGGATCTGTGCTTGCCCAGGATCGGTACACCTCACGGTGTTCGTTCTCGGCATAGCATTTTTCTGAAAAGGCAAACGTCCGACTCCTTGTCCCACAAGGAAGGTGCCAGCCCTGAAAGTTCTTGCTGCTCTTCACTGTCCCCGTGCAGCCTATGCACAGGCACAACAGCATTGGGGATATGTGCTTGCCCAGGAACGGTACACCTCACGGTGTTCGTTCTCGGCAGAGGCTCTTCCGAAAAGGCAAACGTCCAGCTCCTTGTCCCACAAGGAAGGTGCCAGCCCTGAAAGCTCTTGCTGCTCTTCACTGTCCCCGTGCAGCCTATGCACAGGCACAACAGCATTGGGGATCTGTGCTTGCCCAGGATCGGTACACCTCACGGTGTTCGTTCTCGGCATAGCATTTTTCTGAAAAGGCAAACGTCCAGCTCCTTGTCCCACAAGGAAGGTGCCAGCCCTGAAAGCTCTTGCTGCTCTTCACTGTCCCCGTGCAGCCTATGCACAGGCACAACAGCATTGGGGATCTGTGCTTGCCCAGGATCGGTACACCTCACGGTGTTCGTTCTCGGCATAGCATTTTTCTGAAAAGGCAAACGTCCGGCTCCTTGTCCCACAAGGAAGGTGCCAGCCCTGAAAGCTTTTGCTGCTCTTCACTGTCCCCGTGCAGCCTATGCGCAGGCACAACAGCATTCGGGATCTGTGCTTGCCCAGGATCGGTACACCTCACGGTGTTCGTTCTCGGCATAGCATTTTTCTGAAATGACAAACGTCCGGCTCCTTGTCCCACAAGGAAGGTGCCAGCCCTGAAGGCTCTTGCTGCTCTTCACTGTCCCCGTGCAGCCTATGCGCAGGCACAACAGCATTGGGGATCTGTGCTTGCCCAGGATCGGTACACCTCACGGTGTTCGTTCTCGGCATAGCATTTTTCTGAAAAGGCAAACGTCCGGCTCCTTGTCCCACAAGGAAGGTGCCAGCCCTGAAAGCTCTTGCTGCTCTTCACTGTCCCCGTGCAGCCTATGCACAGGCACAACAGCATTGGGGATCTGTGCTTGCCCAGGATCGGTACACCTCTCGGTGTCAGTTCTCAGCATAACATTTTTCTGAAAAGGCAAACGTCCGGCTCCTTGTCCCACAAGGAAGGTGCCAGCCCTGAAAGCTCTTGCTGCTCTTCACTGTCCCCGTGCAGCCTATGCACAGGCACAACAGCATTCGGGATATGTGCTTGCCCAGGATCGGTACACCTCACGGTGTTCGTTCTCGGCATAGCATTTTTCTGAAAAGGCAAACGTCCGGCTCCTTGTCCCACAAGGAAGGTGCCAGCCCTGAAAGCTCTTGCTGCTCTTCACTGTCCCCGTGCAGCCTATGCACAGGCACAACAGCATTGGGGATCTGTGCTTGCCCAGCATCGGTACACCTCTCGGTGTCAGTTCTCAGCATAACATTTTTCTGAAAAGGCAAACGTCCGGCTCCTTGTCCCACAAGGAAGGTGCCAGCCCTGAAAGCTCTTGCTGCTCTTCACTGTCCCCGTGCAGCCTATGCACAGGCACAACAGCATTGGGGATCTGTGCTTGCCCAGGATCGGTACACCTCACGGTGTTCGTTCTCGGCAGAGGCTCTTCCGAAAAGGCAAACGTCCAGCTCCTTGTCCCACAAGGAAGGTGCCAGCCCTGAAAGCTCTTGCTGCTCTTCACTGTCCCCGTGCAGCCTATGCACAGGCACAACAGCATTGGGGATCTGTGCTTGCCCAGGATCGGTACACCTCACGGTGTTCGTTCTCGGCATAGCATTTTTCTGAAATGGCAAACGTCCAGCTCCTTGTCCCACAAGGAAGGTGCCAGCCCTGAAAGCTCTTGCTGCTCTTCACTGTCCCCGTGCAGCCTATGCACAGGCACAACAGCATTGGGGATCTGTGCTTGCCCAGGATCGGTACACCTCACGGTGTTCGTTCTCGGCATAGCATTTTTCTGAAAAGGCAAACGTCCGGCTCCTTGTCCCACAAGGAAGGTGCCAGCCCTGAAAGCTCTTGCTGCTCTTCACTGTCCCCGTGCAGCCTATGCACAGGCACAACAGCATTGGGGATCTGTGCTTGCCCAGGATCGGTACACCTCACGGTGTTCGTTCTCGGCATAGCATTTTTCTGAAAAGGCAAACGTCCGACTCCTTGTCCCACAAGGAAGGTGCCAGCCCTGAAAGTTCTTGCTGCTCTTCACTGTCCCCGTGCAGCCTATGCACAGGCACAACAGCATTGGGGATATGTGCTTGCCCAGGATCGGTACACCTCACGGTGTTCGTTCTCGGCAGAGGCTCTTCCGAAAAGGCAAACGTCCAGCTCCTTGTCCCACAAGGAAGGTGCCAGCCCTGAAAGCTCTTGCTGCTCTTCACTGTCCCCGTGCAGCCTATGCGCAGGCACAACAGCATTCGGGATCTGTGCTTGCCCAGGATCGGTACAGCTCACGGTGTTCGTTCTCGGCATAGCATTTTTCTGAAAAGGCAAACGTCCGGCTCCTTGTCCCACAAGGAAGGTGCCAGCCCTGAAAGCTCTTGCTGCTCTTCACTGTCCCCGTGCAGCCTATGCACAGGCACAACAGCATTGGGGATCTGTGCTTGCGCAGGAACGGTACACCTCTCGGTGTCCGTTCTCGGCAGAGGCTCTTCCGAAAAGGCACACGTCCGGCTCCTTGTCCCACAAGGAAGGTGCCAGCCCTGAAAGCTCTTGCTGCTCTTCACTGTCCCCGTGCAGCCTATGCACAGGCACAACAGCATTCGGGATCTGTGCTTGCCCAGGATCGGTACACCTCACGGTGTTCGTTCTCGGCATAGCATTTTTCTGAAAAGGCAAACGTCCGGCTCCTTGTCCCACAAGGAAGGTGCCAGCCCTGAAAGCTCTTGCTGCTCTTCACTGTCCCCGTGCAGCCTATGCACAGGCACAACAGCATTCGGGATCTGTGCTTGCCCAGGATCGGTACACCTCACGGTGTTCGTTCTCGGCATAGCATTTTTCTGAAAAGGCAAACGTCCGACTCCTTGTCCCACAAGGAAGGTGCCAGCCCTGAAAGTTCTTGCTGCTCTTCACTGTCCCCGTGCAGCCTATGCACAGGCACAACAGCATTCGGGATATGTGCTTGCCCAGGAACGGTACACCTCACGGTGTTCGTTCTCGGCAGAGGCTCTTCCGAAAAGGCAAACGTCCAGCTCCTTGTCCCACAAGGAAGGTGCCAGCCCTGAAAGCTCTTGCTGCTCTTCACTGTCCCCGTGCAGCCTATGCACAGGCACAACAGCATTGGGGATCTGTGCTTGCCCAGGATCGGTACACCTCACGGTGTTCGTTCTCGGCATAGCATTTTTCTGAAAAGGCAAACGTCCAGCTCCTTGTCCCACAAGGAAGGTGCCAGCCCTGAAAGCTCTTGCTGCTCTTCACTGTCCCCGTGCAGCCTATGCACAGGCACAACAGCATTGGGGATCTGTGCTTGCCCAGGATCGGTACACCTCACGGTGTTCGTTCTCGGCATAGCATTTTTCTGAAAAGGCAAACGTCCGGCTCCTTGTCCCACAAGGAAGGTGCCAGCCCTGAAAGCTTTTGCTGCTCTTCACTGTCCCCGTGCAGCCTATGCGCAGGCACAACAGCATTGGGGATCTGTGCTTGCCCAGGATCGGTACACCTCACGGTGTTCGTTCTCGGCATAGCATTTTTCTGAAATGACAAACGTCCGGCTCCTTGTCCCACAAGGAAGGTGCCAGCCCTGAAGGCTCTTGCTGCTCTTCACTGTCCCCGTGCAGCCTATGCGCAGGCACAACAGCATTGGGGATCTGTGCTTGCCCAGGATCGGTACACCTCACGGTGTTCGTTCTCGGCATAGCATTTTTCTGAAAAGGCAAACGTCCGGCTCCTTGTCCCACAAGGAAGGTGCCAGCCCTGAAAGCTCTTGCTGCTCTTCACTGTCCCCGTGCAGCCTATGCACAGGCACAACAGCATTGGGGATCTGTGCTTGCCCAGGATCGGTACACCTCTCGGTGTCAGTTCTCAGCATAACATTTTTCTGAAAAGGCAAACGTCCGGCTCCTTGTCCCACAAGGAAGGTGCCAGCCCTGAAAGCTCTTGCTGCTCTTCACTGTCCCCGTGCAGCCTATGCACAGGCACAACAGCATTCGGGATATGTGCTTGCCCAGGATCGGTACACCTCACGGTGTTCGTTCTCGGCATAGCATTTTTCTGAAAAGGCAAACGTCCGGCTCCTTGTCCCACAAGGAAGGTGCCAGCCCTGAAAGCTCTTGCTGCTCTTCACTGTCCCCGTGCAGCCTATGCACAGGCACAACAGCATTGGGGATCTGTGCTTGCCCAGCATCGGTACACCTCTCGGTGTCAGTTCTCAGCATAACATTTTTCTGAAAAGGCAAACGTCCGGCTCCTTGTCCCACAAGGAAGGTGCCAGCCCTGAAAGCTCTTGCTGCTCTTCACTGTCCCCGTGCAGCCTATGCACAGGCACAACAGCATTGGGGATCTGTGCTTGCCCAGGATCGGTACACCTCACGGTGTTCGTTCTCGGCAGAGGCTCTTCCGAAAAGGCAAACGTCCAGCTCCTTGTCCCACAAGGAAGGTGCCAGCCCTGAAAGCTCTTGCTGCTCTTCACTGTCCCCGTGCAGCCTATGCACAGGCACAACAGCATTGGGGATCTGTGCTTGCCCAGGATCGGTACACCTCACGGTGTTCGTTCTCGGCATAGCATTTTTCTGAAATGGCAAACGTCCGGCTCCTTGTCCCACAAGGAAGGTGCCAGCCCTGAAAGCTCTTGCTGCTCTTCACTGTCCCCGTGCAGCCTATGCACAGGCACAACAGCATTGGGGATCTGTGCTTGCCCAGGATCGGTACACCTCACGGTGTTCGTTCTCGGCATAGCATTTTTCTGAAAAGGCAAACGTCCGGCTCCTTGTCCCACAAGGAAGGTGCCAGCCCTGAAAGCTCTTGCTGCTCTTCACTGTCCCCGTGCAGCCTATGCACAGGCACAACAGCATTGGGGATCTGTGCTTGCCCAGGATCGGTACACCTCACGGTGTTCGTTCTCGGCATAGCATTTTTCTGAAAAGGCAAACGTCCGACTCCTTGTCCCACAAGGAAGGTGCCAGCCCTGAAAGTTCTTGCTGCTCTTCACTGTCCCCGTGCAGCCTATGCACAGGCACAACAGCATTGGGGATATGTGCTTGCCCAGGATCGGTACACCTCACGGTGTTCGTTCTCGGCAGAGGCTCTTCCGAAAAGGCAAACGTCCAGCTCCTTGTCCCACAAGGAAGGTGCCAGCCCTGAAAGCTCTTGCTGCTCTTCACTGTCCCCGTGCAGCCTATGCGCAGGCACAACAGCATTCGGGATCTGTGCTTGCCCAGGATCGGTACAGCTCACGGTGTTCGTTCTCGGCATAGCATTTTTCTGAAAAGGCAAACGTCCGGCTCCTTGTCCCACAAGGAAGGTGCCAGCCCTGAAAGCTCTTGCTGCTCTTCACTGTCCCCGTGCAGCCTATGCACAGGCACAACAGCATTGGGGATCTGTGCTTGCGCAGGAACGGTACACCTCTCGGTGTCCGTTCTCGGCAGAGGCTCTTCCGAAAAGGCACACGTCCGGCTCCTTGTCCCACAAGGAAGGTGCCAGCCCTGAAAGCTCTTGCTGCTCTTCACTGTCCCCGTGCAGCCTATGCACAGGCACAACAGCATTCGGGATCTGTGCTTGCCCAGGATCGGTACACCTCACGGTGTTCGTTCTCGGCATAGCATTTTTCTGAAAAGGCAAACGTCCGGCTCCTTGTCCCACAAGGAAGGTGCCAGCCCTGAAAGCTCTTGCTGCTCTTCACTGTCCCCGTGCAGCCTATGCACAGGCACAACAGCATTCGGGATCTGTGCTTGCCCAGGATCGGTACACCTCACGGTGTTCGTTCTCGGCATAGCATTTTTCTGAAAAGGCAAACGTCCGACTCCTTGTCCCACAAGGAAGGTGCCAGCCCTGAAAGTTCTTGCTGCTCTTCACTGTCCCCGTGCAGCCTATGCACAGGCACAACAGCATTCGGGATATGTGCTTGCCCAGGAACGGTACACCTCACGGTGTTCGTTCTCGGCAGAGGCTCTTCCGAAAAGGCAAACGTCCAGCTCCTTGTCCCACAAGGAAGGTGCCAGCCCTGAAAGCTCTTGCTGCTCTTCACTGTCCCCGTGCAGCCTATGCACAGGCACAACAGCATTGGGGATCTGTGCTTGCCCAGGATCGGTACACCTCACGGTGTTCGTTCTCGGCATAGCATTTTTCTGAAAAGGCAAACGTCCAGCTCCTTGTCCCACAAGGAAGGTGCCAGCCCTGAAAGCTCTTGCTGCTCTTCACTGTCCCCGTGCAGCCTATGCACAGGCACAACAGCATTGGGGATCTGTGCTTGCCCAGGATCGGTACACCTCACGGTGTTCGTTCTCGGCATAGCATTTTTCTGAAAAGGCAAACGTCCGGCTCCTTGTCCCACAAGGAAGGTGCCAGCCCTGAAAGCTTTTGCTGCTCTTCACTGTCCCCGTGCAGCCTATGCGCAGGCACAACAGCATTCGGGATCTGTGCTTGCCCAGGATCGGTACACCTCACGGTGTTCGTTCTCGGCATAGCATTTTTCTGAAATGACAAACGTCCGGCTCCTTGTCCCACAAGGAAGGTGCCAGCCCTGAAGGCTCTTGCTGCTCTTCACTGTCCCCGTGCAGCCTATGCGCAGGCACAACAGCATTGGGGATCTGTGCTTGCCCAGGATCGGTACACCTCACGGTGTTCGTTCTCGGCATAGCATTTTTCTGAAAAGGCAAACGTCCGGCTCCTTGTCCCACAAGGAAGGTGCCAGCCCTGAAAGCTCTTGCTGCTCTTCACTGTCCCCGTGCAGCCTATGCACAGGCACAACAGCATTGGGGATCTGTGCTTGCCCAGGATCGGTACACCTCTCGGTGTCAGTTCTCAGCATAACATTATTCTGAAAAGGCAAACGTCCGGCTCCTTGTCCCACAAGGAAGGTGCCAGCCCTGAAAGCTCTTGCTGCTCTTCACTGTCCCCGTGCAGCCTATGCACAGGCACAACAGCATTCGGGATATGTGCTTGCCCAGGATCGGTACACCTCACGGTGTTCGTTCTCGGCATAGCATTTTTCTGAAAAGGCAAACGTCCGGCTCCTTGTCCCACAAGGAAGGTGCCAGCCCTGAAAGCTCTTGCTGCTCTTCACTGTCCCCGTGCAGCCTATGCACAGGCACAACAGCATTGGGGATCTGTGCTTGCCCAGCATCGGTACACCTCTCGGTGTCAGTTCTCAGCATAACATTTTTCTGAAAAGGCAAACGTCCGGCTCCTTGTCCCACAAGGAAGGTGCCAGCCCTGAAAGCTCTTGCTGCTCTTCACTGTCCCCGTGCAGCCTATGCACAGGCACAACAGCATTGGGGATCTGTGCTTGCCCAGGATCGGTACACCTCACGGTGTTCGTTCTCGGCAGAGGCTCTTCCGAAAAGGCAAACGTCCAGCTCCTTGTCCCACAAGGAAGGTGCCAGCCCTGAAAGCTCTTGCTGCTCTTCACTGTCCCCGTGCAGCCTATGCACAGGCACAACAGCATTGGGGATCTGTGCTTGCCCAGGATCGGTACACCTCACGGTGTTCGTTCTCGGCATAGCATTTTTCTGAAATGGCAAACGTCCGGCTCCTTGTCCCACAAGGAAGGTGCCAGCCCTGAAAGCTCTTGCTGCTCTTCACTGTCCCCGTGCAGCCTATGCACAGGCACAACAGCATTCGGGATCTGTGCTTGCCCAGGATCGGTACACCTCACGGTGTTCGTTCTCGGCATAGCATTTTTCTGAAAAGGCAAACGTCTGGCTCCTTGTCCCACAAGGAAGGTGCCAGCCCTGAAAGCTCTTGCTGCTCTTCACTGTCCCCGTGCAGCCTATGCACAGGCACAACAGCATTGGGGATCTGTGCTTGCCCAGGATCGGTACACCTCACGGTGTTCGTTCTCGGCATAGCATTTTTCTGAAAAGGCAAACGTCCGACTCCTTGTCCCACAAGGAAGGTGCCAGCCCTGAAAGTTCTTGCTGCTCTTCACTGTCCCCGTGCAGCCTATGCACAGGCACAACAGCATTGGGGATATGTGCTTGCCCAGGAACGGTACACCTCACGGTGTTCGTTCTCGGCAGAGGCTCTTCCGAAAAGGCAAACGTCCAGCTCCTTGTCCCACAAGGAAGGTGCCAGCCCTGAAAGCTCTTGCTGCTCTTCACTGTCCCCGTGCAGCCTATGCACAGGCACAACAGCATTGGGGATCTGTGCTTGCCCAGGATCGGTACACCTCACGGTGTTCGTTCTCGGCATAGCATTTTTCTGAAAAGGCAAACGTCCAGCTCCTTGTCCCACAAGGAAGGTGCCAGCCCTGAAAGCTCTTGCTGCTCTTCACTGTCCCCGTGCAGCCTATGCACAGGCACAACAGCATTGGGGATCTGTGCTTGCCCAGGATCGGTACACCTCTCGGTGTCAGTTCTCAGCATAACATTTTTCTGAAAAGGCAAACGTCCGGCTCCTTGTCCCACAAGGAAGGTGCCAGCCCTGAAAGCTCTTGCTGCTCTTCACTGTCCCCGTGCAGCCTATGCACAGGCACAACAGCATTGGGGATCTGTGCTTGCCCAGGAACGGTACACCTCACGGTGTTCGTTCTCGGCAGAGGCTCTTCCGAAAAGGCAAACGTCCAGCTCCTTGTCCCACAAGGAAGGTGCCAGCCCTGAAAGCTCTTGCTGCTCTTCACTGTCCCCGTGCAGCCTATGCACAGGCACAACAGCATTCGGGATCTGTGCTTGCCCAGGATCGGTACACCTCACGGTGTTCGTTCTCGGCATAGCATTTTTCTGAAAAGGCAAACGTCCGGCTCCTTGTCCCACAAGGAAGGTGTCAGCCCTGAAAGTTCTTGCTGCTCTTCACTGTCCCCGTGCAGCCTATGCACAGGCACAACAGCATTCGGGATCTGTGCTTGCCCAGGATCGGTACACCTCACGGTGTTCGTTCTCGGCATAGCATTTTTCTGAAAAGGCAAACGTCCGACTCCTTGTCCCACAAGGAAGGTGCCAGCCCTGAAAGTTCTTGCTGCTCTTCACTGTCCCCGTGCAGCCTATGCACAGGCACAACAGCATTGGGGATATGTGCTTGCCCAGGAACGGTACACCTCACGGTGTTCGTTCTCGGCAGAGGCTCTTCCGAAAAGGCAAACGTCCAGCTCCTTGTCCCACAAGGAAGGTGCCAGCCCTGAAAGCTCTTGCTGCTCTTCACTGTCCCCGTGCTGCCTATGCACAGGCACAACAGCATTGGGGATCTGTGCTTGCCCAGGATCGGTACACCTCACGGTGTTCGTTCTCGGCATAGCATTTTTCTGAAAAGGCAAACGTCCGACTCCTTGTCCCACAAGGAAGGTGCCAGCCCTGAAAGTTCTTGCTGCTCTTCACTGTCCCCGTGCAGCCTATGCACAGGCACAACAGCATTGGGGATATGTGCTTGCCCAGGATCGGTACACCTCACGGTGTTCGTTCTCGGCAGAGGCTCTTCCGAAAAGGCAAACGTCCAGCTCCTTGTCCCACAAGGAAGGTGCCAGCCCTGAAAGCTCTTGCTGCTCTTCACTGTCCAGGTGCAGCCTATGCGCAGGCACAACAGCATTCGGGATCTGTGCTTGCCCAGGATCGGTACAGCTCACGGTGTTCGTTCTCGGCATAGCATTTTTCTGAAAAGGCAAACGTCCGGCTCCTTGTCCCACAAGGAAGGTGCCAGCCCTGAAAGCTCTTGCTGCTCTTCACTGTCCCCGTGCAGCCTATGCACAGGCACAACAGCATTCGGGATATGTGCTTGCCCAGGAACGGTACACCTCACGGTGTTCGTTCTCGGCAGAGGCTCTTCCGAAAAGGCAAACGTCCAGCTCCTTGTCCCACAAGGAAGGTGCCAGCCCTGAAAGCTCTTGCTGCTCTTCACTGTCCCCGTGCAGCCTATGCACAGGCACAACAGCATTGGGGATCTGTGCTTGCCCAGGATCGGTACACCTCACGGTGTTCGTTCTCGGCAGAGGCTCTTCCGAAAAGGCAAACGTCCAGCTCCTTGTCCCACAAGGAAGGTGCCAGCCCTGAAAGCTCTTGCTGCTCTTCACTGTCCCCGTGCAGCCTATGCACAGGCACAACAGCATTCGGGATCTGTGCTTGCCCAGGATCGGTACACCTCACGGTGTTCGTTCTCGGCATAGCATTTTTCTGAAAAGGCAAACGTCCAGCTCCTTGTCCCACAAGGAAGGTGCCAGCCCTGAAAGCTCTTGCTGCTCTTCACTGTCCCCGTGCAGCCTATGCACAGGCACAACAGCATTCGGGATCTGTGCTTGCCCAGGATCGGTACACCTCACGGTGTTCGTTCTCGGCATAGCATTTTTCTGAAAAGGCAAACGTCCGACTCCTTGTCCCACAAGGAAGGTGCCAGCCCTGAAAGTTCTTGCTGCTCTTCACTGTCCCCGTGCAGCCTATGCACAGGCACAACAGCATTGGGGATATGTGCTTGCCCAGGAACGGTACACCTCACGGTGTTCGTTCTCGGCATAGCATTTTTCTGAAAAGGCAAACGTCCGGCTCCTTGTCCCACAAGGAAGGTGCCAGCCCTGAAAGCTCTTGCTGCTCTTCACTGTCCCCGTGCAGCCTATGCACAGGCACAACAGCATTGGGGATCTGTGCTTGCCCAGGATCGGTACACCTCACGGTGTTCGTTCTCGGCATAGCATTTTTCTGAAAAGGCAAACGTCCGACTCCTTGTCCCACAAGGAAGGTGCCAGCCCTGAAAGTTCTTGCTGCTCTTCACTGTCCCCGTGCAGCCTATGCACAGGCACAACAGCATTGGGGATATGTGCTTGCCCAGGATCGGTACACCTCACGGTGTTCGTTCTCGGCAGAGGCTCTTCCGAAAAGGCAAACGTCCGGCTCCTTGTCCCACAAGGAAGGTGCCAGCCCTGAAAGCTCTTGCTGCTCTTCACTGTCCCCGTGCAGCCTATGCACAGGCACAACAGCATTGGGGATCTGTGCTTGCCCAGGATCGGTACACCTCTCGGTGTCAGTTCTCAGCATAACATTTTTCTGAAAAGGCAAACGTCCGGCTCCTTGTCCCACAAGGAAGGTGCCAGCCCTGAAAGCTCTTGCTGCTCTTCACTGTCCCCGTGCAGCCTATGCACAGGCACAACAGCATTGGGGATCTGTGCTTGCCCAGGAACGGTACACCTCACGGTGTTCGTTCTCGGCAGAGGCTCTTCCGAAAAGGCAAACGTCCAGCTCCTTGTCCCACAAGGAAGGTGCCAGCCCTGAAAGCTCTTGCTGCTCTTCACTGTCCCCGTGCAGCCTATGCACAGGCACAACAGCATTCGGGATCTGTGCTTGCCCAGGATCGGTACACCTCACGGTGTTCGTTCTCGGCATAGCATTTTTCTGAAAAGGCAAACGTCCGGCTCCTTGTCCCACAAGGAAGGTGTCAGCCCTGAAAGCTCTTGCTGCTCTTCACTGTCCCCGTGCAGCCTATGCACAGGCACAACAGCATTCGGGATCTGTGCTTGCCCAGGATCGGTACACCTCACGGTGTTCGTTCTCGGCATAGCATTTTTCTGAAAAGGCAAACGTCCGACTCCTTGTCCCACAAGGAAGGTGCCAGCCCTGAAAGTTCT